>NC_058084.1:437224535-437571217 GCF_014858855.1 Bufo gargarizans | reverse complement strand
CCTCACTACAGAACAGTTAGATAGGCATAATTCAGACATCACATTGACAGAAATCACCACTGCCATCCGAAGCCTCCCCGCAGGCAAATCTCCGGGTCCTGATGGACTAACAGGAGAATATTACAAGACATTTGCACATCTCCTATCCCCCCACCTACAAAAAGTGTGTCAGAAAGCCATAGTGGAGGGCTCCCTCCCGCAGGAAAACGTGGCCCTGATTGTCACTCTACCTAAGCCAGGCAAAACCCCAGACAAACCACCAAATTTTCGACCTATCTCACTACTCAATACTGATTTAAAAATATATGCTAAAATGTTTGCTACAAGACTAGCCCCCATCCTAACAGACCTGATTCATGAGGACCAGGTAGGATTCATCAAAGGCAGACAAGCATTTGACAACACTAGGAGGGTATTGAACATACTACACCATATCAACCACTATAAGCTACTATCCGTCATGGTATCCCTAGACGCTGAGAAAGTGTTTGACCGCATAGGATGGTCGTATGCTTTTTCGAGCATTTTGGCTTTGGGGGAGGGATACTGCGGGCCATTAAAGCCCTACAACTCAGCCCCCTCAGCCAAGGTGTTAACAAACGGGACTTTTTCAGATAGCTTTGACATCACTAATGGCACCTGCCAAGGATGCCCCCTCTCCCCCCTAATATTTGTACTCTGTATGGAACTGCTAGCTGCTCTACTTAGGGCAATCCCGGAAATTAGGGGTATACAGATAGGCAACCGTGAGCACACCATTTCCTTGTACGCCGATGATGTCATACTTACCGTATCTTACCCCGAATCGTCGCTAAATAAAGCAGTGGAATGGATCAGGTGATTCGGAGAGATATCCTTATATAAACTTAATACGGCCAAATCGCAAGCCTTGCCGGTGTCTTTACGTTTTTCAACTATCAACTACCTCAAGACATGCTTCCCCTTAGACTGGCAAACCGACAAAATTGGGTACCTGGGCACTAGTATTCCCTCCTCCTTTGGCCAAATATATAAATATAACTATACTCCTATGCTGTCCTCCTTGTGGGACGAAATGTCCCAACTGTCTTCAACTGAGATATCCTAGGTAGGGAGAATTGCGGTATTTAAAATGCTACTAGTACCTAAAGTGCTATATTTATTTTGCACAGCCCTCATAAAAGTAACCGATTTTTCGTCACACTGCATCACTAGATCTCACAATTCGTCTGGGTGGGCTGTAAAACCTAGAATAGCATATGTGCTATTAAAGGGATTCTGTCACCAGGTTTGGGGCTATAGAGATACGAACATGCAGGGATAGATCGCCGCTAGCATGTCCGCAATATATGTATCTTATAGGGCTGTGTGGTTTTAATTTCTTTAAAAAAGGATTTTATAGATATGTAAATGAGTCTTGAATGTGTCCAAGGGGCTGTACTAACCTTCCTTGTGCCCAGCCACGCTCGCCTGTGAAGGAGCCCAGCACCGCCTATGTCCTCCGAATCTCCTCCTTTCATCAACGATAGATAGCCGTAATCTTAGCCATAATCTTGCGATGCGCGAGCTCGTGCATGCGCAGTTCTTTCCCTGAGGCTGATGGCAGGACAGGGAAGGAACACTATACCCAGGGCCGGTTCTAGGTGAAATGGGGCCCTGGGGCGAAAAACTATAAGGGGGCCCCCCCATGACACTTGATGACTTTTACAGAAGAAACTGTATATTTTGGGGCACAGTGTAGAGGTATACTGTACATTGTGTGGCACAGTGTAGAGGTATACTGTATATTTAGGAGCCAAATTAAATTTTTAGTCGCCAAATCGAAACCGAATGAAAATTTTGGTATCGTGACAACGCTACGCCGATCAGATCGGCGTAGGGTTGTTTCAATACCAAAATTTTGATTCGCTTTCGTCACCATAAAAAAGTATTGCGATACTCAATACCACGCAAAAAAGCCACGTGCATTTTGCATTTTATGAAACGTTCGGCCCATAATTGAACAGTCCTATCCTATTTTTTGGGGTGACAAGGTGACTAGAAAATGGCGAGTGCTCACCGCATAGGAGATATTTTTTAATAATTTAATAGTTTGGACTTTTCGGACGCAGCGCTATGTAATATGTTTATTTATTGTATATATTTTTTATATGTAAAATTGGGAAAGGGGGGATTTAAACTTTATATTTTAGAGTACTTTCACACTAGCGTTTTTCTTTTTCGGCATAGAGTTCCGTCACAGGGGCTCTATACCGGAAAAGAACTGATCCGTCATATCCCCATGCATTCTGAATGGAGAGTAATCCGTTTAGGATGCATCAGGATGTCTTCAGTTCAGTCATTTTGACTGATCAGGCAAAAGATAAAACCGCAGCATGCTATGGTTTTATCTCCGGCGAAAAAAACTGAAGACTTAGGCTACTTTCACACTTGCGGCAGAGTGATCCGGCAAGCAGTTCCGTCGCCGGAATTACCTGCCGGATCCGTCAAAATCAACATTAACGGATATTTTTCATGCAACGGATCCGTCGTTCCGGCAATAGTATTTTATGCCGGATCCGTCATTCCGTTGCATCCGACATACACTTTTCGACGGATCCGTCTGCCGGATCCGTCGTAATAGCGGATCCGTCTGTTCCGTTTCCTTCCGTTTGTAAACGGAAGGACGGATCCGTTATTCAAATTTCAGAGATAAAAAGATGCAATCTGTTAAGCAAATACTACAAGTGGCTATAAAAGAAAACCGAAGGTCACTTACCACTCAGAAGTTCCTTCTGCAGAGTGTAAAGATGATGCCAGACCATATTAGTTTTGGATTTCAGGCTCTAATTCTGGTTTCGCGCTGGAGAAGACGTCTTCGAGACAGACAGCGTAGAAAGCGTCGCTATTGGGTGCATCCAATAACATCTGCAAGAATAAGAAGGGGAGTTTTTGAAACTTTGTTTCCCGAATTGAGGAATTATCCAGACAAATTTGTTAATTACTTACGGATGACAGTAGAAAGTTTTGACGATCTCTTACAACGGGTGTCACCACACATTCAAAGGCAAGACACCACTTTCCGCCGCTGTGTTTCCCCAGCAGAACGCCTGTTGTTGACCATAAGGTAAAGTAGATAAATATTATATATAGTACGAATTCTAATTTTTTAAAGCTGCTCATTGGTAGTGTAAAAGTAAATTAATTTAAATTTTTATTTCCTGTGATCATTGTAGAAAGTGTATAGGCCACAAGTGATGATCAGCATTATTATTTTAATTATGCTTAAATCAAATAATGGTCAAACAATGTCAAATGAACTGTGATAAATATCGGTCACCATGGAGAAGAAACCTTTCTCCTTTTTTTTACATTATTATTGTCTACATAAAAAATCTTGATAAAAAAACGTCCCATAGAATTGTATCTCGAATGATATATATTATAATTTTTTCTAAAATAAAAATCTTTTTTTTTCCATAGGTTTCTTGCAAGTGGAGAAAGTTTTAGCTCACTCCATTTCCAATTTCGCCTTGGCATATCGACTGTTTCCATGATTGTGAAGGAGACATGCCGTGTTTTGTGGGATCAACTTCATGAGGAATTTATTCCACATCCAACTAGACAGCATTGGACCGAAATTGCTGAAAAATATTGGGATATTTGTCAGTTTCCCAACTGCATAGGTGCAGTAGACGGGAAACATATAAGAATAATCAAGCCCCAAGGATCCGGATCTGAGTTTTACAACTATAAGAAATATTTTTCAATAATTCTAATGGCTATCGCTGATGCAGAATACCGATTTGTTGCCGTCGACGTGGGGGCCTATGGACGCACCAACGATTCCATGGTTTTTAAAAATTCTTATATGGGCAGGAGTCTATATAATAGAGAATTTGATTTCCCGCAGCCTCAACCACTGCCAGGTACTGATGCCCCACCCATGCCGTTTGTATTGGTTGGTGATGAGGCCTTCCAAATGTGTGGAAATCTTCTGAAACCTTATTCAAGCCGCGGATTAAATTTAACAAAACGGACATACAACTACCGCTTGACCAGGGCTCGAAGAATGGTTGAATGTACATTTGGAATTTTGGTTGCAAAATGGCGGATTTTTACCAAACCAATTCATATGAAGGTGGAATCGGTGGATGAGGTTGTAAAGTGTGCTGTTGTGTTACACAACTACCTCCTTAAAAAGGAACCACTGAATTTGGAACAGATACAGGAGGACAGCGAGATGCCAAGCATTGAAAGTTTTGGACCACGGTCAAGTGTTGCAGTATCACGGATGAGAGACTGTTTTGCAGATTATTTTTGCTCGGAGGCAGGAAGGGTGGACTGGCAGGACCGATTTGTTTAAACATTTTCATTTTTTTTGAGATTTACAGTTAATTTCTGTTTATTTTAGTGGTTTACAGTTTTTTGTATTAGTTTTCAATTGGATTTGTGTTTCAATAAATATAGTTTTTCAAAGTATTTGAAATTTTAATTATATATTATTTTTAGCACGATATAAGAGAAATACATTCGTGATTTGCTACACTGCAGATATATTATTGTGTTGATACTCAATTTCAATCTTCTATATCGCTAGAGGAGCGACACATCTTTGTGTAGCTTCGCTGGCGCAGGTAGATTTTATCAGGCCAGTTATGGTGTAGTAATCTGACCGACGCCAGAGGAGCGACACTGGCGAAGGTAGATTTTATCAGGCCTGTTATGGTGTAGTAATCTGACCAACGCCAGCGGAGCAACACATACTTGTGTTGCTCCACTGGCGAAGGTAGATTTCATCAGCCCTGTTATGGTGTAGTATCTGACCGACGCCAGAGGAGCGACACATACTTGTGTCACTCCACTGGCGAAGGTAGATTTTATCAGGCCTGTTATGGTGTAGTAATCTGACCGACGCCAGAGGAGCGACACATACTTGTGTTGCTCCACTGGAGAAGGTAGATTTCATCAGTCCTTTTATGGTGTAGTATCTGACCGACACCAGAGGAGCGACACATACTTGTGTTGCTCCACTGGCGAAGGTATATTTTATCAGGCCTGTTATGGTGTAGTAATCTGACCAACGCCAGCGGAGCAACACATACTTGTGTTGCTCCACTGGCGAAGGTAGATTTCATCAGCCCTGTTATGGTGTAGTATCTGACCGACGCCAGAGGAGCGACACATACTTGTGTCGCTCCACTGGCGAAGGTAGATTTTATCAGGCCTGTTATGGTGTAGTAATCTGAGCAACACCAGCGGAGCGACACATACTTGTGTCGCTTCGCTGGCGATCGTACAATTTTAAAGACCTTTCCTACATACACTAAAGTAATCTCCCATCGCTGTCGGAGCAAACTAAGTATAGTTCACTTCAAAAGCGATGTGAGATGTTCGCTTTTATTTACCAAAAAATTAAATAAATACAAAACAAATAAAATTTATAAACAATATCTATTTTATTTTAAAAATATATATTTTTTAATAATATAAATAACTTTTTAGAATAATAAAAAAATTAAAAAAAAGGCTACAAATGCCTGTAAGTAGGACCGGTGGGAGTGGTGGGAGTAGAAGGTTGGGTGGTGGAGGTTTCAACACTGGTTGGTCCCCCTCGTTCCTGTGCCCCTGTGGACATAAAAGTGTGTGTTGTGGCAAGCACAACAGAGGGAGTATTCAATCTGGATGGGGGAGCGGGAGAAGGAGTTGACCGAGCCAGAGTAGAAGGAGTGTTGAAACTGCTAGTTGGAAAATATTGAGGAGGAGAAGGAGAAAAGTGGTGAGAAAAGTGCTCGGTGGAATGTGGTAGGATGGGATGGGGATGAGGAGGTAGGAAAGGTGGGTAGGTAGTTTGAGGTTGTGATGGGGGATAGGGCATGGATGGGGGATAGGGCATGGATGGGGGATAGGGCATGGATGGGGGATAGGGCATGGATGGGGGATAGGATGTGGGGCGGTGCTGAACTTGCCACAAGACACTGTCCACCTGTCTTCGGGCCTCAAACAACTGGTCGGGCGTAAATCGTTCCATCACGGGGAGCAACGAATACCAATAGTGATGCACAGGACCCAATTGCGACGTATGCACCGCCCCCTCCTGCAGACGTCGCACTTGTTCCTCCAAAGCGGCAATCCTATTGGTATATCCCATCAAGGACTCGTAAACGAGCCTTGTGAGATCCTCGTAGTCCGCCTGACGGCTCCTACCGGTCCTCTGGCGACGCATCAATGCCTCAAAAAGTGGTGCCATTGTGGCCATTGTTGCGTCGCCAGAGGGCACAGGTAGGGGAACATTGAGGTCCCGACCAGCTGTTGGAGTAGGACGTGAGGGACCCGCGGTGGGCGGCTCTTCGGGGACCGCCTCTTGAGCTCCGGACTCTGGAAGGACTTCACGAGGAGCTTGTTGCGCCCGAGTACTGCTAGATGTGCTGTAAAAGGAAAAAAAAATATTAATGGACAAATAGGGAACTATGTGTGAATGTCCAAGACAGAGTGTCAAATGACAGTCTGTCTAGGCCACACACATAGATTGGAGATTAGTATTCATAATTATTATAAACATTACAGCTTACCTTCGCAGCTGTAGGGTTCTCCTAAGAAAACCTAATGCGGCCGCATAACGGTACGGCCGCTTTTGGCTTCCTCCTGAACCACTCGGGCGCTTGACCTCCTCGTTGTAGTCCTTCTTATAGCGGTCCCTCATTGACCGCCACCGCACCAGGATTGTAGTCCCTGTCCGCAAGAAAAAATAAATAAAATAAATATTATAATAATTTATTTCAGACATCAGAAATGGTTTAGTATTTGTTTGAACCTGCTACAACAACAATAAAAAAATTATTGATGTTCACTATAGGTAGCATTGAGTGACCAACTTCAACCAGACACAAAACCAATTTATAATGAAAAGTACACATGTGCATTATACTAGAGTATACTTACGGCACTCCTCCCGTTGACTCTCATTGAGGTCGTCCCAATTAGGCACCAAGACTTCGCATATCTCAAGCCAGAGGAGCCGGGTACCATGATGGTCAGCATGGCGGCGGTCCGTGTGGTCCCAGAGCGGTGGTCTATCCTCCACCATCTGGATGAGGAGTTCATTGTCAATTATACAACTACCAAATTCCTCCTCATCCGTTCTGGTGGAGCGTCGTGAACCCTAAAAAAAATTAAAAAAAAATAAAAATTATAATCTCATGTTTAAAGCAGGTTTGGGTCTATAGAGATAGGACCTGCACGGCTAGATCGCCGCTAGCATGTTTTCAATATATGTGTCCAATAAAAGGCTGTGTGGTTTTAATTAAATAAAAGAGAAAGGATTTTATAGATATGTAAATGAGTGTTGAATGTGTCGCTCATGCGCTGTTCTCGGCATGAAGCTGATGTCAGGACAGGGAAGGAACAATATAAAGGCACTGCTCACAAGGAAGGTTAGTGCAGCCCTTGAACACTCATTTATATCTATAAAAAAAAAAATTGAAATAAGTTAAAACCACACAGCCCTATAGGACACATATGTTGCGAACATGCTAGCGGCAATCTAGCCGTGCAGGTCCGTATCTCTATAGGCCCAAACCTGTTGACAGAAATCCTTTTAACAGTTTTAAAATTAAAAATATTCCTCTAGGAAATACTCACACGAACACGACCGCCGCGGGCTCCCCGACTTCCTCTGGCTTTCGATTGACGACCTCTGTTGGATCCAACGGGAGGAGCGACCTGTAATAGAAATACCAATAACAAAAAAAAATTAAATATACAAATCATAATATTGTGTTTAAAAAAATAAAAAGATAAAAAAAAAATATTTACCGCTTCATGTCCTCCACCACCAGCTTCCTCCTCTCCAGCGGTCTCTGGGCCGCGAGGCCTCTCCTCCGCAGATGATGACTGTGAATTATAAACAATAAAAAAATTAAGAAATGCGTTCATAATGTAAATGCAGAATGCTTTAAAAAAATTGTTACCGTATCATGTCTCCGCCTACGTCTTGGAGGAGAGGTCCCGGCATCAGTTGAAGATGTTGAGCCTGTAGAAAAAAAAATATTACTGTGATTATTATTATTATTATTATTAAATATTAACAACAAACCAAGACTAATAATACTTACTTGACATTCTTTAAAGTTCTATTCAAATTTCTTATTCCCAAAAAAATCGATTTTGGACTACATGGGAAAAAAATAAAATAATTTAACATTTTTTCGGACTACCACCCCTAGCATCCACTATGTACTTGCACCACATGCATTGCCTATGCAAAACTACATAGGCCCTGCATGAGGTGGAAGTACATATAGTGGATGCTAGGGGTGGTAGTCAACAGGACTACCACCCCTAGCATCCACTATGTACTTGCACCACATGCATTGCCTATGCAAAACTACATAGGCCCTGCATGAGGTGGAAGTACATATAGTGGATGCTAGGGGTGGTAGTCAACAGGACTACCACCCCTAGCATCCACTATGTACTTGCACCACATGCATTGCCTATGCAAAACTACATAGGCCCTGCATGAGGTGGAAGTACATATAGTGGATGCTAGGGGTGGTAGTCAACAGGACTACCACCCCTAGCATCCACTATGTACTTGCACCACATGCATTGCCTATGCAAAACTACATAGGCCCTGCATGAGGTGGAAGTACATAGTGGATGTTAGGGGTGGTAGTCAACAGGACTACCACCCCTAGCATCCACTATGTACTTGCACCACATGCATTGCCTATGCAAAACTACATAGGCCCTGCATGAGGTGGAAGTACATATTGTATGCTAGGGGTGGTAGTCAACAGGACTACTACCCCTAGCATGATCTATTTACTACAGCTCCCATGTATAATTACATAGGAGCTGCTTATATTGATTTTAAACCAAAAAAATCGGAGACGAAAGAAAAAAAAAAAAAGTTTCTACTCACCTACAATGGCGTCCTCCCTTCTCCCTCGCAGGCAGGATCGAAGAGTGACAGGAAGTTGACGGCGCCCACAGCTCCTCCTATTCGTTTGCGCAGGCGCAGAAAGAAGAACCGGATCTGTCGATCAGGCAAACAACTGAAACCCTTGCGACGGATCCGGCTCTAATGCATTCCTATGGAGTAAAACGCCGGATCCGTCATTCCGGCAAGTCTTCAGTATTTTTCGCCGGAGAGAAAACCGTAGCATGCTGCGGTTTTCTCTTTTGCCTGATCAGTCAAAATGACTGAACTGAAGACATCCTGATGCATTCTGAACGGATTACTGTCCATTCAGAATACATGGGGATATGCCTGATCAGTCGTTTTCCGGCATAGAGCACTTTTGACGGAACTCTGTGCCGGAAAACAAAAACGCAAGTGTGAAAGTACCCTTACCTGAAGGACGGATCCGGCATTTTTCCCCATAGGAACGTATTAGTGCCGGATCCGGCATTCAAAATACCGGAATGCAGGATCCGTCCTTCCGGTCTGCGCATGCCGGTAAAAATGTGTAAAAAGATACAAGACGGATCCGTCTGTCCGCATGACAAGCGGAGAGATGGATTCATTCTTGCAATGCATTTGTGAGATGGATCCGCATCCGGATGCATCTCATAAATGCTTTGTCACATCAAGACCGGTGGCTCCAGCGGGCAGTTACGACGACGGAACTGCTTGCCAGATCACACTGCCGCAAGTGTGAAAGTAGCCTTAGTGTTTGTGTTTTATTTTTACTTACTATTAGCCCCCTTAGGGGCTGGAACCCTTGTCCTATTCACCCTTAGGCCCCTTTCACATGGGTGAGATTTCTGCGCGGGTGCAATGCGTGAGGTGAACGCATTGCACCCGCACTGAATCTGGACCCATTCACTTCTATGGGGCTGTGCAGATGAGCGGTGATTTTCACGCATCACTTGTGCGTTGCGTGAAAATCGCAGCATGTTCTATGTTGTGCGTTTTCATGCAACGCAGGCCCCATAGAAGTTAATGGGGCTGCGTGAAAATCGCATTGTATCCGCAAGCAAGTGCGGATGCGGTGCGATTTTCACGCATGGTTGCTAGGTGACAGTCTATTCACTGTGTTATTTTCCCTTATAACATGGTTATAAGGGAAAATAATAGCATTCTTTAATACAGAATGTTAAGTAGAAGGTCAATATAATAAACATTATATACACCCCAGTATAATAAACATTGAGAGCGCCCCCCCCAGTATAATAAACATTGAGAGCGCCCCCCCCAGTATAATAAACATTGAGAGCGCCCCCCCAGTATAATAAACATTGAGTGCGCCCCCCCCAGTATAATAACATTGAGAGCGCCCCCCCCCAGTATAATAATTATTGAGAGCGCCCCCCCCAGTATAATAAACATTGAGAGCGCCCCCCCCAGTATAATAAACATTGAGAGCGCCCCCCCAGTATAATAAACATTGAGAGCGCCCCCCCCGTATAATAAACATTGAGAGTGCCCCCCCAGTATAATAAACATTGAGAGCGCCCCCCAGTATAATAAACATTGAGAGCGCCCCCCCCAGTATAATAAACATTGAGAGCGCCCCCCCAGTATAATAAACATTGAGAGCGCCCCCCCAGTATAATAAACATTGAGTGCCCCCCCAGTATAATAAACATTGAGAGCGCCCCCCCAGTATAATAAACATTGAGAGCGCCCCCCCAGTATAATAAACATTGAGTGCGCCCCCCCCAGTATAATAAACATTGAGTGCGCCCCCCCAGTATAATAAACATTGAGTGCGCCCCCCCAGTATAATAAACATTGAGTGCGCCCCCCCAGTATAATAAACACAGAGATGCCCCCCCAGTATAATAAACATTGAGAGTGCCCCCCCAGTATAATAAACATTGAGAGCGCCCCCCTTCCCCCAGTATATCAAACATTGAGAGCGCCCCTCTTCCCCCAGTATATCAAACATTGAGAGCGCCCCCCCCCCCCCCCCCAGTATAATAAACATTGGTGGCGCAGTGGGCAGTGCCAATGAGGGTTAAAAAAATAAATAAAAATTAACTCACCTCCACCAATTGATCGCGTAGATGCCGGTCTCCTGTTCTTTCTTTAGGACCTGTCAAAGGACCTGTGGTGACATCACTGTGGTCGTCACATGGTACATCATATGATCCATCACCATGGTAATGGACCATGTGATTAGCTCAGGGACGTCACCACAGGTCCTGAAGCAAGAACAGGAGACCGGCAGCTGCGCGATCAATTAGAGGAGGTGAGTTAATTTTTTATTTATTTTTTTAACCCTCATTGGCACTTCCCACTGCACCACCAATGTTTATTATACTAGGGGGGGGGGGGGGGAATGTTTATTATACTGGGGGGGGTGCGCACTCAATGTTAATACAAATACAGGAGGCGGGTGCTGAAATCAAATAGCCGGCACCCGACCTCTATGATAGGGGGCTGCGATCAGCGGCAGTTAACCCCTCAGGTGCCGCTCCCTGTCATAGAGGTCGGGTGCCTGGCTATTTGATTCCGGCACCCGCCTCCTGTATTTGTATTACAGGTCAGTTTTCTTCATTGGTGGCGCAGTGGCCACAGCCCCTCCCCTCCTCCTCCCATCCCTCTCCTTATTAGCGGAGGCGGCGGCAGCAGCAGCACAGGGGGGAGGGAGAGAGCCCCCCTTGCCTCTATGGAAGCGCCGGCCCTGCCTAAAGTTAGTTGCGGGTCGGCGCGGGGGGCCCCTAAGGACTCGGGGGCCCAGGGGGCAATTGCCCCCCTTACCTCTATGGAAGCGCCGGCCCTGACTATACCGGCACTGTGCATGCGAGATTATGGCTATCTATCGTTGATGTAAGAAGGAGATTCGGAGGACACAGGCGGTGCTGGGCTCCTTCACAGGTGGGCGTGGCTGGGCACAAGGAAGGTTAGTACAGCCCCTTGGACACATTAAAGACTCATTTACATATCTATACAATCCTTTTTTAAAGAAATTAAAACCACACAGCCCTATAGGACACATATATTGCGGACATGCTAGCGGCGAGCTAGCCGTGTATGTCCGTATCTCTATAGCCCCAAACCTGGTGACAGAATCCCTTTAACTTAACACAAGCTATATGGAGGAATTGGTGTACCAAATGTCCAAGCTTACTACATGGCAGTACAATTGGAGATGATTTCCAGATGGAAGAGGGGCCATAATACCAACTGGACACACATAGAAAATCACCTTGTCTCTCCTACCTCTCTTAATGCTCTTACTTATGAGTGGACTAAGAAGCTAACCCCAGTGGGGAATGTTTTCCCCCCCTAACACTGAATACCCTGCAATGCTGGAGAGACTTCCACTCACAGACCCCTGGGGAATCCCTGCCATCTTGGGACTCAGTACCCCTACAATACCTCTCTGTTCACATCCACAACCTTAACAATTCATAGTGGGTAGAAAAAGGTATTACATATATCTCCCAGCTGTACCACGATGGGTCACTGCACACATTTGAAAAACTGAGGGAACTGTACTACCTACCCAATGCAGACTTTTTCAAATATCTGTAAATTAGACACTTCCTCGATAATAGACCCTCTGGAATTAGTGTAGGACATCCCCAGATGCTGCAGATCTTTAAGAAAAAGTCTCATCCATATGCACAGTGGGAGAAAGACCTGGGGCGTACATTTGAAGTGACAGCATGGACTTCTGCCTTGCAGGTAGTCCACCTAGCATGCAAATGCTGCACACACTATAAAGCGGCAATTAAAAAGTTTCTCAGGTGGTACTTTACCCTGGACAGGCTTCACAGAATATACCCCACATCTTCTCAACTCTGCTGGAGACATTGTGGCCAAGTAGGCACGCAACTACACACATTATGGTTTTGCCCTAAACTTGAGGCATACTGGACAAAATTCTTTGATATGCTTTCCTCCATACTTAAAGTCCCATTTTGCAAATCTGCCCAAATGGCATTGCTATTTCTAGAATTTGACAAAATCCCTAGACGAGGTTGGGTATTATGCTGTAAGATTGTAGTGATAGGCAAATTGGTACTAGACACTGGAAGGAACAGATCTCTCCAATAGATGAAGTACTTTCTACTATCACAACAACCTTCCAATATGAGAAAGCATTGACCCCCTCCGTCATGACGTTCAAAAAACCCCACTGCACGTGGCATTTGTGGTATGAGAGTTCTTCTGGACCCACACACTAACCAACACTCCAATACCCTTTTGAACAACTATACCTCCACTTCCATAGCCACTCCAACATTAGATCAGTCGATCTGAACCCCTGATTCTATGACTTGCTGTCTACTACTAGATACTTGATAAATATGCATGAATCTTAACTGTCATCTTGGCCTGTTACTTATTTTGTTTACTTATTTTGCTACTCATATTGCTCTTCTACTTCGAGTCTTGATCCACTGTATGATATGCATAATATTCTGTATGTACATTCTACTACCTGAACCTTGTTTGCAATTATTCTTGGTCACCGACACGTCCATGTTCTGGATCTGCAGGCTTTTGTCATGTTTATTGAAACCCAATAAAATACTATTGAAAATAGAAGGAAAAACTAAAATCTTGCATTCCCATAAGAATTCCGACTCCAGTGTACTTGGGTATGATGCCACAAGGTTTGCACACCTGGATTTGGGGATTTTCTGCCATTCTTCTCTGCAGATCCTGCAGAATCTGTTAGGTTGGATGGGGACTGTCTCTACACAAAAGTTCAATTGGGTTCAAGTCAGGGCTCTGGCTGGGCCACTCAAGGACATTCATAGAGTTGTCCCTAAGCTACTTCTTTGTTGTCTTGGCTGTGTGCTTAGGGTCATTGTCTTGTTGGGAGGTGAAACTTCGGCCCAGTCTGAGGTCAGAGCACTCTGGATTAGGTTTTCATTAATTATATCTCTGTGCTTTGCTACATTCAGTTTTCCCTCAACCCTGACCAGTTTCTATGTCCCAGCCGCTGAAAACCCCCCACAGCATGATGCTGCCACCACTATGATTCACTGTCACGGTACCTCCTGTGTCAGAGGTTAAAAATTCTGGGAGACTGGCTGCACGTGGGGTGAACTGACAGTTTCTTGATTCTCAGTGTTGTTGTTTGGTAATGACCACACTTCTTGTCAGGTGCAGCTTGTGGTCAATACTGCATTCCCTATTAAGTTTGGTCTCACATTTTATTCCATGCGGTTGATATTCTCTGCTTGGATTTGGAAGAAATGATGTGTGGACCTTTCCTGTGTTCCTGCTCATCCATTTTCTAGATAATTTGTACTGCTCTTTGTATTTTGTTGTTTCCTTGTTCTTGTTGTTTACTAGGCCTCAGGGAGACAGTAGTTCATTCACCAGGATAGGAACCAGTTGTCTCATTCTCTGTCACTACCTTTAGGGGATTTAAGGGCTCCTAGGGTGTAGGTTACGGCGTATGTATTTTCCCACCTTCAGGGTCTATACGTACTGACAGGAGTCAGAGTCAGGTTTAGGGGTTTTCTAGGAGGTGATCGTACCCCTCTCCCTAGCCTTGAGGACAAGTTCTTTGTCTTTCCCCTTCTGTTGTTGTTCTGGTGTCCTTCCCCTTCCCACTATTCGTGACATTATCAACCACCTAAATACCGCCATTTTGTTTGTATCAGTGCGGTAATGGATCCTATTTCTGCACTGGTCGGACAACTCCAGGGGTTGTCTCTGGAGGTAGCTGACCTCCGCACAACTGTCTCACAGATCCAGAGACCACAGGCAGCTGATTCTGACAGCAGGAACCAGGCCTGCCCTGAACCCAAGGTGGCTCTTCCGGACAGATTTTCCGGGGTAAGTGACAATTTTATTCGGCTCAGGGAGTTGTGCAAGTTATACTTTAAACTCCGTCCACGCTCGTCTGGGGACGAGAGTGTCACAGTGGGGAGTGGGGGAAACTCCCCACCGAACAATGTCACCAAGTACTGAGCCATAGGCAGGGAAAAGAGAGCTGGTCACCTCCTAAAGCTTCCCTGAAATAGCCCTAGTCTCCTGGCTGTATGAGCCGCCTTCAATGGTAAGGGGGCTCATACCCACGAACCTAGAAGTCTAGGAATCCCTGCATCGCCCTCAACATCGTGACAGGGCAGAGACCTCCTGTTCATCCATCACCACGGATGAAAGGCGTCTCCAGCGGCCCAGTAGCTGACAGGGAGAAAGACAATGCCGCAACTGCACGGCAGGTAAGAACACAATTTAACAACGGAACATCAAACACTTACCTGCCTCAGCAAAGATGGAAAAGCCACACCAAAACAACCTGGACCCCCATGCGGACACTGAAGCAAGGTGGCTCCAGGCAAGGCTTCTAATGTCTTTGGGTTCACCCCTTCGGGAAACCAATGGGACCCCCTTTCGGAGGTAACACACACAAGGGAGACGTCTTGCACACATGCAGGGACAAACACCAACAACATCCCAGACATGCAACCACAAACAAGACGTACACCAAATCTCCAACTTAAACCCACACCGTAAATGACACACCAGGAGGGGAAGGAAGACAAGGAGGAAACACTCAGGATGACATCACAGATGACCTTGATGTCAAACTTGAATGGCCCTCAGATCTCATCCAAGTACAGCTCAAGCATCTCACATGCAAGGCAGACAAACCAAACTGATCTCAGTCTCCAAGCCAGAGTATATAAGGAGACCTGAGACCACACCCAGGGAGACACTACTTAAAGGGGAATTGCACACACAGGCTAAACGCAACAGGTTGCCGCAAACAACAGCATGTGTGGCCAGCAAGTCACGGTGCACACAGCAAAACCCGTGACACTGCCACAACATGCCAAAACAGCAACATTTTGCCACCGTCAACAGCAAGTGTGGCAACAGTGTCACGGCTTACACCATAGGCCGTGACAGAGAGTCAAAGAGTGGGTATAATCATTTCTTTGCTAAAAGATGACGCTCAGTCTTGGACCTTTTCGTTGCAGACCGGATCACCGTCCCTCCGGTCAGTCGATGAATTTTTCAGAGCTCTAGGGCTTATCTATGATGACCCAGATTGAATCTCCCAGGCCGAGACCAAGTTGCGTCCCTTACGGCAGGGAGGGCGTTCTGCGGGGACCTATTGCTCTGAATTTAGGAGATGGTCTACTGATACGGAGTGGAATGATCCATCTCTCCGTAGTCAATTCTGTCAAGGGCTATCCGAGAACCTGAAGGACGCTTTGGAATATCCCGAGTCATTGGAGGCGGCTATGTCCCTTGCTGTACATCTTGATAGACGCCTGAGGGAAAGATCTAAGGTTCCTCAGTCTCAGGACGTAATATTATATAAGATGGCGGCCTCTTCTGCCACTTTGGGGGGAGAAACCCTTGAGTTCATGCCAACTGACGAACCTATGCAGTTGGGGGGAGACATCTCTGGACCTGGGGATAAGAACTTTAGGCATCAGTAGGGACTCTGCTTTTTCTGTGGAAAAAGGGGACATTTAGTTAACGTATGTCCTTATGTTCGGCATCAAGGTGAAAACAAAAAAAAAGAATGTGTTAAATCCTCATCTCACACTGGGTGGTGTGAGTGGGGAATCTGAGAATTTAATTTTGTCAAAACTGTGGGAATTGAGGTGTTTATTGACAGTGGGGCAGGGGTTAACCTAGTTAATGGTCAGTTTGTTCGTATGCACGGTTGGATAGCAAGTGCATTAGACAAAAATATTTCGGTGTTTGCAATTGATTCTGCTCCACTCACTCAAAAATGTTTATCACAGATTGTGCAGGACATCAGTTTAAAAGTAGGTGTTTTTTATCAAGAATCCGTCTCGTGTTTTGTGCTAGAGGGTCTGCCTGCTCTGTTGGTGCTAGGTTTACCATAGTTAAGTAAACATAATCCTAACATCGATTGTCAAGTGAAACAGATTCTTGGTCGGAGTGATTATTGCTTAGACAACTGTCTTAGCACGTCGCTTTCTGTTGTAACCACTAAAGTTGTACCTTCATTTATTTCTGATTTTGCTGATGTATTCTCTGAAAGTGGAGACCAGGAGTTACCTCCACATCGGGAGTATGATTACCCCATTAACCTTATTCCCAGAGCTAGGTTGCCCAAATCTCAGTTCTATAATCTTTCTGAACCCGAAAGAGCAGCCATGTGAGAGTATATCACCGAGAGTTTTGCTAAGCGACATATTAGACTGTCCAAATCCCCAGTTGGTGCAAGGTTTTTCTTTGTTAAAGGGAACCTGTCATGTGGATATTTGATTATAATCTAACTAATTATATACAATCATTAACTACTAAAAAGTACCTTAGGTGTATTCACTTACTGGTGTGACAGATGGTTACCTCATAATATACACACAAAGATGCCACATACCGCATGCTAATGAGCTGATTTGAGTCCAGCATGATGTTAGTGAGTCCAGCATTTTTTTAATTCAGAGCTATAGCCACTCCCCTGCCCACCTGCTGCTGATTCATATGGAAAATAACTGTCAATCAGCAGGTAGGCGGGGAGAGTCAGGAGCTCATAAATATTCATGACTCATCATTATCAGCTGGAGCTTTTCAATACAAGATGTTGGCAGATTGACTGGGTCAATTAAAGAAAGTGACCCAGCATTTTGCTAAGAGAATCAGTCACTTATTTATGTTGCCCTTAGTTAGGACACTATAAAACTGGTGACAGGTTCCCTTTAAGAAAACTGAGTTCTTAGACCATGTCTGGATTTTCATGAGCTTAATTGTATCACTGTCCGTGACTCTTACCCCCTTCCTTTGATCCCAGATTTGTTCAGTTAGATTGTCGGTGCCAAGGTGTTCTCTAAGCTGAATTTGAGGGGGGCATATAATCTGGTAAGGATCAAGGAGGGGGACGAATGGAAGACGGCCTTTAATACCCCTGAGGGTTATTTTGTAAATATGGTCATGCCTTTTGGGTTAACCAATGCCCCTGCGTTTTTTTGACATTTCATTAATGACATATTTCATCATCTGGTGGGCAGGTTTGTTGTGGTGTATCTGGATGATATACTAATTTATTCTCCAGACATGAAAATCACGTGAGACAAGTGTTACAGACCCTAAGAGAGAAAAAATTATATGCTAAGATGGAGAAGTGTGTATTTGCAGTTTCGGAAGTACAATTCCAGGGTTACCTACTCTCATCTTCAGTTTTTCGTATGGATCCTGAAAAGGTCTGTGCAGTGTTGGACTGGGATGGACCCAAAAATCTGAAAGCGCTCATGCGATTTTTGGGGTTCATCAACTACTACCGTAAATTTATTTTGAACTACTCGACTGTGGTTAAACCTTTAACGGACATGAATAGGAAAGGTTCTGATGTCTCAGTTTGGTCTAATGTGGCATTGCAAGCCTTTTCAGCAGTGAAGAAGTGTTTTGCTTCTGCTCCTACACTGGTTCAGCCGGATATGTCACAACCATTTATTGTGGAGGTTGACACATCCGAGGTAGGGGTAGGAAGAGTCTTGTTGCAAGGTCCTTCACCTAGTAAATGGCGCGTATGTGCTTTCTTCTCTAAGGCCCCTTTCACACGGAGAGAATTCCACGCGGGTGCAATACGTGAGGTGAACGCATTGCACCCGCACTGAATCCGGACCCATTCAC
Source organism: Bufo gargarizans (assembly GCF_014858855.1). NCBI lineage: Eukaryota > Metazoa > Chordata > Amphibia > Anura > Bufonidae > Bufo > Bufo gargarizans. The sequence continues at coordinate 437,552,718 of NC_058084.1, read as the reverse complement.
TTCAATGGGGCTGTGCAGATAAGCAGTGATTTTCACGCATCACTTGTGCGTTGTGTGAAAATCGCAGCATGTTCTATATTCTGCATTTTTCACGCAACACAGGCCCCATAGAAATGATGGAGCTGCATGAAGATCGCATAGCATCCGCAAGCAAGTGCGGATGCAATACGATTTTCACGCATGTTTGCTAGGAGATGATGTTAGTAAATTGATTAAAGTCAATTTACTGTATTATTTTCCCTAATAACATGTTTATAAAGGAAAATAATAGCATTCTTAATACAGAATGCTTAGTAAAATGTTGCTTGAGGGGTTAAAAAAAAATTAACTGACCTCATCCACTTGATTGTGCAGCCGGCATCATCTTCTTTCTTCTTTAAGGACCTGCAAAAGGACCTTTGATGACGCAATCGCGCTCACCACGTGGTAAGCGCGGTGACGTCAGCGCAGGACCTGCGCTGATGTCACCGCGGTCACCACGTGGTGAGCGCGATTACATCATCAAAGGTCCTTTGTCACGGAATGTGTACAGGTAACAAGGCAAAACAACATGCATAAATGACTCGCTGGATCCAACAGCTAAGGAACAAAAGGGAGACCCCTGTAGAAGACCTGGCACTTTCCCTGGCTGCTTAGCCTATGCATAGATCCGAATGGTGGAGGTATGCATATCCACGTACCTTGACTATATAACCCCTGAGCACCCTACAATAGTGAGGGGACACGACCACCGGCTCCCTACACCAGACACGGAGGGAGTCAGGGTCACCTGGGATCCAGCAAACAGAAAATAACAGATAACAGTAGAACACTTAACTTTGTAGAGGAGAGGAGAACCAGATGGGCAGGCACACATACTCCAGGAAGAAATATAAGCCGCCCAGAAAAGCCTTCTGGGGAAGAATTTAAAGGGAAGCAATTAGTCCAACACATGACAGCTGAGAGAGGCTAAGGAGAGGAGGAGCTGAATACCACAACACAGAAACTCAAAGAGGAGGTTCTGAAAGGCCTCTGTCAGAGCTTCTCAGCTGTCTGGTTGTGACATCCTTTTGCAGGTCCTCAAAGAAGATGAAAGAAGACGATGCTGGCTGCGCGATCAAGTGGATGGGGTCAGTTAATTTTTTATTTTTTTTAACCCCTCAAGCAACATTTTACTAAGCATTCTGTATTAAGAATGCTATTATTTTCCCTTTATAACCATGTTATAAGGGAAAATAATAACATCTACACAACACCAAACCCGAACTTCAGTGAAGAAGTTCGTGTCTGGGTACCACATTCAGTTTTTTATCACGCGCTGCTAGGGTTTAGGCTCCAGTGTATGTATTTTTCCACCTTCAGGGTCTATACATACTGATGTCACGGAAGGTGTACAGAAAACTAGAAGACACAAAATGAAGATCCGACTGACTGGATCCAAAACTAAGGAACCAAAGGGTAAGCCCTGCAACAGACCTGGCTCTCTCCCTAACTGCTCAGCCTATGCAAAAATCTCAATGGTAGATGATTGCATATCCTCGTTCCTCGACTGTATAACACCTGAACACCCTATAATAGTGAGGGGACACGACCACCGGCTCCCTACACTTGATACGGAGGGAGTCAGGGTCACCTGGGATCCAGCAAACAGGAAAACACAAATGAATGAACAAAACTTATCTGTAGAAGACTCAGTAGTAGCATCCAGCATGCACACACTCCAGAAAGTTGTATAAACCGCAAAGTGATGCAGTATGGGAAGGGATTTAAAGGGATGCAATCAGTGCAACTACATGATAGCTGAGAGAGGCTAACGAGATGAGAAAACGAAAGCAAAACAAAGGGAACCTCAAGGAGGAGGTTCTGAAGAACGTCTGTCAGAGCTTCTCAGATGTCTGGTGGTGACAACTGACAGGAGTCAGAGCCAGGTTTAGCGGTTTCGTAGGAGGTGACCGTACCCCTCTCCCTAGCCTTGAGGCCTAGTTCTTTGTCTTTCCCCTTCTGTTGTTATTCTGGTGTCCCTCCCCTTCCCACTATTCGTGACATTCACCGTAAGGATGGTATTGGGCAGGTGATGAGAAGAACCTGGTTTCCCACAGACATGATGCTTAAAATTGAGCCCAATAAGGTAAATCTTGGTTTCATCTAACCAGAGAATTTTAGGTGCTTTTTTGCAAATTGTCATGTGTCTTTTACTGAGAAGAGTTGTTTTTTCTGACCACTCTGCTTCAAAGCCCAGATTGGTGGAGTCCAGCAGTGATGGTTGATCTTCTGGACGTTTCTCCCACTTTAACACAGAATCTTTTGAGCTCAGCCAGAGTGACCATTGCGTCTAACCTCTCCTAACAAGGCTGTTCTCCCCAATTACTTAATTTGGTGGGGTGGCTAGATCTACAAAGAGTTCTCTTCCATTTAAGAATTATGGAGGATACTATGTTCTTGGGAACTTTCAGGACAGCAGAATTTTTTGTACCCTTCTCCAGATCTGCGCCTGCACACAATCCTATCTCTAATCTCTACATGCACTTCTTTCCTCCTCATGACTTGGTTTTTGCTCTGATATGCATTGTCAGCTGTGAGACCTTATATAGACAGGGGGTGTCTTTCCAAATCATGTCCAATCACCTGAATTTACTACAGGTGGACTCCAATCAAGGTGTAGAAACATCTCAAAGATGATCAAGAGACATGAGAGGCGCCCAGAGCTTTCAAGCGTCATAGCAAAGGGTCTGAATACTCATGCAAATTTTTTATTTTGTTTTATTTATTTTTTTATAAATCTGCAAACATTTCTAAAATTCTGTTTTCACTTTCTCCTTATGGGGTATTAAGTGCAGATTGATGGGGAGGGAAGCAATTTTTTTTTTATTTTAACACAAGGCTGCAACATAACAAAATGTAAAAAAGAGTTAAAGGGTTTGAAAACTTTCTGAATGCACTTTAAATATAATAATATAATAATCATAATAATTATTATATGCTATATATAATTATGTATCACCTCATACCATTCGGTTTGTACCCTTGCATTAATATTTGCAGTGTAACAATCTTATCTATTGTTCTGTGTTTCTAATCCTCCGCGGTTCTTACATAATGTTACTGCACTGGGACAGTCTTCGTTTGATTTGTACCACAAGCTGTTCACATGCGATACAGTTCACTCATAATGAAATACCATGAAAATCCCATTCAAAGTTAATCTCCATATCAAGGGCTTGAAAACTACAGAGAATTGAGATCAGAGAGGAAGCACTTGTTCTGTCTTTGAGATGCACAACCTGTCTGAGATTTATTAAAGTTATGGACTGTTTCATTATCAGATTGTTTACTTGATTTATTAATATTTAATTATGGAACTTAATTAAAAGATAAACATCATCCAAATATAATGGTGCAACGGCATTACATGAAAATGTAAATAAATACTTTGTGAGACCACTGTGTCCCAGTGCTGGGGGCAGCTGCCATCTTGGTGCCCTATTTATACTGGATTGGAGGCCACTGAAACATGTTGTCTGCACTTCCAGTCAGTTTCTGCATTTTGCCTGCAAATACCCTAGGGGTCCCTAGCAGGGGCTGACTGGGAACTTGAAGGGGTTCTCCAGGTGTTTAATATTGATGAACTATCCTCAGCTCGGCGGGGGTCCGACACCCGGTAACCCCAATGATCAGCCATATGAAGGAAAGGTGCAGTGCTTGTGTGGTGTATCTTGTCTCTTATCCTGCTCGCTGCTGCTATGTCTATGGCGAGCATAAAGAAAGACGGCACATCCTTCCCTTCATACAGCTGATCGGCGGAGGTGCTGGGCGTCGGACCCCCGTCGATCTGATATTGATGACCTAACCTGAGGATAGGCTATCAATAATAAAAGCCCGGAGAACCCCTTTAAAGCGGCCCAGGAGAAAAAAAACTAAAAGTGGCCCCATATTGTAGGCAGGTCCCAACTGACAGAAGGTAGGCAAATACAAGTAGGCAGGGTCAACAGAAGTAGACGGGGCCTACAATACCATAGTGCAGCACAAAATACCGCCCTAGCAGAACTAAATATCACAGTGCAGCACAAAATACTGAAACTGAAATTTTCACAGTGGCTCTACCAACCCAAATCTACAGTTTAGGTGCAGTCTCCATGACACACCCGCTGTCGGTAATATGGCAAAAATTATGGACTATATAGTTGGAGGGCACTCAGTTAACTGATGTTGCACAGAATTATCAAAGGCATATAAGTGCATGAATAGTTTATTACCCGATTAACACTTAAAAAATAAATAAAAAAATCTTAAATACATAGTATAAAATATCTATAACATAATTGGCTCGACAATTGACCTTTTATAACAATGTTTTACAGCCTCATAGTTATAGAGCAGTAATAGATCTAATATCCTATTAATCTATGAGGGTGCAAATCTACAATTCATTTCATTTTTCATTTTTAAAAATCAAATACCCATGGGAAAAAAAATAAAGATGAAGATAATGATAGTAACTCTATAGTGATAAAAATCAAATGCCCATAATTGTTTGACCAAGAAATAAAAGAAAAGTTAATTGTCACTACCAGACATCTGAGAAGCTCTGACAGATGCCTTTCAGAACCTCCTCCTTGAGCTTCCTTTGTTTTGCTTTCAGTTCCTCATCTCGTTAGCCTCTCTCAGCTGTCATCTAGTTGTACTGATTGCATCCCTTTAAATTCCTCCCCATAGTGCATCAGTTTGCGGTTTATATTACTTGGAGTGTGTGTGCATGCTGATCCTACTTCCCAGTCTTCTACAAGATAAGTGTTGTGCATTCATTTGTGTTTTTCTGTTTGCTGGATCCCAGGTGACCCTGACTCCCTCCGTATCTAGTGTAGGGAGCCGGTGGTCGTGTCCCCTCACTATTATAGGGTGTTCAGGTGTTATACAGTCGAGGTACGAGGATATGCGATCATCTACCATTGGGATTTTCGCATAGGCTGAGCAGTCAGGGAGAGTGCCAGGTCTAATGCAGGGGTCTCCCTTTTTGTTCCTTAGTTTTGGATCCAGTGAGTCGTATATTCATTTTGTGTTGTCTTGTTTCCTGTACACTTTCCGTGACATTATAAACCGCCAAAACCGTCTCAAGCATGGATCCGGTTTCACTTTTGACTGAACGCTTTCAGGGTCTTTCATTGGAGGTAGCAGATCTCCGTAAGACTCTTTCTCAGTTTCAAGTGACCGGTTCAGCTTGCGTTCATGGAGTTTGTTCTGAGCCTAAGATCTCGCTCCCGGATACGTTCTCCGGGGGTAGTGAAAATTTTGTGTGGTTTAGAGAGGCTTGCAAACTTCATTTTCGCCTTCTTCCCCATTCCTCTGGTGATGAGGAACGGAGGGTGGGGATCATTATATCGCTGCTCAAGTGTAACGCTCAGTCGTGGGCCTTTTCGCTGCCGGTGGGGGCACGGCCCCTCCGTTCAGTGGATGAATTCTTTTTAGTCCTGGGTCAGATATATGATGATCCGGATCGTATTGCTTTGGCTGAGTCTAGACTACGTCTGTTATGCCAGGGTAAACAATCCGCAGAGATATACTGCTCAGAATTTCGGAGATGGGCAGCTGATACTGGTTGGAATGATGCTGCACTCCGAAGTCAATTTTGCCATGGTCTTTCAGAGGGATTGAAAGATGCATTTGCCTTTCATGAGAGGCCTATCTCCTTGGACTCTGCTATGTCTCAGGCCGTTCGTATTGACAGGCGTCTTAGAGAGAGAGGAGAGATCACTCCTTCCTGTCATACTCAATCCCAGGACAGTGCAGCGGTCTTATTCTGTGCGCAGGGGTCTCAGTCGCTGTCAGCCCCTTCTGAGCAGGAGCCCATGCAGCTGGGGTTGATTGCCTCTGGCAATAGAAGATTCAGCCCGCATGGGAAGGTTTGTTTTTGTTGTAGAGGTATAAATCATTTGGCAAATGTTTGTCCCTCTAGGAGATTCAGGCAGTTTTTTGGGAGTAATAAAGAAACAAAAAGGAAAAAATCTTTTAAAAATGTTCCATCTGTTACTATTGGCAGGGTTGAGGCGGAAATTTAAGGTTTTCCATTTGCTTGTAGTTCCCGTTTTGTCCTGCCTGCCAGGGTGGCGCTAGAGAGCAAGAACATTTTTTGTGAGATTTTTGTAGATAGTGGGGCAGCTGTCAATTTCATTGATAATCAATTTGCGATAACTCATGGTTTCCAGGTATGCACTTTGGGAAAGGATATTCCTGTTTTTGCTATTGATTCCGCTCCACTTTCTCAGAAATCATTAAAGGGCATAGTTCACAATATCCGTTTAATTGTGAGTGATGCTCATGTTGAGGATGTGTCATGTTTCGTCCTTAGCGGATTGCCTACTCCTCTAGTGTTGGGGCTACCCTGGCTCACTAAACATAACCCCACCATTGATTGGCAAGCGAGGCAAATAAATGGTTGGAGTGACTTTTGCAGAGAGAATTGCCTCACGACATCTGTTTCTGAGGTTTCTACTAAGACTGTACCATCTTTTCTCTCTGAATTTTCGGATGTCTTCTCTGAGAGTGGAGTTAAGGATTTGCCCCCGCACAGGGAGTACGATTGCCCTATTAATCTCATCCCAGGCGCCAAGCTGCCTAAATCTCGTTTATACAATCTCTCCAAACCTGAAAGGGTCGCTATGCGTGCTTATATCTCTGAAAGTCTGAGAAAGGGACACATACGACCCTCGAAGTCACCTGTTGCCGCTGATTTTTTCTTTGTTAAGAAAAAAGATGGTTCTTTAAGACCTTGTCTGGATTTCAGGGAGCTGAACAGTATCACAATTCGTGACCCTTATCCGCTTCCTCTGATCCCGGACCGGTTTAACCAGATTGTTGGGGCTAAAGTTTTTTCCAAATTAGATCTAAGAGGGGCATACAACCTGGTCAGGGTCAGAGAAGGAGACGAATGGAAGACGGCCTTCAATACCCCTGAGGGCCATTTTGAGAATTTGGTTATGCCTTTTGGTTTGATGAATGCTCCAGCCGTTTTTCAACATTTCGTGAACAGCATTTTTTATCATTTAATGGGGAAATTTGTATTAGTGTATTTGGATGATATTTAGATTTTTTCTCCTGATTTCAAAACTCATAAGGAACACTTATGTCAGGTCTTGCTCATCCTGCGGGAGAATAAATTATACGCGAAACTGGAAAAATGTGTGTTTGCGGTTCCAGAAATTCAATTTCTGGGGTTTCTTCTCTTCGCTTCTGGTTTTCGCATGGACCCCGAGAAGGTCCGCGCTGTGCTTGAGTGGGAGCTTCCTGAGAATCAGAAGGCGCTGATGCGTTTTTTGGGCTTTGCCAATTATTACAGGAAGTTTATTTTGAATTATTCCTCTGTTGTTAAACCACTCACTGATATGACCAGAAAGGGGGTAGATTTTTCTTCCTGGTCGGTAAAGGCGCGTAAGGCCTTTTCTAATATCAAGGAGAGTTTTGCTTCCGCTCCCATCTTGGTACAACCTGATATTTCTTTACCCTTCATAGTTGAGGTTGATGCTTCTGAGGTGGGTGTGGGTGCGGTCTTGTCTCAGGGTTCCTCTCCTGCCAAATGGCGACGTGTGCCTTTTTCTCGAAGAAACTCTCCTCCGCAGAGAGAAATTACGATGTGGGAGATAGGGAGTTGTTGGGCATCAAGTTGGCTTTTGAGGAATGGCGCCATTGGCTAGAGGGAGCCAGACACCCTATTACCGTGTTTACTGACCATAAAAATCTGGCCTACTTGGAGTCAGCCAAGCGTCTGAACCCGAGACAGGCCAGATGGTCTTTGTTCTTTTCAAGGTTTAATTTTGTTGTCACGTTCCGCCCTTGGGTTAAGAATGTGAAGGCAGATGCCCTGTCACGTTGTTTTCCGGGAGGTGGGAATTTTGAAGACCCGGGTCCCATTTTGGCTGAAGGTGTGGTGGTCTCTGCTCTTTTTCCTGAATTGGAGGCAGAGGTGCAGGTAGCCCATTCAGAGGCTCCTGATCTTTGTCCTCCTGGGAGGTTGTATGTGCCTCTCGCTTTAAGACAAAAGATTTTTAAGGAACACCACGATACGGTCCTTGCTGGGCACCCGGGGGCAAGAGCCACAGTGGATCTCATCGCTCGGAGATTCTGGTGGCCGGCGCTTCGTAAGTCGGTTGAGGGTTTTGTGGCAGCCTGCGAGACCTGCGCTCGTGCCAAAGTCCCTCATTCACGGCCATCAGGTCCTCTCCTTCCCTTACCCATTCCTTCCCGTCCTTGGACACATTTGTCCATGGACTTCATAACGGACCTGCCTCGTTCCTCGGGGAAGACTGTGATTCTGGTGGTGGTGGACCGTTTTAGCAAAATGGTGCATTTCATCCCTTTTCCTGGCTTGCCCAATGCTAAGATGCTGGCGCAGGCATTTATTGATCACATTGTCAAATTGCATGGTATTCCTTCGGACATAGTCTCTGATAGGGGCACGCAGTTTGTTTCCAGATTCTGGAAGGCTTTCTGTTCTCGCTTGGGGGTTCGGTTGTCATTCTCTTCTGCTTTCCACCCGCAGTCAAATGGCCAGACAGAGCGCGTCAATCAGAATCTGGAGACATATCTGCGCTGTTTTGTGGCGGAGAATCAGGAGGATTGGTGTTCTTTTTTGTCCCTTGCTGAGTTTGCTTTAAATAACCGTCGTCAGGAGTCCTCTGATAAGTCACCATTTTTGGGTGCATATGGGTTTCATCCGCAGTTTGGGACATTCTCTGGAGAGGGGTCTTCTTGTTTACCTGATGAGGACAGATTCTCCTCGTCTTTGTCATCTATTTGGCAAAAGACTCAGGATAATCTAAAGAGCATGAGTGAGAGATATAAGCGTGTGGCAGATAAGAGACGTGTGCCTGGTCCGGACCTGAATGTTGGTGATCTGGTGTGGTTGTCTACTAAGAATATCAAATTGAAGGTTCCCTCCTGGAAGTTAGGTCCTAAGTTTATTGGGCCTTACAAAATCTTGTCTGTCATCAATCCTGTTGCCTACCGTCTTGATCTTCCTCAGACTTGGAAGATCCATAATGTTTTTCATAAGTCCTTATTAAAACCTTATGTCCAACCCATTGTACCCTCGTCTTTGCCTCCTCCTCCGATTATGGTTGATGGTAATCTTGAATTTCAGGTCTCTAGGATTGTGGATTCTCGTGTTGTCCGCGGTTCTCTCCAGTACCTCGTTCATTGGGAGGGTTATGGTCCTGAGGAGAGGATGTGGGTCCCAGTGACGGACATTAAGGCCACTCGTCTCATCAGGGCTTTCCATAGGTCCCATCCTGAGAAGGTGGGCTCTGAGTGTCCGGAGTCCACTCGTAGAAGGAGGGGTACTGTCACTACCAGACATCTGAGAAGCTCTGACAGATGTCTAGAACCTCCTCCTTGAGCTTCCTTTGTTTTGCTTTCAGTTCCTCATCTCGTTAGCCTCTCTCAGCTGTCATGTAGTTGTACTGATTGCATCCCTTTAAATTCCTCCCCATAGTGCATCAGTGTGCGGTTTATATTACTTCCTGGAGTGTGTGTGCATGCTGATCCTACTTCCCAGTCTTCTACAAGATAAGTGTTGTGCATTCATTTGTGTTTTTCTGTTTGCTGGATCCCAGGTGACCCTGACTCCCTCCGTATCTAGTGTAGGGAGCCGGTGGTCGTGTCCCCTCACTATTATAGGGTGTTCAGGTGTTATACAGTCGAGGTACGAGGATATGTGATCATCTATAATTGGGATTTTCACATAGGCTGAGCAGTCAGGGAGAGTGTCAGGTCTAATGCAGGGGTCTCCCTTTTTGTTCCTTAGTTTTGGATCCAGTGAGTCGTATATTCATTTTGTGTTGTCTTGTTTCCTGTACACCTTTCGTGACATTAATCTAATAATATCTCCTACAATAATGAGTGAATAGTGGATGAATAGAACACTTCATTTGATGTTTATACAGCTGGTGTATAGTAATGATAGTGAACAAATGTCCAATCTAGCGCTTATAGCACCTTCTATGGGATTTGTAGTTCCACTGGTATGTCTATTGATACTATGTTGGAGGTAGTTAGTGTCTCTTCTATAGTAGTGGTGAGCGGCAGGGGTCATATTCGAATTTGCGATATTTCGCGAATATTTTTTTAGAATATTCATTGAATATTCTAAAATTCGCGATTTTTTTTCTTGAAAAAAATCGGCAAGGTAATGATTGTGTAATATGCGAATTTTCGTAATTCGAATTTTCGGATTCGAATTTTTATTGCGAATTTTTCAACTATTAGACAAAGATTATAGCACTATATTAGCTAAATTGCTCTATATTTGATTTTTCGAATATTCGCTATATTGCTATAACAGTTTTTTTGAATATTCGTAATCTATAGCAATATAGCGAATATTCGAAAAAAACGAATATAGAGCAATTTAGCTAATATAGTGCTATAATCTTTTTTTTTATAGTTGTATTTTTTTTTCCAATCTGGACTTCAGATGAGAAAAAAAATACAACTATTAGACAAAGAAGATTATAGCACTATATTAGCTAAATTGCTCTATATTCATTTTTTTTCAAATATTCGCTATATTGCTATAACTTCTAAAACAAGAATATATAGCAATATAGCGAATATAAAAAAAAAACGAATATAGAGCAATTTAGCTAATGTAGTGCTATAATCCACCAGTAGAAAAAAAAATCGCGTATTTTCGAATATGACCCCTGACGCTCATCACTACTCCTAAAGTCAAGTATATTGCAGCCTTCTTATTGGCCCACAAGCTAGAAGCAGAAAAAAAAGAAAATTCGAAATTACGAGTATATAACTACTCGAAATATTCGCGAATTTTCGAAGTACCTATATTCGCGATAAAAATTCGAAATTCGAATATTCATGATCAACACTATTCTATAGCAGCAACATAGTATTTATTATGTATTATTTATATATATTTATAGCAGCTGTTCGTGAGGGCACATTGATCACTTGTGCAGTTGTAAAAAACTTGTAGTTTTACATTACCGATCCTTGTAATAGCGAACCGCCTCTACATCCGGATTTTGGCTGGGTTAGAATGGCCGCTGAGCCTACTTGGCTTTGCTTTTCCAGCGTCCCATGGGATTGGCCGCAGGAGACCGGTGTATACGTAGCTTGGCTTGAGTCACTTGGGCACAGGAAACCAGCGTGTACGTAGCTGGTATAGATCACTCCTATTGCGCTAAAGTGATCTGTTGTATAGAAGCAGTGTAAAGGACTGCAGTCAATCTATAGTCGCTTTTATATCCACTGTTTAAAAGAATTACACCAGATGCGTTTCGGAGCCTCAAGCTCCTTCCTCAGCGGTCAGCAGTGGACATCTTTGTGTGTCATTTTAAAGGGTGATTTCTTAATTGGGGAGGTGGTACCTACAGTACACGTACATATAAGAAACACGGACTGGATTTCTCCAATGGAATGGTCACACACCTTAATGTCCCGCATAGCACTCAACCCAGATGTAAAACATAGACATAGATATAGATGACTCCCCTATAACAAAACTAGGGGAGACTCTAGTGTAGATAGCATGGAATGGGCAGGTATTTAAAAGCAACAAAACAAAAAAACGCATCTGCGATGCGTTTTTTAGTGTTGAAGCTACGTATAGATAGCTAGATAGGTTTCACTAATCCTATCGGCTTTTATGTGCATAATAAAGTGTCAATCTCTAGTTTTATATATAGTATTCATAATTTTCTGACGGACAAAGCATCATATTCCTAATGATAACATGTAAATTCATCAAATATCCCTTCAAATGTCTTGGTAGTCCTGTATATTTAATATACATATATTGTTATATCTCTTCTCCTCTATCTTTTATTCTTTTCTTCTTTCTTTTAGGCTTTCTTTTTTTTTCATTTGTTTTTCAGATATAGAGATCCTGACAGAAAATATGGAAGAGTAAGGGGATGTCAGGATCTCTATATCTGAAAAACAAATAAAGAAAAAAGAAAGCCTAAAAGAAAGAAAAAAAAGAATAGAAGATAGAGAAAAGATATAACAATATATGTATATTAAATATACAGGACTACCAAGACATTTGAAGGGATATTTGAGGAAATTACATGTCAACATTAGGAATATGATGCTTTGTCCGTCAGAAAATTATGAATACTATATATAAAACTAGAGATTGACACTTTATTATGCACATAAAAGCCGATAGGATTAGTGAAACCTATCTAACTATCTAGAAGTAGCTTCAACACTAAAAACGCATCCAAAACGCATCACTAACACAGATGTGTTTTTTGGTTTTGGTTTGTTGTTTTTAAATACCTGCCCATTCCATTCTATGCTATCTACACTAGAGTCTCCCCTAGTTTTGTTATAGGGGAGTCATCTATATCTATATCTATGTTTTACATTTGGGTTGAGTGCTATGCGGAACATTAAGATGTGTGACCATTTCATTGGAGATATCCAGTCTGTGTTTCTTATATGTACGTGTACTGTAGGTACCACCTCCCCCAATTAAGAAATCACCCTTTAAAATGACACACAAAGATGTCCACTGCTGACCACTGAGAAAGGAGCTTGAGGCTCCGAAACGCGTCTGGTTTGATTCTTTTAAGTAGTGGATATAAAAGCGGCTATAGATTGACTGCAGTCCTTTACACTATTGAGATCGGACATTTTGCTTCTATACAACAGATCACTTTAGCGCAATAGGAGTGATCTATACCAGCTACGTACACGCTGGTTTCCTGTGCCAAAGTGACTCAAGCCAAGCTACATATACACCGGTGTTCTGCCAGATTCCTATACCTTGGCAGAATTCTATACCGGAAGTGACGCGGCCACACAGGAATCTTATATGCCTTTGATAATTCTGTGCAGCATCAGTTAACTGAGGGTCCTCCAACTATATATTCCATAATTTCACAATCACAAAATACTGCCTCAGCAGACCCAAATAACACTGCGCCACCGGTCAGGCGCATAAGTCATTAAATGAATTAATGCTGAGAGCATCAGATTATTATGTACCCAGACGGCAGCCATGAGGAGGACTTGGACGGCCACCTGGGCATCGGCCCACCAGAAAATTTCCCTGTAGGGTCTATGGCCAGTCCGCGCATGGTTCCTAGTACACATAAACCCCCACTGAGCAGTTCAGGAGATCTATTAGATATTAACCCCTACTGTCCTAAACCACCAAGGAAATACATATCCATATTAACCCATTATTGCCCTGGATCACCGGTCATGGTAAATATTAACGGATAAACCCAGAGGGATATTAAAGGGGTTTTCCAGATGTTTCATACTGATGGTCTATCCTCAGGATAGGTGATCAATATCTGGTTGGAGGGGGCTCTAACATCCGGTACCCCCGCCAATTAGCTCTTTGAGGAGGCTTGGCTCCATCCGGAGAGCACCATGGCCTCCTCACAGCTTAGCAAACACAGTGCCGTCCATTGAATATCAGCTGTGCTTGGTATTGTAGCTCAGCTCCATTCACTTGAATGGGTCTGAGCTGCACATAGGCAATGTGACCTATGAACGTGGTCCTAGGATGAGGCCACAGCACTCACCGGAGAGGCACAGCCTCTTAAAACAGATGATCGGCAGGGATGCAGGAGTTGGAAACCCTCTGATCTGATATTGATCATTCAATATCAAAATATGGAACAACTTCTTTAAAAAATGCTCTGCCTAACTGCCAGAGAACTTTATGTAAAATGAGTAACATAGTAACATAGTACATAAGGCCGAAAAAAGACATTTGTCCATCCAGTTCGGCCTGTCATCCTGCAAGTTGATCCAGAGGAAGGCAAAAAACCCCTGTGAGGTAGAAGCCAATTTTCCTCACTTTAGGGGAATAAAAATTCCTTCCCGACTCCAATCAGGCAATCAGAATAACTCCCTGGATCAACGACCCCTCTCTAGTAGCTATAGCCTGTAATATTATTACACTCCAGAAATACATCCAGGCCCCTCTTGAATTCCTTTATTGTACTCACCATCACCACCTCCTCAGGCAGAGAGTTCCATAGTCTCACTGCTCTTACCGTAAAGAATCCTCTTCTATGTTTGTGTACAAACCTTCTTTCCTCCAGACGCAGAGGATGTCCCCTCGTCACAGTCCTGGGAATGAATAGATGATGGGAGAGATCTCTGTACTGACCCCTGATATATTTATACATAGTAATTAGATCTCCCCTCAGTCGTCTTTTTTCTAAAGTGAATAACCCTAATTTTGATAATCTTTCAGGATACTGTAGTATGTGTAGAAACTTGGTGTTTCGCTTCCCGCTGCAGCCAATGACTGGCTGCAGCAGTCACCGTGGTCATGTGCTGCTAGTGGGAAATTGCTGTGGCCTGATATATAGTAGTGCACATGACCCTGTCCATGCTGGAAGTTTACATGCAGGGACCGAAGTACAGTAAAGACAGTAGTAGACCCAGGGAACTAGAACCAAGCGACAGGGAGTAGGTAAGTATGCTTCCCTTCACAGGTCTGGTGGTTAAGGGAGGGAATTTAAAATAGAATACAATCCTGGACAACCCCTTAATGTCTGGTAGGGTTGATTCTGCCGAATACAAGCTTGCATTTCTTATATAAGTCGGTTGTGCCGTTCATGTGCAATTATCCAACTTAGATATTCGGTGCACCATCAGTGCACCTTAGCTAAGACACTATGACTCAATATCCACTCCCTCCTCACTTTGATTTACAGGGCTAGGCATTGTCCCCAACCAATCAACAGAATAAAAAGGCAGTCCCTTCACTGCAGTACCGCTACCGACAACATCCAGGCAAGGATGGCTGTGGATGGCACTGCAGACCATCCCTGTGTAAACCTTATGGCTGCCAGTCACAACACCCATACAGACAATGGGCACTGATGAAACTTTTTTTTGCAACCAGTGAACATAAAACCCAACTATAGCTTACATCTTCACTTTCTTAAAGGCTATGTACACCTTCAAAGGCATTTTAATATATATATTTTTTTGATGATTGCATTTTACTAATTTTGGGCTAAAAATCACTTTTTCAATAGTTTTTTATGGTTCAATTTGTGTTTATTGAAACCCAAAGTAATCATTAGGGAAATGAAATACAAGTGGTTTACAGTTTGAGTACAGTGAATCACAGGTAAATTGCAATTTTGAAGATAATAATTCCATACAAGTGAAATCAATAAAAACAATAATAGTAAATCAGCAATCCAATGATGAAAAATGTACAAGACGGACAAGACAGAGTACAGGAGGTGGGGGGGGGGGGGGGGGAAGGGATAGGAGGGGTAATGTAAATCTACTGATAATCCAGACAAGAGTGTACAGTAATAGAACTGACAAAAGCCTGTTAAGCAGGTTTACCTGAGGCCAACCAACCTGAAAAATTCGCTGAGGCGCGAAACTGGGACCAGACCTCCCATTGTTTAGAAAGTGTGTAACCAGTTCCCTGGTTTTCAGCACCTAATTCCTCCAGTCGAGCATGGCAATCCAAGGCTTTTACCCATGTAATTCTATGGAGGCTTTCTGTTGAACGCCATGCCCGAGGGATGATTTGGCGCATAGCTATAATAAAGAATCTCAGAATGCTCTTTTTAATCAAATTAAGTCTACCTGGAAAAGCTGATAGGAGAGCTATCTGCGGGGATGGGAGAGTATGAGTCTTATAAAGGTGATCATGTAGTATGAATATTTCCCGCCATAGGGAAGCAACCCCCGGACAGTCCCACCAAATGTGTAACATGGTACCTCTTGAACTGAGGCATCGCCAGCAAGTATCTGGCACAGAGGGATAAAACTGATGAAGCTTAACCGGGGTCCTATACCAACCAGACCAGATCTTAAAGTTGAGTTCCTGTATCTTACAAGATATCGAGGACTTATGAGTGAATAATAGGGTCTGATGGAGTTTTGGGTGACGGAGGACGGAGTTTTGTCTGATGTCTGAGGTCTGATGGAGTTTTGCCTGACGGAGGATGGAGTTGTGGATGATGTCTGACGATGTCCTAATATGTATGCCGTAATAGGGATCTCCTCCACTGATCGGGTGTGAGGGAGCATCCCATATCATTCTCCCAGGATTGCATAATTTTCTTGACCGGAGCAGAAAACTCCTCTGCGTCGTCCCCGATCTCCCCCGAGTTCAGTATGGCATATATGAGAGAAAAAGGGTGGCCAGGCGCAGAGGTAGCAAGACACAATTTCTCAAACTCTGACAGTGGGGATTGGAGTTGCAAACCAGGTGCCAGAGATCTAGTGAAGTTGCGTAATTGGAGATAATGGAACCAACGTCCAGGTAAATCTGGTATGAGGTGTACTAAGTCCTTGAGGTCCCTTATCCCCCTGAAAGAATAAATGTCCTTAATTCTGACCTGAGGTGTGGTTTGTGACCCAAAGGCTGGAAGGGCCCTGAGAGTGGATGGTATCGATGGATGTCCGGTTAGATTTGTGAGTGGTCCAGGGATTGTGGCTAACTTAACTTTGGCGGCGAATCCTGTCCAAATATCCAACAGAGAGGATAGGAAAGGCGAGAATTGTTGGACGAGTAGTTGGGTCAAGGTAGTTTTTGGGAACCAAAAAACACTCTGGATCAGGCCTGGGGTAGAAGTATGTTCTAGTTCGACCCATAGTTTTGTACCAATGTTGTGAGTCAATTATGCAATTAGCTACCGCAGCTGTTGTGAGTCAATTATGCAATTAGCTACCGCCGCTCTATAATATGATAAGAAGTTGGATAAACCCGTACCTCCCTGGGCTTTTGATCTAGTCATTAGATTGTAATTAAGTCTCGCCCTGGATCTACCCCAGACAAAACAAGAGGTCAAACGTCAATAGTTTGTTATTAAAAATATTCAGCCGTTCTGTCACAAAGAATTAACTGTTTGTCTAGCTGTGTGAATCATACTTTTTACTTTCACTTTACACTCACCTAAAGAATTATTAGGAACACCATACTAATACGGTGTTGGACCCCCTTTTGCCTTCAGAACTGCCTTAATTCTACGTGGCATTGATTCAACAAGGTGCTGATAGCATTCTCTAGAAATGTTGGCCCAAATTGATAGGATAGTATCTTGCAGTGGATGGAGATTTGAGGGATGCACATCCAGGGCACGAAGCTCCCGTTCCACCACATCCCAAAGATGCTTTATTGGGTTGAGATCTGGTGACTGTGGGGGCCATTTTAGTACAGTGAACTGATTGTCATGTTCAAGAAACCAATTTGAAATTATTCGAGCTTTGTCACATGGTGCATTATCCTGCTGGAAGTAGCCATCAGAGGATGGGTACATGGTGGTCATGAAGGGATGGACATGATCAGAAACAATGCTCAGGTAGCCCGTGGCATTTAAACGATGGCCAATTGGCACTAAGGGGCCTAAAGTGTGCCCAGAAAACATCCCCCACACCATTGCACCACCACCACCAGCCTGCACAGTGGTAACAAGGCATGATGGATACATGTTCTCATTCTGTTTATGACAAATTCGGACTCATTTGAATGTCTCAACAGAAATCGAGACTCATCAGACCAGGCAACATTTTTCCAGTCTTCAACAGTCCAATTTTGGTGAGCTTGTGCAAATTGTAACCTCTTTTTCCTATTTGTAGTGGAGATGAGTGGTACCCGGTGGGGTCTTCTGCTGTTCTAGCCCACCTTTCTTTCCCATTCTGACATTCAGTTTGGAGTTCGGGAGATTGTCTTGACCAGGACCACAACCCTACATGCATTGAAGCAACTGCCATGTGATTAGTTAACTAGATAATCGCATTAATGAGAAATAGAACAGGTGTTCCTAATAATTCTTTAGGTGAGTGTATGCTGATCATCTAATAACCCATATCTCTAATTTACTAAGAGGTCATAAACACTTACTTAACCGCTACCCGACCGCCTAACGCAGGGATGCGTCCTGGTCGGGTTGTTCATCTTCGACGCATCGGCGCGTCATCTCGCGAGACGCGAGATGACGCGCCAAGCCGGCCCGCACATGCGCAGTGCGGGCCGAGGGAAAGTCGCAGCATAGGTTGGTCACCAGCCATATCAAAAGCCATATAACGCATATTTATAAATATAATGTGTTAAATGGCTTCTGTGCTCCTCTGCTGGTTCCTTTTTGTCAGTTGGTCCCAGCAGAGGAGCACACATCACTGTAAGTGCACAAAACACAACACATTTAGCCCCAGATCACCCCCCCCCATCACCCCCAATTAACCCCATGATCACCCCTGTCAATCACTAGTGAAAGGGAAAAAAGTGATCAGTGTAAACTGTAAATTATTATTTTTTCACCAGTATTGACTGTTAGGTTTTAGGTTAGTTTAGGCCCCTTTGGTAGGAAGTTAGCGTCGGTTAGCGCCCAGCCCACTGCACCGCAGTCACTGATTCGCTGATTAGCGTATCACTAATCAGCATTGGTACTTTTATAGTATCTGTAAGTAATCAGAACTGATCACAGTCAGATCTATAATAGTATTAGTGTCACCTTAGTTCACCCTCCACCCAAAATGCAGTGTTTGCCCGATCAGGCCTGATCGGTCGCCCACACGTGCGTTCACCCACACCCGCCCCGCCGCAGTGGCAATTTTTATTTATTTTTATCACTGCGCAATCACTACACAAGCGCTGCGGCGATAAAAAAATCTGTTTTGATATTTTTTTATCAATCGCAGCGGCCTCCTGTACTTTGCTAGCCTCCCATTTGTAAGACAGGCTTGCTTTTTTTCTTGGGTAGTCTCAGGGAATACCCCCTAAATTTAGTTGACCAAATGGCAAGTAAGTGGTATTCTTCTGAAGAGGCCTACAGGCTTCTGACCGAGTCGGATGAGGAATGGGAACCCTCATCTGACAAATCCAGCGGGTCAGAATACGAACCTGTAGAAAGCAGTAGCTCTCTGACCCAAAGTTCGGACGAGGAGGTTGAGGTCCCTGATACCACCAGGCGTACCCGTCCCCGTGTCGCTAGACCACAGGTTGCGCAGGATCCGCTTCAAGAGCAGCAGAGTGGGGCTGGTGCTGTTGGATTACATGGTGAGGCATACACCAGCAGCGCAGCCCTTCCTGGACCTAGTACCAGCACTGCCGTAGAACATGGTGAAGTGGCGAGCACCAGAAGGGCAGTTGAAGCTGGTACGGTGGCACGTGCAGTAGTTCCCCTGTCGCAGCCACCGCACAGACAGGCCCGTAGCGCCCCTAGAATCCCTGAGGTGCTGGCAAACCCTGATTGGCAGTACCCAAGTTCAGCCGCACCATTAGTTCCCCCTTTCACCGCCCAGTCTGGAGTTCAGGTTGAGACAGCTCAGATCGGATCGGCACTGGGGTTTTTTGAGCTGTTCTTTACTGCTGAGCTCTTGGACTTAGTCGTGGCAGAAACAAACCGGTATGCCACTCAATTTATAGCCGCCAAGTCGGGAAGCTTTTATGGCCAGTCTTTCCGGTGGAAACCCGTCCAAGTTTCCGAATTTAAAACTTTTCTGGGCCTTCTCCTCAACATGGGCCTGACAAAAAATCATGAATTGCGGTCATATTGGTGCACAAACCCAATTCATCACATGCCCATGTTCTCTGCTGCCATGTCCAGGGCACGATTTGAGACCATTCTGCGTTTCCTGCACTTTAGTGACAACAGCACCTCTCATCCCAGAGGCCACCCAGCTTTTGACCGGCTCCACAAAATTCGGCCCCTCATAGACCACTTTAACACCAAAATTGCAGATTTGTATACCCCTGAGCAAAACATCTGCATAGACGAGTCCCTGATACATTTTACCAGGCGCCTTGGCTTCAAATACATCCCAAGCAAGTGCGCCCGGTATGGGGTCAAATTGTATAAGCTCTGTGAAAGGGCCACAGGCTATACGCACAAATTTCGTGTCTGTGAGGGTAAAGATCAGACCCTGGAGCCTGTCGGTTGCCCTGACTACCTGGGGAGCAGTGGGAAGACAGTCTGGGACTTGGTGTCACCCTTATTTGGCAAGGGGTACCATCTTTATGTGGACAATTTCTACACAAGTGTGCCCCTCTTCAGGCATTTGTTTCTAGAACAGATTGGCTGCTGTGGCACCACGCGACATAGTTGCCGGGGCTTCCCCCAACGGCTCGTTACCACCCATCTTGCAAGGGGGGAGAGGGCTGCCTTGTGTAACGAAGAATTGCTCGCGGTGAAATGGAGAGACAAGCGTGACGTTTACATGCTCTCCTTCATTCACGTAGACACGACAATACAAATTGAACGAGCAACTGGAGTCATTGAAAAGACCCTCTTGGTCCACGACTATAATTTGCTCATGGGAGGGGTGGACTTCAATGACCAGATGTTGGCTCCTTATTTACTTTCCCGCAGGACCAGACGCTGGTATAAGAAGGTGTCTGTATACCTAATTGGTGATGTACGATAGTTTTGTTCTCTACAGTAAGGCTGGGAGAACACGATCCTCCCTTAAATTTCAGGAAGAGATCATCGAGAACCTCCTGTATCCAGGAGGTTCCGTGGCCCCAACCACCAGAGTAGTGAGCCGTCTACACGAGCGACATTTCCCCAATGTCGTTGCTGGTACCTCAACCCAAGCGTCACCCCGAAAAAGATGTTGTGTCTGTAGCAGGAGTGGAATAAGGCGTGACACCCGCTATTTCTGTCCTGACTGCCCTGACCACCCTGCCCTATGCTTAGAGGAGTGTTTCCGGAAGTACCACACACAGGTACACTTAGTATAGGGATTGCGTTACACAGGACAGGCTCTTACGGCCCTTTCACACAGAGCTGCTGCAAACCTCTCCTTTCACCTGGGACAAAGTGCATAATGTACTTTCCCGAATGAGGTTTGTCCTATAAAGGTAAAAAAATAAATAACAAAATCACAGGTAAGCAAAAAAGTTAATGTTCCAAAAGTTCAATAAAGTTTATAAAAGTTAATGTTCTGTTTCAAATGTTATATAAAGTTAATGTTAATAAATTTATTGCGTTGCGGCCTGTTTTTTTTTTTTTTTTTACCTTCTAGGTGGACCAACCGATCAACCAGCTGCAGCACTGATGTGCACTCTGACAGAAGCATTGCGCTGCTGTCAGATTACACAAAAGTCGGTGTATGCGGCGCTGCAAGACGAGATTTCTCCTCTGAAGTAAAAAAGATACGTTTGCCGAGGCTTATGAGCTGAGGGGCGGTGTTCATATGCTTTGGCAAACACTTTGTATATAAAAAATTCCGGCAATGATTTATTCATCCACATCGATTGATGTGAATAGAGAAATTGGGTTTGCCAGGGCATACGAGCTGAGTGGGTTTGGATGTTGGATGGAGCTTTTTGCACATTTTTTGGCAAAGATTTTTTCATCCACATTGATCGATGCGAATGAAGAAATCTGTGCCGTTCATTTTTTCTTTCAGCCCAGAGGCTGAACGAAAAAAATAAATCTCATTACCCGTATGCTCAATATAAGGAGAATAGCAGAAACTCCTAATGCTGGCCATACATGTAATGATTGCGGAGACCCTCAAATGCCAGGGCAGTACAAACACCCCACAAATGACCCCATTTTGGAAAGAAGACACCCCAAGGTATTCGCTGAGGGGCATACTGAGTCCATGAAAGATTGAACTTTTTGTCCCAAGTTAGCGGAAAGGGAGACTTTGTGAGAAAAAAACTAAGAAAAAAATTCCGCTAACTTGTGCCAAAAAAAAAAAATCTTCTATGAACTTGCCATGCCCCTCACGGAATACCTTGGGGTGTCTGCTTTACAAAATGGGGTCACATGTGGGGTATTTATACTGCTCTGGCATTTTAGGGGCCATAAAGTGTGAGAAGTAGTTTGGAATCCAAATGCGTAAAAAATGCCCTGTGAAATCCTCAAGATACTCATTGGAATTTGGGCCCCTTTGTGCACCTAGGCTGCAAAAAAGTGTCACACATGTGGTATCGCCATACTCAGGAGAAGTAGGGCAATGTGTTTTAGGGTGTATTTTTACATATACCCATGCTGGGTGAGAGAAATATCTCTGTCAAATGACAACTTTGTATAAAAAAATGGGAAAAGTTGTCTTTTAGAGAGATATTTCTCTCACCCAGCATGGGTATATGTAAAAAGACACCCCAAAACACATTGCCCTACTTCTCCTGAGTACAGCGATACCACATGTGTGACACTTTTTTGCAGCCAGAATGCGCAAAGGGGCCCAAATTCTAATGAGTACTTTCAGGATTTCACAGGGCATTTTTACACATTTGGATTCCAAACTACTTCTCCCGCTTTAGGGCCCCTAAAATGCAAGGGCAGTATAAATAACCCACATGTGACCCCATTTTGGAAAGAAGACACCCCAAGGTATTCCGTGAGGGGTATGGTGAGTTCATGTAAAATTTTATTTTTTTGTCATAAGTTAGTGGAATATGAGACTTTGTAAGAAAAAAAATATATATAAAATAATCATTTTCCGCTAACTTGTGGCAAAAAATAAAAACTTCCATGAACTCACTATGCCCATCAGCGAATACCTTAGGGTGTCTACTTTCCGAAATGGGGTCATTTGTGGGGTGTTTCTACTGTCTGGGCATTGTAGAACCTCAGGAAACATGACAGGTGCTCAGAAAGTCAAAGTGCGTAAATTGATTTTTTTGCACCATAGTTTGTACATAGTTTGTAAACGCTATAACTTTTACCCAAATCAATAAATATACACTTATTGCATTTTTTTTTTATCAAAGACATGTAGAACAATAAATTTAGAGAAAAATGTATATAGAAATGTAGTTTTATTTGAAAAATTTTACAACAGAAAGTGAAAAATGTTATTTTTATATAGCAAAGAAATACCACCAAATGAAAGCTCTATTAATGAGATAAAAAGGAGGTAAAATTCATTTGGGTGGTAAGTTGTATGACCGAGCAATAAACCGTGAAAGTAGTGTAGTGCAGAATTGTAAAAAGTGGTCTGGTCATTAAGGAGGTTTAAGCTAGGGGAGCTGAGGTGGTTAAGACACATTCTTATAAGTGCAAGAAAAACTGAGCTATAATGAGTGTTTATAAGGTCAGAGATAAGGAGTCATCAGCTTAGCTGCCTGACAGAACAGAGTGAAAATTTAGATCCTGCTACACGAGCATCTCAGACCTGTATAGAAAAAATGGCTCCATATTTTTAATAAAGACCAATTTAAAAAAAGATTTTTAGCTCAAAATGAGTACAACGCAATAATTTAAAAAAATTACCCCCAAAGGTGTACATTGCCTTTAAACCTTTTGTCTCCATATGCCTCTGGTTGTGTGATATAAATATCTTACTTCTGGTGAGATGGTCTTTAAAACACATTACCCAAGTTATTTTCCTTATTTTTTTTACTAATTATGATCTGTAATGGTCAATTGCTCGAAACAGAATGTTTACATTACTGATTCCTGCTGCTTCTTCACAACAGGGAGAAGCCCCAAGCTGTTTAATGTGCGGAGGATGGGATCTTATCAGAAGAAGTTGACATTATGGGTTATCTGAGGACTACCAGCTTCTCTGTAAAGAGGAGTGATTCCACATCTGCACAGTCTTACCTTTCTCCTTTCATTGTCAGTAGATTACAGGGAATGCATACTTGGCTTATATATACTGACAAAATGACAACCACCTAAAACTTTAATAACCCCACATTTATAGAACCCAATAGAAGAAAGAAATTCTCATTTTTTAAATATCTTAAGCTTACCTGTTTGACTGTATTGAATGTTATTTAGGCATACAGTATAAAGTATTAATGTTTTAAAGGGGAATGGATCATCAGAAAATGACTGTTACCGGCAGTGAATGTGGACCTGCTGTGCCAATCAACTGGTTTAGCTTAGGGCTAACCCAAAGGGCCTTATCCTGGCAGTTCCCTGGTATTCACCTTTTAAAGTGTACCCGAGTTTTCAAATGAAGTTTGCAAAGTGCCTGTGCTCTTTGTACCTTCATAACGAATGGGTCTTTTGTGGGCTTCCCTAATGTTTTTTCAACCTAATTATCCTCCTCAGCTGCACAGCTAGATGCATTTCTCTCAGAAGCAAAGGGCATCTGAGGCATCTCCCTTCAGTGGAATCTGCCAGCACTGTACTGCTGTGACGTCCTTTCCCTTATGTCCCATTATGTTTGCTTACAGCGCCGGAGCTCACAGATAAGGAGAGGGTAATCACACTTACAGAAAGGCAAGGCGCTATTGTAATCTTCAGAAGCGGTATAGAGGCAGTTCTTTTATTAGGCTTAGGCTACTTTCACACTAGCGTTCGGGGCTCCGCTTGTGAGTTCCGTTTGAAGGCTCTCACAAGCGGCCCCGAACGCTTCCGTCCAGCCCTAATACATTCTGAGTGGATGCGGATCCGCTCAGAATGCATCAGTCTGGCACCGTTTAGCCTCCGCTCCGCTCAGCAGGCGGACACCTGAACGCTGCTTGCTGTGTCCGCCTGGCCGTGCGGAGGCAAACGGATCCGTCCAGACTTACAATGTAAGTCAATGGGGATGGATCCGTTTGAATATGACACACTATGGCTCAATTTTCAAACGGATCCGTCCCCCATTGACTTTCAATGTAAAGTCTGGACGGATCCGTTTGAGGCTACTTTGACACTTAGAATTTTTTTTACAATATAATGCAGACGGATCCGCTCTGAACGCAAGTGTGAAAGTAGCCTTAGGATCTCAGGTAGCTCTGACATACGCGCACTTCCTCTTGGACGTCTTTTGTGTCTCTGTTACTAGAGAAACTTCTTGCCTAACAACAGGCAGTGGACTGCAAGTTAGGTGGAAGGGAGACCCCTACTGGCCATGACTTTACAGATTTTTTCAGGTGGATGCAGGCATATTTTTTTAATGAAGTGATTTAGAAATCTGCTCTTTACACCATTCTCTATTAAATTAACGTGTGTGAAAGTACAGTGACTCCCCTCTACACTTTGCTGTGGGGGGGGGGGGGACTACCAGGCTGCTAAGTCCTGAGATAGTCTGAATGTGGTTAGCGGCTGACCCACGGGGGCAGAGACACCAGTGTGAAACACTAAGGGGTCAGATAATATGTGTAGTCAGGAAACGGCCTAGGTCAGGGCAGCCTGTGTATAACATATCCAAGAAACAGGTTTGAGATTGGGGCAGACAACAATGGAGCAATGCAGGTAACGGGCATAGGTCAGGACAGGCAGCTAGTTGTCAGGGTCAGTTGTCAGGCAGAAGTACGTTACACAGGTAGTCAGGCACTACCTTCACTAGTATCTAATGACTAAGAACCGAAAGCTCAGGCACACTCCCAGTGGGTGAGATGTCTTAAGTATCCAAGGACTGCTAGCCGTAGGCTGGGGAAGTAATTGAACACATATGCGCTGGCCGTTTAAGATGCTGCGAGGGAGTCCGTGCCCAAGAATGCTGGCCAGGAGGCCTCCCACAGGATGCAGGCAGCAGCCTGCCACATTCATAGACGTTGCCAGCATCTAGTACTGCCACCAGTAAGGGAGGATCACTGGACGGGAGGAGATTCAGGCAAGGTAAATAGCATGACACCCGTGCCAGCCAGAAGACGCTGGCAGCGGTGGACACGGGACGCCAAAGCATTATTATCATTTAAGTCACAATTATCCAAAACTATTGCAGTTTCCACACTGCCCTCTAAATAAGACACAATAAGCTCACACTCAGTTTTCTGCAGCTGACTTTTAAGCTTTGCTGTGTAGACTGAGACAGAGTCAGAAGAGGGTGAGGAATCTCTGTTGTAAAGTTGGAGGCATAGGTAGATAAGGCAGAAAAGCTATACTGTGCTGTACATAGATAAGGGTACTTTCACATTTGCGTTGTGAGGATCCGGCAGGAAGTTCCGTCGCCGGAACTGCCTGCTGGATACGGAAATCCGTATGCAAACGATTATCATTTGTAGACGGATCCGGATGCGGATCCGTCTGACAAATGCATTGAAATACCGGATCCGTCTCTCTGGTGTCAAACGGATCCGGTATTTATTATTTTGACATTTTTGAAGGTCTACACATGCGCAGACCGGAAAACCGGGTCGGTCAATGCGGCAATTTTAATGCCGGATCTGGCACTAATACATTTTAATTCCGACCATGCTGCAGTATTTTCTCCGGCCAAGTAACGTAAGAGGGACTGAACTGATGCATCCTGATGCATACTGAACAGAATGCTCTACATTCAGAATGCATTAGGATTAAATTGATCATTTTTTTTCCGGTATTGAGCCCCTAAGACAGAACTCAATACCGGAAAAGGAAAACACTAGTGTGAAAGTACCCTAAGGCCTCATGCACACGACCGTTTTTTTTTTATGGTCCGCAAAAACGGGGTCTGTAGGTCTGTGATCCATGACCGTTTTTTCGTCCGTGGGTCTTCCTTGATTTTTGGAGGATCCACGGACATGAAAAATGAAAAAAAAATCTAAGTCAAGTTTGCCATTGAAATGATAGGAAAAAATGGACACGGATCACGGACGCGGATGACAATCTTGTGTGCATCCGTGATTTTTCACGGACCCATTGACTTGAATGGGTCCGTGAACCGTTGGCCGTGAAAAAAATAGGACAGGTCCTATTTTTTTCACGGCCAGGAAACACGGATCACGGATGCGGCTGCCAAACGGTGCATTTTCCGATTTTTCCACGGACCCATTGAAAGTCAATGGGTCCGCGAAAAAAAACGGAAAACGGCACAACGGCTACAGATGCACACAACGGTCGTGTGCATGAGGCCTAAGGCTCATACAGATCCCTTGCCATTCCCTGGTCTCTGGGGAAATGGGCAGCACTTCTCGGAGGCTGTAATAATCTACGGCATGTCTCTGTCAATTAATTCTCCTTCCTTTCAGCTGCCCTAAAGTGCACACATTCTGCTATACTGTCCATAAAAGCAAGATTATATAATGTAGAAAGTACTTAATATTTTATTATGGCAACTGTCTTTCTTTTCTTAAAATGGATGGTATGACAAAACTCTACCACTCCTAGTAACGGCAACAAATACTAGTTATTCTTCCCCTTGTTCTGATGTCCACATGCATTAACCAGCTGGAAGACTGGGAATTTGAAAAGATATGAAGTGTACCTCCATTACCTTCACTGCTTACTCGAAGAAATTCAGTGATCAATCTGTCATAAGGAGATAAAGGCTTTGCTTTGGCTTCGGTTGAACGAAAGATTGAACATTTTAAAAGTCAACAAGCGGAGTCTTGATTTCCAACAGCGGATATCGAGGGACAGCATCCTCATCCACATTACATAGTAACATAGTACATAAGGCCAAAAAAAGACATCTGTCCATCCAATTCGGCCTGTTATCCTGCAAGTTGATCCAGAGAAAGGCAAAAAAAATAAAACTGTGAGGTAGAAGCCAATTTTCCCCACTTAAGGGGAAACAAAATTCCTTCCCGACTCCATTCAGGCAATCAGAATAACTCCCTGGATCAGCGACCCATCTCTAGTAGCTATAGCCTGTAATATTATTACGCTCCAGAAATACATCCAGGCCCCTCCTGAATTCCTTTATTGTACTCACCATCACCACCTCCTCAGGCAGAGAGTTCCATAGTCTCACTGCTCTTACCGTAAAGAATCCTCTTCTATGTTTGTGTACATTAGTATGTATTTGGGTTAACACACAGTAGGCTTGTATGACAATTATTTCCTACTGTGTATGAGGCCGTCACTGCCTTGTGAAAAGCTTAAAAATCAAAATAATAAACACTTTATTGAAACAGTTGAGTTTTAAAGCCCGAATTCACAGTTCTTAAGGCAGGATAAGGCGAGAATATACTTCACTTGCTCTTGCAATGAGCCGCCCTGATTGTCTCCCAGGTTTATAGGAATTGCTGAGTTGTGAGGTGCGGCCTTAATAGTCTCTGTGTGTCACGGTGCTCCTACCTGGATACCGTCGATCCCCAGGGCTAGGCTCCGGAGTAATAAAGGGGAAAGTAGTGGAGGTGGAGAATAATTTGAGTCCAGACTTCATAAAGTTCAACAGCTTTACTTGAACCAACTTGCATCAGTACACAAAGTGATCTTTTTCTTGGCTCCTACAAGTTTTGGCATTAACTTTCTCTGCTGTGCTAAACTCGACTTTACTCTGGCAGCTGGACTTGAGGACTGTTCTGGTACCTTTGGAGTGAGGTGCTTTTGGCTGTTTTCCACCCTCGCAATACTTTATCTCTTAGGCTGGGTTCAGACCTGAGCGTTTCTGAGACGCGCGTTTAACACGCGTTTTTATGTGCGTTTTTATGCGCGTTTTTTGCAATAGTAAACGCGCATTTGACGCGCGTTTCTGTGATTGACTGCAGTGTTGTCCAATCAGCAAATATCCCTGTGTATATGAAGTTTGGCCAATCCTAGGGCATTGTAGGTGTGAAATTCCATGTGTGTTGGTAGAGTGTGTGGTTTGTAGTCATCATGGAATGCTATAGACGGCGACGTGTTGCGGCACTTGTTGCAGCTATCCACCTGGAACGCTTGAGGAGAAGGCGGGACAGCAGGCAACGTTTCTGGGTCCATCCTGTGATTGCGAATAGACAGGAGAGGGGCCAGTTCTGGGCACTGTATGCCAACCTCCGTGCCCATGAGGACATGTTTTTGGACTACACCAGGATGTCCATCCACAGGTTAGTACGTATACGTGGTTGCAATGTTTTTGCAATGGTTAAGCTAAGTGTTTTGTGCTTTTTGTATAGTTAACCATGAACATTTTATTGTTTCCCAGCTTTGACGAGCTCCTGGTTCTGTTGTCTCCTCATTTGCAGCGTCAGGACACCTTCATGCGGGACTGCATCCCACCAGTGGAAAGACTGGTCATTACTTTGCGGTAAGTAGCCTATTATTGTGGCCATTTAAACCATTTGCAGTGTGTTGTGCCATGATCTGAGTTTCGCCCTGTTTCTCTTGCTGTTTGTGACGTATGAGTGTTTGTGCGGGGGGTATGTGATGTGTATGTTGTCAACGTGTGGCATAGATATCCCATACATGCATCATGTATCCACATTTGGCCATGTTTTACCCCTCACTTTCCAAAAATAGTCCAAACAGTTGTTTCAATTTTTTTAACTTTGGTGAATGTATTCACATCATACATTTCCAAATAAAATGTGTTTAAACTGTTTTACAAACAAAGGAGCAATGTAGTATAAATAACATCAAAATATTACAAACATTTTTCTATATAAGTGCCCTTTTTGGCTCCCAAACCCTTGAGCCGGAGAATTTCCCTCTTCTAAGTTTCTCAAAGGGTTTCATATTGCGGCCCAGAAAACTCTGCCTCGGGATCCCGCCGTGTCTCTCTGGCTCCGCGAGACTGATTGGCGGGTGGCATTTCAGTGGTGGTGATGGTGGAGGTGCTTGGGCCCGTGCTTGAAGAGGGATATGGGTATGATGTGTGTTGTGTCTGCCATGTCTCAAGAGGGTGTTGTATGTTACTTTGTGTGTATGTGTGTGCTGGGTATGTGTGAGGGTGTTGTTGTGCATGTTGGGGATGTAGTGGGCCATATTGTGGGCCATATTGTGGGCAATATTGTGGCCTATATTGTTGCCCATATTGTGCTGGCTGCTGTGGTGGCTGCTGTGGGGGATGCTGTGGGGGATGCTGTGGGGGATGCTGTGGGGCACTGATAGACGTTGCTAGCTCATAAGGGAGGCAATACTTGTCAATGGTGTTAGTCACCTCCTCCCTTACTTTTGTGACCAGATGTCTCGGCACATGTAGCATTTTCTCCTCTAGACTGAGGAGAAAATATGCATCGCTGCTAAGTTTTGGCACAGGATGTGCCAGGGCATCCAAGCAGCCGATTAGCCTGTCCTCCTGCCTCTCTGTTCTCCTCCTTTTATGTCGGGGCTGCCGACTTGCCTCTGGTACGGCTTGGACAGTCTGCATGGGGCTGACGAAAGTCGGAGTGGGGGGGGGGGGGGGGCTGGAGGACTCATTGGCCCCATAGATGGCCCGGGCTCACTGTCGATGATTGTGCCCTCGTCCTCTTCCTCATCAGCTTGCGCCTGGCTGTGTTCCCAGCTACTATCGGTGCTGTGAAGTGGAAAATATAGGTAAGTATGTTCCCCATATGAAATTGAATGTATGTAATGTCATACCACATCCTCTCCTCAATGTGTATGCCCTTGACTCACCTCCGCATTTCGGTGCACGGTATCAAAAATGACATTTGGGCTGCATGCACATAACTGGAGCGTGCGCCTGGGGACGATCCGCTCCTCTGCTCCTTTTGTTTGCGGCGATGGCGGATAAAGGCGTCTTTCAGGCTTTTCCATTTGCCTTTGATAGTGTTGACTATGAAAAACGAAATAAAAAGCATCCGTTCATGTCTCTTTATTTTCTTACATTTGTTTCAGGTATTTAGCTACCGGACAGTCATTGGCCAGTCTACACTTCGCCTTTCTCATTGGGAAGTCCACAGCCAGTATGATCATCCCTGAAACCTGCGTGGCAATTTGGGACGTCCTTCATCCTGCTGTGATGGCCCAACCACAGAAGGAGGACTGGCTGCAAATTGCGGATCAGTTTTTAGAATCCTGCAATTTCCCAAACTGTGTCGGCGCAATAGACGGCAAACACATCCGCGTTCAGAAGCCCATAAGGAGCGGGAGTCAATTTTTTAATTATAAAAAATATTTTTCATTTGTTCTTTTTGCGGTGTGTGATGCAAACTATTGCTTCAGATACATTGATGTGGGGTCCTACGGCAGCAGCTCAGACTCAGCTGTTTTCGGGCATTCTGCCTTTGGGCAAATGCTCAATAATAATGAGCTGGACCTCCCGGGGAACACCACACTGCCTGGGACCACTTTTCCGGCTATGCCCTTTGTTTTTGTGGGGGACGAGGCCTTTGCGCTGGGGGAGCATCTGATGAGGCCGTACTCCAGCCGGGGACTCTCCATTGCCAGGCGGGTATTTAATTACCGGCTGACAAGGGCACGCAGGGTGGTGGAGTGCGCCTTCGGCATTTTAGCTAACAAATGGCGCTTTCTCCATTCTCCCATTTATTTAAAATTGGAGACCGCTATCTCGGCCGTGAAGGCAGCGTGTGCTCTGCATAATTTTGTCCTTCTACGGGATGGCTTTAATTTTGAAGATTCCCTCAGCCATTCCTTTGAGAGTCGTAATCCGAGCGGTGTGCGTGGGACCCGGCACGGTGCAGCTGTCCGGGACCACTTCAACGCATATTTTTTGACACCACATGGGGCGTTACCCTGGCAATTGGAAGCCATCTAAGTTTATGTTCATTTATATTTTTTGTCTGAAAAGAGTGTTTAGATATTATTTGATTTTCAAATTTGGTTGATTATTACTAGGGCTAAATGATAAATTTGGAAACGATCTTTTGTGCATTTGTTTTTTTTTAACCTATATAGTGCCCCTTGAGGATGCCCCTATAGTGGCCATCAATAGTCGCCCATTAACAAGGGTTATAAATATGGGCGAAATCATGTGTCCCATTTAAGTGGCCAATACTTGGCCAGTAGAATATAAGCCAAGGAGGGTGAAATAACGGATCCCATCAAGGTGCCCAATACTGGCACGTTACAAACCGAAGCACCTAACATATGCCTTGCCACCCATAGCCCACAAACAGTCTAATTCTAAAAAGTACACAATATCAATAACAACTTAGGATTCAAATCCCTCAACCCAAACTTAGGCCTACATTTCAAAATGCCACTACATTTGCGGATTGAAAGAGCGCAGTCTGGCACAAGATAGTGGAACCACTGCAAATTGAACATACTGGCCCATTGCATTGTACCAGAATGTGGGGGAGGGTGAACCAGGACAGTACTAAAAACTAAAGGGGCGAGGGGACACTATTACAACATGTAATTGTAGTGTACGGGAGTGTAATACCCCGTCACTACAGAAGGGTCACTTGTGTGCTGTCGTTCCCCCTGTATTTATGGGGAGGTTGGTATAAAACATCTTGCTAATGTAATGCTATGTACTTCCCTGTTACTGTGAAATGTGCATGTGCAGGCCGGCTAGGGGTGTTATTCCAGCTCTAAGTCACTAGAGGGAGCTAGGGAACCCTAGTGTATATAAGGCCCAGTCAGGGAGTAGAAAGCAGCAGACAGTGGGAGAAGGAGTAAGAGATGATCCTGTGTCTGAGTCAAGGCCAGGCCATGGGCCTGTGAGAGTGAAGCAGGCCTGGAGCCTGCAGACTAGGAGAGGGTAGTTTAGGCCCTGTAACCGGGTTCCGGATCCAAGGAAAAGGTTCCCCTCCTGAGTCTTTAGTTGTTTTAGCAGAAACGTCATATTTAACCAGCCGGGACACAGAAGAAGACAGAGGCAAACTTAATAAGGCAAAAGGTACTCCAAGTAACAGAGGAGGTACGTGATAAGGACATACCCAAGGATACGCCAGAGATAGGGCATCAGACCTTGGAGAATAAGTTCCATATTTTCAGGATCAGTCAGGAATAGAGTGCAAGCCGCCTGTACTGTAATTCCTGTGATTAACCCTCTGAAATCCACCTTGCTACAACCGGCCTGTCTGTAACTTATGCAAACCAACTGTCTTCAATGGAACTGCGCTTCCAATTATGTCCATGCATGACAATACAGAATATCAGTAAAGTTCCAGTTTGGGTTGGCTATCACGTGGCTTCTGCGTTATTCTTGCTACCAACACACGGTGTGTCACCGTTTAATTGACACTGGCGTCACGAACATTAATCACCTGCCTGTTCCAGTATCTACCCAGATTGAAGACGATAGTGAATCCCAGGTTAGTGGGTTACTCTGCACTACAAAGCCCAGCATACCAATAGCTACACTACTGACCCCCTGGGACACTGCATCGCTCTTTTTGGCGTCACGAACAGGATTCGCATGCTTCTGGAGTGCAGAGGAGTGTGAACTGTGTGCTTTAACTATTCCACCACCGTATTGCAAGGACTGTGCCCTTTGTTCCCAAGTCGGTGGATTGCAGTTGTGCCTGGGGGGAATCGGAGGCGCTGGGCTGTGTTGCGCTACCCCCAGAGAGAAAGTCGTATTGGTGGACTGTGATTTATTGGACTTTTCATCATCCTGCTTGCTGTCACTGAATAGCGGCATCAAGATACCCAAAATGGCCGCCGACGCTATGGAGTTTCTTGCTGCGCCATCACGGTATGCAGTGGCGCGAAGGTTTGGCGCCAAAACCCTCCAAGAGGGAGGAGGAGAATGCCCTGGAGCGCCACCCACCTTTATGAATAATGATGCGGCTGCCTTCCCTGGAGTGTTACGCCTAGGAGGCGGGCCTGTGACGGAGGTAGACCTGCCCAGTCGAAGGGAGGAGTCAGTGTGGACGCTGAGTACCGCGGAAGAGGACATGGAGATGGCGGACGCTGAGAGGCCCGAGTTTGAATCCACGTGTGAGTGGGGCGCCACTCCACCGGACTTTCCTGCTTTGGAGGCATGGGAACCCCCAGCCTGGGCGGCCGGTTTTCAAGGACAAGCCGTGGATCTACGGGTGACCCGTCGCCGGCCTGCACAATGGGCGACATTGATGGCCGAATTACGAGCCGCGGTAACCAAGAAAACCACTACCCGGAAAAAACGATTTGAGGAAATGGCCAAATCGATACAGGGGGACTCCTTCCCAGGTAAGCCCCAGTTGGAACGGCGCTGCGGGATCGTGGTGGCCTTCGATAAGGAGCGGGGGTTTGGTTTTATCCAAGAACTGGGGACCGGCCGGGACTTTTTTGTTAACAGGCGTTCTGTGAAGCGCCATTATCTGCCGGAGCGCCTCCACAATCTAGTGTTGGGAGAGATGGTGGAGTATACCCCGGCGGAGAGCTTGAGGGGACCCTACGCCACCGCAGTCACCCGCCCCAGGGCGCAGCCTGAGACTTGGGAGCAAGAAAAGGAGGGTGCTGACCAGATCCAAACAGAGGAGCCGAGAGCTGAACCTTCACGGTCTACCCACCTACACAGCCAGATCTACCTCGGGCCCAATGTATTCTGGGAGCCCATAGTCTTGCAGGGGCCTGCTGAACGGTATCCCCCTCCCGAAGCCGTAAAGCGGGAAGTTGAAAAAGAAATACAAGACAGCTGCCAGCGGTCGGAGGACTGCGCTGAGGCCTGGCGTCTGGCGGCCGCTACCACAGCTACACTGGAGGTAACAGTCACCGCACCTCCGTTAGAATCACCTACCAGTGAGCTGGTGGATATAGAGTCCCTGCGGAGGAAGATTTACTGGGTAGAAGACCTTGGATACGCAGGATGTGTCCAGTGCGTCCCGTTCCCCAGAACGCAGGCTGAAATAGAGGCAATGATGGATAAGCCTCCTCCTTTGAAAATCATACGAGGGGATGGATTCCAGATATGGCCTGCTAGGCCAGAACAGTTGTTGCAAGAACCCTTTGATTGAATTCCTCCTCTGACGAAGAATATGACTACCCGTCTGTGAAGTAGGCCTGCTAGGCCTTGCTATATGTCTCTACAGACGTGTGTCCATGATGGCTGAGTTGTCCCTCCTGTTGGCAGAGCTGGTGAGGCTTGCTGCCAGTTCAACACGGCCGGTGGTATATGGTAAAAGTGACGTTTCACTGTGTCAATCACTGCTCCCAGCCTGCCCATGTTGTTTTTGGGACGCCCGGCCTGCTGCTAAATATCCCAGTTGTGCCTTAATTTTGCACCGTTTTCCCTTTTAACCCCCATTTCAGGTTGAAAAGGCTCTTTTAGGTCAGCACTATTTTAAAGGGTAAGCAGGACTTGCCAGGATAACATGGCCCTGGTATTGTCAGAGTCCTGTATTGTCATTTTATATATGTGCTGCTGACTGTATTTAATAACCGGTTTTTATTCACGTCTATGTGCCCAGAGATGGACTTCCTATGTGCAAGCCTCTGAGAGGTTGATTTTATGATGGACTTATTTATTGTCATGGACTATCCTGGTTCCTTAACATCCGCTGTGCCAGGTCAGCGCCCCAGTTCCACTCACTATCCTGAGAGAAGAGAACGATGCCCCTTGTCACCGCACTTCACCTTTGCCAATTGGGTCTGATATGAGTATAAATGACATATATGTATGCATGCATGTGTCTTTCTCTATTTCAGGTAATGATTCCAGTTGGGCGGGCCCTGATGGAGTACGAGGTCGTACTCAGCTTAAAGCAGCGGGGTATGTAGTGTACGGGAGTGTAATACCCTGTCACTACAGAAGGGTCACTTGTGTGCTGTCGTTC
The DNA here is from genome assembly GCF_014858855.1 of Bufo gargarizans. Classification (NCBI taxonomy): domain Eukaryota; kingdom Metazoa; phylum Chordata; class Amphibia; order Anura; family Bufonidae; genus Bufo; species Bufo gargarizans. The sequence continues at coordinate 437,517,593 of NC_058084.1, read as the reverse complement.
CCCCTGTATTTATGGCAGTGGCGTCGCCAGGGGGGGGTCAGAGGGGGCCACGGCCCCCCCTACATCATGCTCGGCCCCCCCATGTGCCCCCCCAACTAAAATGCACCCCCCCCTCAAAGTGAGCCGCCGCGGCGGTGCAGGGGAGGGAGAGGCGTGTCCCTTCCCCTTGCTCTGATAGGCTGCCGGCGCTAGGCCGGCAGCCTATCAGAGGCCGGCGCAGGCGGCACGATCACGTCATCGCGCTGCCTGAGCCATACAGCGTGGGACACAGACCAGAAGAGGCCTGCATCGCATCGCTGCCACTGAGGTAAGTATAAGTGTTCTTTTTTTTTTTTTTTTTTTTCTTACAATAGTGATACTGAAGGGGTGGGGGACTTAATAATGCCACATGATGGGGGGGACTTAATAATGCCACATGATGGGGGGGACTTAATAATGCCACATGATCGGGGGGACTTAATAATGGCACATGACGGAGGGGGGACTTAATAATGGCACATGACGGGGGGGGGGACTTAATAATGGCACATGATGGGGGGGACTTAATAATGGCACATGATGGGGGGGACTTAATAATGGCACATGATGGGGGGGGACTTAATAATGGCACATGATGGGGGGGGACTTAATAATGGCACATGATGGGGGGGACTTAATAATGGCACATGATGGGGGGGAGACTTAATAATGGCACATGATGGGGGGACTTAATAATGGCACATGATTACTGGCACGTAATGGGGGGCTTATTACTGACACGTAATGGGGGGCGACTTAATAATGGCACATGATTACTGGGACATGATGGGGGGGCTTATTACTGGCACATAATGGGGGGCTTATTACTGGCACGTAATGGGGGGCTTATTACTGGCACGTAATGGGGGGCTTATTACTGGCACGTAATGGGGGGCTTATTACTGGCACGTAATGGGGGGCTTATTACTGGCACATTATTGGTGGGCACTATAGGGGCATCTACTGAGGCAACACAAAGAAGGGGTGTTTTATACTGGGACACATTATGGTGGGTACTATGGGGAAGGGGGGAGAGGAGTACTATGGAGTCATCTACGGGGGCACTAAGAAGGGGTAATTTATACTTGCAAAATTATGGGGGACACTGAGGGCATCTACTGGGGCATTTTATACTGGTACATTATGGGGGGCACTAGGAGGAAGGGGGGCATTTACTGGGGGCACTATATAGGGGTATTTTATACTGGCACATTATGGGGGACATTAGCTCAACTGGGGGCATAAGGGGGTATTTTTTGCATTGTCACATTATAAGGAGAATTATTTCTACTGGGGGGCATTATGGTGGGCTTTATTACTCCCCCATGGTATGACCCCCTAGTAGCAGCACCAGCCTCTCCCTGCTCTGCTGTCCCTCTGCCCCTTCTCCAAATCCTTATTATGAAATCTTTCTCATTAGGATAAAACACATCAGCTCCGCCGAGCCCCCGGACAAAGTGTGGAAGTGACGTCTGAGATCCCCAAGGGCCAAGTAACTGTAAGTGTTCATGTGAAATATGTTTATGTTATACACATATAGCCTACACTGTGCCACACAATATACAGTATACCTCTACACTGTGCCACACAGTATACCTCTACACTGTGCCACACAGTATACCTCTACACTGTGCCACACAGTATACCTCTACACTGTGCCACACAGTATACCTCTACACTGTGCCACACAGTACAGGGAGTGCAGAATTATTAGGCAAATGAGTATTTTGACCACATCATCCTCTTTATGCATGTTGTCTTACTCCAAGCTGTATAGGCTCGAAAGCCTACTACCAATTAAGCATATTAGGTGATGTGCATCTCTGTAATGAGAAGGGGTGTGGTCTAATGACATCAACACCCTATATCAGGTGTGCATAATTATTAGGCAACTTCCTTTCCTTTGGCAAAATGGGTCAAAAGAAGGACTTGACAGGCTCAGAAAAGTCAAAAATAGTGAGATATCTTGCAGAGGGATGCAGCACTCTTAAAATTGCAAAGCTTCTGAAGCGTGATCATCGAACAATCAAGTGTTTCATTCAAAATAGTCAACAGGGTCGCAGGCAGCGTGTGGAAAAACCAAGGCGCAAAATAACTGCCCATGAACTGAGAAAAGTCAAGCGTGCAACTGCCAAGATGCCACTTGCCACCAGTTTGGCCATATTTCAGAGCTGCAACATCACTGGAGTGCCCAAAAGCACAAGGTGTGCAATACTCAGAGACATGGCCAAGGTAAGAAAGGCTGAAAGACGACCACCACTGAACAAGACACACAAGCTGAAACGTCAAGACTGGGCCAAGAAATATCTCAAGACTGATTTTTCTAAGGTTTTATGGACTGATGAAATGAGAGTGAGTCTTGATGGGCCAGATGGATGGGCCCGTGGCTGGATTGGTAAAGGGCAGAGAGCTCCAGTCCGACTCAGACGCCAGCAAGGTGGAGGTGGAGTACTGGTTTGGGCTGGTATCATCAAAGATGAGCTTGTGGGGCCTTTTCGTGTTGAGGATGGAGTCAAGCTCAACTCCCAGTCCTACTGCCAGTTTCTGGAAGACACCTTCTTCAAGCAGTGGTACAGGAAGAAGTCTGCATCCTTCAAGAAAAACATGATTTTCATGCAGGACAATGCTCCATCACACGCGTCCAAGTACTCCACAGCGTGGCTGGCAAGAAAGGGTATAAAAGAAGAAAATCTAATGACATGGCCTCCTTGTTCACCTGATCTGAACCCCATTGAGAACCTGTGGTCCATCATCAAATGTGAGATTTACAAGGAGGGAAAACAGTACACCTCTCTGAACAGTGTCTGGGAGGCTGTGGTTGCTGCTGCACGCAATGTTGATGGTGAACAGATCAAAACACTGACAGAATCCATGGATGGCAGGCTTTTGAGTGTCCTTGCAAAGAAAGGTGGCTATATTGGTCACCGATTTGTTTTTGTTTTGTTTTTGAATGTCAGTAATGTATATTTGTGAATGTTGAGATGTTATATTGGTTTCACTGGTAAAAATAAATAATTCAAATGGGTATATATTTGTTTTTTGTTAAGTTGCCTAATAATTATGTACAGTAATAGTCACCTGCACACACAGATATCCCCCTAAAATAGCTAAAACTAAAAACAAACTAAAAACTACTTCCAAAAATATTCAGCTTTGATATGAGTGGATGACACATATAGCATAAGATGCTATACCCGGTATGTGGCATCCACAGATCCCCCCCATAGCAGTGTCATCCACAGATCCCCCTCTCTATAAAAGTGTCATCCACAGACAGCTGGACTTTTCTTTCCTGTTGCGGTTTTAGGTATTGCAGCATTTCGAAGCGTACTTGTGTAAATGTATCGTTGTTATAGCTGCCCCCCCTACTTTTGTCCTGGCCCCCAGTGTGCCCCCCCAAATTTTGAAAGCTAGAGACGCCACTGATTTATGGGGAGGTTGGTATAAAACATCTTGCTAATGTAATGCTATGTACTTCCCTGTTACTGTGAAATGTGCATGTGCAGGCCGGCTAGGGGTGTTATTCCAGCTCTGTCACCTAGTGTATATAAGGCCCAGTCAGGGAGTAGAAAGCAGCAGACAGTGGGAGAAGGAGTAAGAGATGATCCTGTGTCTGAGTCAAGGCCAGGCCATGGGCCTGTGAGAGTGAAGCAGGCCTGGAGCCTGCAGACTAGGAGAGGGTAGTTTAGGCCCTGTAACCGGGTTCCGGATCCAAGGAAAAGGTTCCCCTCCTGAGTCTTTAGTTGTTTTAGCAGAAACGTCATATTTAACCAGCCGGGACACAGAAGAAGACAGAGGCAACCTTAATAAGGCAAGAGGTACTCCAAGTAACAGAGGAGGTACGTGATAAGGACATACCCAAGGATACGCCAGAGATAGGGCATCAGACCTTGGAGAATAAGTTCCATATTTTCAGGATCAGTCAGGAATAGAGTGCAAGCCGCCTGTACTGTAACTCCTGTGATTAACCCTCTGAAATCCACCTTGCTACAACCGGCCTGTCTGTAACTTATGCACACCAACTGTCTTCAATGGAACTGCGCTTCCAATTATGTCCATGCATGACAATACAGAATATCAGTAAAGTTCCAGTTTGGGTAGGCTATCACGTGGCTTCTGCGTTATTCTTGCTACCAACACACGGTGTGTCACCGTTTAATTGACACTGGCGTCACGAACATTAATCACCTGCCTGTTCCAGTATCTACCCAGATTGAAGACGATAGTGAATCCCAGGTTAGTGGGTTACTCTGCACTACAAAGCCCAGCATACCAATAGCTACACTACTCACCCCCTGGGACACTGCATAATGTGCACATCATTCTTTGTAAACTAAGGCCACTGAGTGCCCATATACAAGAACAGGGATGGTGATGCTGCGTCCCTCCAGCTGTTGCTAAAATCCAAGTCCATGCATGCCTGCACAGGCTCCAGCAAGTAAAATACAGGCCAGCATTTGTGGAGGTGGCGTTTGACAACAGCTGGAGGGCTGCAGGTAGAGCTGGCCAGGGCTATTACATATAGTTGGGACACCACTGCACACAAGGAGTTTACTTTTCACATTAGAACACACATTGAAATACCTTTTCCCTGTTTCACTGTCTTGGTGAAACTTCTCCAATCTGGCCAGATGCTTTTGTCAATATCCTCCCAGGCCTGCTGCCTGCTCCTCCTATTTTTGTAGTTGGCATCCTGTGTGTCATACAGGCAGCGTTTGCACCAGCCTGATGAGGTTCTCGGTGTCACAGAGAGACTCCTCCATGCTGGATTCTCTCCAAAACTGTGCTTTGCACCTGGTGTTGGGCCTTTTCCTGCATGTTGCAAAATCCAAGACGCGCGTTCGAACGCGCGTTTTATGTGTCAAAAACGCGCGAAAATCAAGCGTTGCGCGTTCCCATTGAAGTCTATGGGCCAAAATGCGCGACAAACGCCCAAAAAAAAGCTCAAGCACTTGTTTGAGCGTCGGGCGTTTTACAGCACGATCGTACGCGCTGTAAAACGCCCAGGTGAGAACCATTCCCATAGGGAATCATTGGTTCTTGCCTGTTGTGCGTTTTACAGCGCGTAGGAACGCGCTGTAAAACGCTCAGGTGTGAACCCAGCCTTAGGGCTCTTTCACACTTGCGTTCTTGTCTTCCGGCATAGAGTTCCGTCGTCGGGGCTCTATGCCGGAAGAATCCTGATCAGTTTTATCCTAATGCATTCTGAATGGAGTGAAATCCGTTCAGGATGCATCAGGATGTCTTCAGTTCCGGAACGGAACGTTTTTTGGCCGGAGAAGATACCGCAGCATGCTGCGCTTTTTGCTCCGGCCAAAAATCCTGAAGACTTGCCGCAAGGCCGGATCCGGAATTAATGCCCATTGAAAGGCATTGATCCGGATCCGGCCTTAAGCTAAACGTCGTTTCGGCGCATTGCCGGATCCGACGTTTAGCTTTTTCTCAATGGTTACCATGGCTGTCGGGACGCTAAAGTCCTGGCAGCCATGGTAAAGTGTAGTGGGGAGCGGGGGAGCAGCATACTTACCGTCCGTGCGGCTCCCGGGGCTCTCCAGAGTGACGTCAGGGCGCCCCAGGCGCATTGATGACGTGATCACGCCTTAGGCCTCTTTCACACTTGCGTTGTCCGGATCCGGCGTGTACTCCATTTGCCGGAATTACACGCCGGATCCGGAAAAACGCAAGTGTACTGAAAGCATTTGAAGACGGATCCGTCTTCAAAATGCTTTCAGTGTTACTATGGCACCTAGGACGCTATTAAAGTCCTGGTTGCCATAGTAGGAGCGGGGAGCGGTATACTTACAGTCCGCGCGGCTCCCGGGGCGCTCCAGAGTGACGTGATCCATGCGCTTGGGGCGCCCTGACATCACTCTGAAGCGCCCCGGGAGCCGCACGGACGCACGGACGTGCTCCCCCGCTCCCCGCTACACTTTACCATGGCTGCCAGGACTTTAGCGTCCCGGCAGCCATGGTAACCACTCTAAAAAAGCTAAACGTCGGATCCGGCAATGCGCCGAAACGACGTTTAGCTTAAGGCCGAATCCGGATCAATGCCTTTCAATGGGCATTTATTCCGGTTTCGGCCTTGCGGCAAGTGTTCAGGATTTTTGGCCGGAGCAAAAAGCGCAGCATGCTGCGGTATTTTCTCCGGCCAAAAAACGTTCCGTTCCGGAACTGAAGACATCCTGATGCATCCTGAACGGATTTCACTCCATTCAGAATGCATTAGGATAAAACTGATCAGGATTCTTCCGGCATAGAGCCCCGACGACGGAACTCTATGCCGGAAGACAAGAACGCAAGTGTGAAAGAGCCCTAAGGGTACTTTCACACTTGGTTTTTCTTTTCCGGCAGGGGCTCTATACCAGAAAAGAACTGATCAGTTTAATCCCCATGCATTCTGAATGGAGAGTAATCCGTTCAGGATGCATCAGGATGTCTTCAGTTCAGTCTTTTTGACTGATCAGGCGAAAGATAAAACTGCAGCATGCTACAGTTTTATCTCTGGCCCAAAAAAATTACTTGCCTGAATGCCGGATCTGGAATTTTTTCCATAGGAATGTATTAGTGCCGGATCCGGCATTCAAAATACCGGAATGCCAGATCCGTCCTTCCGGTCTGCGCATGCGCAGACCTAAAAAAAGGTGAAAAAAATAAATGACGGATCCAATTTGCCGGATGACACCGGAAAGACAGATCCGGCATTCCAATGCGTTTTTCTGACTGATCAGGCATTTTTAAGACTGATCAGGATCATGATCAGTCTTACAAATGCCATCAGTTGGCGTACGTTTTGCTGGATCTGGCAGGCAGTTGCGGCGACAGAACTGCATGCCGGATCACTCTGCCGCAAGTGTGAAAGTAGCCTTAGTCTGTAAGGAGTCATGGTGCTCTATAAGCTGCTTCCCTCTTGAGAGACTCTTGCTGCAGGAGGGGGGCCTTAAAAAAGACTGACTAAATGCTTCCTGCAGCCCCAGGACTAGCCCACTTCTGCCCAAATGCTACCATCTGCTGGACAACCAGTCATAGTGCATGAAATAGGTTTCATAGCAATATTAGGAATGCACAGTGTAGGAGGACCTAGAATAAATACAAAGATGACATTATTGGTAGCAATTAGAGACAGTAGCAGGGAGAAGGAATGGTAATACTACTCTGGGATATTACACCCTCAGGTGGTATATCCTGGGAGTCAAAGAGATGAATAGTCTTAACACGTGGGTATTGTAATTCTTACCCACAGAAAAAAAATATAGGTGTTACTTAGGCATGAAGACCCACTCATGAGGGATGTATATGCTCTATGTGCAACTGGTATCGGTGCAATTGACGCGCCTTGGCTACTCACCAGTAGCGATGAGCGGCAGGAGCTATATTTTAATTCGAGATATTTCAGGAATATTTTTTTTTTATATTCATCGTATATTCCTGAATTTTGAGAATTCGAGAATATTTTATTGAATGCAAAAAAACGTCAATGTACAAATCGCGTAATGCGAATTCATAACGCAAAATACAGGCATGGGTCACTTTAGCTACATTTTTCAAGCTGCTAGAAGTTTCATGAGTTTCTCCTGAGACTGGTGGGCACGGCAGAACATTACAATAGCTTTATATGCAGATAGAGTGCTCCAATATATTTGTGATTGCGCTAATCGGCAATGATTAGAATATTGTTTGTGCAACGTCACATTTTAGCAGGACTGACTACAGATTATTGATTGGTGCACTAAGTATTGTTGTGAACTTGACATTGCTTCCTTCTCATTGGCCCAAAGGCAAAAAGCAGAGAGGAATCATGTGCTCAGATGGAAAAAAAATTGATATTGCTGTAGATATTGCATAGGTGAACCCAGAGAGTCGATTTTGTGATTTGATTTGCAACTTTAAACTTCAAAGCTCAGAAATCAATATGCTGAATATTACATTTATTTTGTTTGTTAATACTGAATTTCCATAGGCGACCAGTGAGGTGGGTTTCCCTATATCAATGGGTCTTGTAAATAATGCTACTTGCCACTAGGCTTAGAAATCATGGAGAATTTTCTTGAAATACATTATTCATTATTCAGTGTTATGATGTCAGACAGCTCCTAAGAGGGGGCTTATATTTATCTTTGCAATGGGAACCCCTGTCCTCTATGGACACCATTGACTCAGAGGGGTAAGCTGAAGCTTCAGGGCTCGATGCAAAATGTGTAACAGCACCCCCAACTATGATCCATCACTTTTCCTAATCCTAATATGGGGCAGAGGGCTCTTTCAGACCCCCTCAGGCCTGGATGTAGTTGCCTGCTCTACACACCATATATTTATGTTCCTGCCTTTCACCAAGTTGGAGATCTAAAACGTGACAGGGTTTCCACTGCATTTGAGCCCAGTTTTCACATTTTACTTAGAGGGTTTATCCAGTTTAAAGAGGAACCTGGACATCTCAGGTGATCGACCTGTAGTAAAGAATAGATAATTACTTATCTGGCAGATTCCACGTCACCACTCCAGTTTTCCCAGTATATATTCCTTGAAGAATTTTTTTATTTTTAATTAAATGTTTAAGTAGAATAGAGGGAATATCAAAATCCTTCCAGACAAAATGGATACATGCTAACCCATTAGTATGACGAGCAAGCAGTGCAGGTGTTGGGTGCAAGTGTAAAGTAAAAAGTCCAACAAGCTTTACTGAGGTATTCTTGGCATGTAACACTTGTGAGGATAAGGTTAGTCTCTTCCACTCTCTCTAGACAACTTCCTAGTCGACCACAAAATCACAATATGTACTAAAAATTCCTGCAGTGGGTGTAGATCCTCAAACAGGTAGATAATCCACTGTAGTAGTGTGGTGGGTGCTGGAGGCAGTTAACCCTTTCCACAAGCAGCAAAGTCCATAGCCATAAACGAGCATTACCTTTCCTATTACGCAAAGTCCCTTATGGTCCTCAACAGTCTGTGAATATCTGTTCTTTCTCTCAGAAATGTGTCACTTGTCCTCAGCATGTAGGGATGGAGAATTCTTGTAGTAGGCCTCACATTGCACAAACCCATGCAGCTCCTCATACTTTGGTTGCCCAGGCTTACTGGCCTTCTGACTACATAGCTACTCCTTCAGATTGGGCAGGTCCAGCCTTCCTTCTGCTGAGTAGGGCACAATAACAAAGCAATTGTACCCATATTCAGCTCTTGGAATCACACTCAAAGCATGGAAAGTACATTAAAGAGGCTCTGTCACCAGGATCAACCATATTAAAACGGACATATATCCTGGTAGGGTCATTCTAGCTGAGTAAAACAATACCTGTACTGTCTTTATAGGTGCCGGCGATGTGAAGAAATGAAGACTTGTATTTGTATGTGAATCAGCAATTGGAGCACCAAGAGGCGGATTTATGTGGGTTGAGCACTGCTCCAGCGATGCCCCTGGTGCTCCAAACATGCCCACAGTGCTAGACTTCACATCTAGCACTGAGTTCTTGGTCCTGCGAACTTGTTTGCAAACACAGTGAAGATGATTAGTGTGCATGCCATTCATGTCATTCTATGGGGAAGTGGAGGTGACAGCAGATGTAGCCAACGGCGCATCCACTTCTGGGTGGAATGACATCAAAGGCGCATGCGCACTAATCATCTTTGCTGATAGGCAAGTAGCAGAAGATTGGGTGCATAAGGAGCAAGAACTGAGCACTAGATGTGAAGTCTATCGCTGTCTAAGGGTAAGGGGGCGTGTTTGGAGCACCAGGGGCATCGCTGGAGCAGTGCTCAAATCACATAAGCCGCCTCTTGGTGCTCGAACTGCTCGTTTGTATATGAATAAAAGACCTAATTTCTCCACAACGCCGACACCTAGAAAGGCAGTACAGGTATCTTTTTACTCAGCTAGGGTTGATCTTGGAGACAGAGTGTCTTTAACTCATAATAGCAAATGTTAACCCTTTCCAGTGGTCCTCTGGGACACCGCAGTGCAGAAAACAGAGCCATGCTGGAGCACTGGAGCAGTGGCATGAGATCTGTTAGCTAAGTATTCGTCTATTTATTACGGGTTGATCACCTGAATTGTCCGGATTCCTCTTCAAACTGGACAACCCCTTTAAGCTTAATGTCGTGAGAGAAGCGCCTCCATTCAAGAGTCAAATGACTGACAATTATGAAATTGAAGACTGCAAACAACCAATTTATATACTAAACCTGATTTGCAATTAACATTAAAGGGGTTGTGCACATTTTGGGAGGTGGGGGGCTGGCAGAGAGGTAAAACTTCCCTCGTGGCCAGACCTGCAAAGGGAAGCATACTGACCTTCTTCCCGATGCTGGCTCCTGCACTCTCCGGCCTTCGCTGCTCTGCTTGGGTCCCTGGATGTAAACTTCTGGCTTGACGCTGCAGCAGCCAATCACTGGCCGCAGCAACCTGCACCCCTTGCATCATGTGACCATTTGTCATGATGTGAGCAGGTCACTATACAAGTGAAGGAGCTGAGAGTCACGGTTGGGAAGCAGGTAAGTATACTTCCCTTTGTAGGTCTGCCCAGGAGGGGGGTTTGCCAAATACACCTTTAAATTGCTTTATACTATATATTTGTATTGGCACTTCTTACGTCTTCTCGAAAAAAATTCTCTCTCTCTCTACTATATATATTATATACATATATACTATAAAAAAATTCTACCTGATTGTCAACCACTCAGCAGACAACAATGACCTCTAGTGTACAAATCAATAGTCCACAACTGACCAGATTTATGGCAGTAGGTAAATGTACCACAGGTCTGCTGTGATTAGAAAAACATTTAAAAGCTTTGTTTTACTTATTGCATTTCTTAAACTATTGATTTAATTGCTGAAAATGTCAAATAAAACCAGACGCAAAAACAGCACAATAGCTCTTACTAGTGATGAGCGGCATAGGCAATATTAGTTTTTGCAATATATTATACAAATTTTCCGCATAATATTCGCAATAAATGTGCAAATTCTAGAATTCGTGATCTCCAGTCAATATTTTTGCGATTGCGCAAATCGGCACTAATGATGCGCATATTTTTTCCACTATACATGCAACTTCACATTTCATCAGGTCTGAGTAGATATTACTGATTGGTGCACTAAGTATTGCTGTGACATCACAGCACTATGTCTGTAGCATGTCTGTATGGACAGCAGAGAAACAGTAATTCCTATCACACTACCTAACACCCTGCACTGGAACCTATCAGCTACACTATATCAGGATATAACCTACACTGACTATCTTCCATTAACTATCTGTATGATATATATATAAGATAACTATCTATCTAATGTAAATGGATACGGAATAGGATCCAGATGAAAGCACAGAGCACAGCAATGTCACTGCTCTCTCTCTCAGAACTGCAAAAATACAGCTGAAAATGGCTGCTGGGGAGGTTCTTATATAGTAAGGGGTAGGCAACTTTCCTATTGGTTGCTACTAGGGATTTCTCATGAACAACCCCTATTTAAGTGCATAACTATAAAGCTTTGTACTACTTTATTATTTTTATATTGTATAATTCATATTACTTTACATTATATATCTCTATTACTGATTCAAGCATCTAAAATCCAGTGATACTATTGCAGTATATTAGTTACATCAAATACACAGTATATATTGATATATACCCAGCAGTATCCATGGGTTGTGTCTATATTTTCCATACTGTATATCATTTAGATCTAGATCGACCAGATTGTTTTAGAAACCTCACTCTTGCAAAATCGGCATGTCCAACAACCCCTTTCCTTTTAATTTCCCTTGCTTTATTACTTTGTATTCTCCATCCTTTATAATCTGGCTTTTGCCTCTGATAGAATACTTCCTCTTTCAATAACTTCATTAAAATATATAAAACATACAAAGATACAATTATGAAATTTGACCTGATTTACTTTCCTCAAGGTAAAGCCAGATAAATTATCTCATACCCTCCCTCACCTCAGTTTTACCCTAGTCTTACCCTACACCTGTAAGCATATACTAATAAGAATTACACCACAAATAAATGTATTAAAGGAAAATCTTTATGGTAGAAAAACTAGAAATTGTACAATCTTTTATTGTTAACAAACAATATTAATTCTTATTTATACATTTTCAAAATTTAAATCAAAATTTACAGTAAAAAAACATGCTGTTCTAGAATTATTCATTAATCTGTCTCCTAAATGTAAAAAGAGAGAATGAAAGCTCAAAAAAAGCTTCAAAAACCACATAGCTAGGTGAAGAGACAAAGATGTCCATCAAGTTGATGCTTTCTTAGAATTAGTTGACACCATTCACATCTTGTTAGTGTAATACCCCAGAGTGGTGTTACCACTCCTGCACCCTGCTACTGTCTTTATTGGGCTAACACCAATGCCATCTATGTATTTTTTCCAGGTCCTCTACAATGTGCATTCCTAATCTGTTTGCCACTGTTATGTTCATGTAATGTGCCTGGTTTACCAGCAGGTGGCAGCAAACACGGCAGAGCTGTACTTAGGTAGAATGGAGCTTTCCATTCCATTCTAACCCCACCCCCTCTGGAGCGAAGTGGACTAGTCCTACTTCCTGCAGGAAGGGTGGGGACCAGTTTCAGTTAGCTTTTAGGTCTTCCCTGGACAGGGAAGGGTGTGCAGAGGCACGTCTCTGCTGGACCTGCCCACACCAGCCAGAGCACCTTAAGCTCTGCTTGCTATGGAGGCCAAAGCTTGAAGCCTCAGGAGCCAGAAGGAAAGTTCCCTGGCATCACCTAGAGTCAGACTACAGGGAGAAAGTGCAGCATAAAGAGGAAGCCAAGTTACCTATTCAGCTTATCAGTACAGCAAAGAGAGAGAAAGCAAGCAGAGTCATTGAAGAAGCCTGACTGTTTAATGCTAAAGCCTGCTGGAACCAAGACAGAGCTTGAAGATTGTTTTGATGAATGCTTATTCAAAGTAAAGCTGCTGTTCAACAACATACAATGTCTGGACTCAATCTTTCTTTCAAATTCCTCAATTATTCCCCCTATTTATTACTTCAGAGTCAAAGCCTGGGGTCCAGCGGTATCCAGGTAGGAGCACCGTGACACACATAAAGAGACATTTTAGGCCGCACTATACCACTCAGGTCACGCGTTATATAGGCCCCTAGAGGGAGGCACCCCTTGCATTAGGAGACAGATATAATGCAAAGAAATGGATGTCACTATACACCAAACCGCAGGCCGAGATCAACACAGGTGAAGGCGCCTGAGAAAAAACATCTGATGCCGGCTTCTCTCTTTATTTTTCCCTCTTAGTCACTCAGGGGCCACTATATGGCCCATGGACACAAGGAGGCCCAGTGCTGACCATTTTCTGATAATAGCCGGTATCCCTTACCACTCCTCATTAGGGATCGACCGATTATCGGATTTACCGATATTATCGGCCGATATTCAGGATTTTGAACGCTATCGGTATCGGCATTTATTTTGCCGATATTCCGATAGCGTATGGGGAACACAGATCGCGCTGCTGACAGCGCTCTCCGTGTTCCCCTTAGCAGCACAGGGGAGAAGGAGCAGTGTCTCCTCCCCCTGTGCTGCTGCCGCCAATGAGAGGACAGGGGACAAGAGGAGGGGAGGAGCTATGGCCACTGCGCCACCAATGAAGCTTAAACTCTCATTTATTCATATACAGGAGGCGGGAGCTGCAGAATCACATAGCCGGCTCCCGACCTCTATGAGCTGTAGCTGCGATCCACGGCAGTTAACTCCTCAGGTGCCGCGGATCGCAGCTACTGCTCATAGAGGTCGGGAGCCGGCTATGTGATTCTGCAGCTCCCGCCTCCTGTATATGAATAAATTAGAGATTAAACGCAGTGCGCCCCCCCAGTATTAACTATTGGTGGCGCAGTGCGCCCCCCCTCCCCCCCAGTATTAAGCATTGGTGGCGCATAGGGCCCCCCCACCCCAGTCGCAGTGCGCCCCCCCCTCCCCCCCAGTATTAAGCAGTGGTGGCGCATAGGGCCCCCCCACCCCAGTCGCAGTGCGCCCCCCCCACAGGATCCCCTCTCCTCTGCTCCTCCGATCGGAGCCCCAGCAGTGTTATGCTGGGGCTCCGATCGGTTACCATGGCAGCCAGGACGCTATTGAAGCCCTGGCTGCCATGATAAGCTCCATGCTGCTGTGTGCACAAAGCACACAGCAGCAGGGACAGTGTGAGCTCCTATTCACCCTGATAGAGATCTATCAGGGTGAATAGGACAAGGGTTCTAGTCCCTAAGGGGGCTAAAAGATAGTTAAAAAAAAAAAAGTTACAAAAATAAAAAACACCAAAATATTAAATATAAATGAAAAAGAAAGATTTACAAAAAAAAAATACACATTAACAATAAACATTAATTTTCAGCAGATTTGTGGGAATTTTTTATTTTTTTTTCAAAAATGAAAATTCCCAGAATATCGGTATAAATTATCGGCTATCGGCCTGAAAGTTCACAAATTATCGGTATCGGCCCTAAAAAACTCAATATCGGTCGATCCCTACTCCTCATTCCCTTTTGGTCTTCCCTTCCAGAAACTGTTGCTCACAGCATGCACAGAACTTACTAACATTGGCCGGCATTAAAGGGGTTCTCCAAGACTTTTCTACTGATGACTTATCCTCTGGCTAAGTCATCAGTATCTGATCGGTGGGGGTCTGACATCCGGGACCCCCACCAATCAGCTTCTCCTAGACCATGTGACATCACGTTCATCACATGGCCTTTGCGCAGCTCAGTCCCATAGAAGTGAATGAGGCTGAGCTGTGATACCAAGCACAGCTGCTATATAATGTAGGGTGCTGTGCGGGAGCACTGGAGCACCGGAGCCTTCTCAAGCAGCTGATTGGCCGGGATCCCAGGTGTCAGACCCCCACCAATCAGATACTGATGACCTATCCAAAAGAAAATCCTTTTAAACTCCCTGTGTGCAGTAGTATCCAAAATGTAAGAGGAAAAAGGAGTGAAGCGTGGTATGGTAAATGGAGGGGCATGGTCTGGGGTCTAAATTAATTTAGGGATCTGGGGACTAAAGTAATTTATTAGTTTGATCTGAATTTTGAGGTCTTGTATCTAAATTAGTTATGGGGTCTGGTCTGGGGTCTGAAATTATTTTGAGGTTTGGTCTTGGATCTGGATTAATTCTGAGGTCTTGCCTGCACAGTGTGTAGGGGAACATAGTCTATTTCTATGGTAGCACAGAATACCTTTCAGACACAGTAGTCTGATGATGACCCATTGTTGACTCTGATGTGGTTTGTTCTGCAGAATTTGTGACATTTATAATACTGATGTCTTCTTATGTGGCAAAGGGGCTCTTGGTTACCCCTGCAGCCAGGGCCTAGGTGAGACTGCACCCCTGATAGCTACTCTCCTACATCTGACTATTCCTGACATTGGGCATGCATTGTTTTTCCTTCTTGAAATAAATGAGAATTATGTAAAAAGTGCAGTCATGTTTAGGCCAGGACTTCATTTCTGGTCTATAACCTAAATGTTTTGCCTGATCAAGGCAGTCTTTCGTCAAAGTCAATAATGTTATTATGTACTGACAATTGCCATCCACGTTTCTATATTAGTTGCAATGGCAGCAATTATGTTATTGCCCAACGTCCTGATAAAAAAGACATGACTATAAAAGAACATAATAAAGTATGTGACAATCTGAAAAATAAAAAGGACAAGCCCCAGGAGAAACGCTTTGCAAATTTCTTCAATAAAGAGTCACTTAAAAGTATGAACCACTAGATGGCGACAGTGTATTACAAAAGCCACTGAGGTCCAGCTTCACCATGCCACTCCAAAAAAGTTATGACTCTGTAAAATGTAAATACAGTGCTGCCCATAATTATTCATACCCCTGGCAAATTTTGAATTAAAGTTACTTATATTCAACCAGCAAGTCATTTTCTGACGGGAAATGACATAGGTGTCTCCAAAAAGATAATAAAACGATGTACAAGAGGCATTATTGTGGAGAAAAAACATTTCTCAGCTTTTATTTACATTTGAGCAAAAAGTGTCCAGTCCAAAATTATTCATGTCCTTCTCAATAATCAATAGAAAAGCCTTTATTGGCTATAACAGCAATCAAACGCTTCCTATAATTGCAGACCAGCTGTTTGCATGTCTCCATAGGTATTTTTGCCCATTCATCTATAGCAATGAGCTCCAAATCTTTCAGGTTAGAGGGTCTTCTTGCCATCACCCTGATCTTTAGCTCCCTCCACAGATTCTCCATTAGATTTCAGTCTGGACTCTGGCTGGACCACTCCAAAACGTTAATGTTGTTGTCTGCTAACCATTTCTTCACCACTTTTGCTGTGTGTTTTGGGTCATTGTCATGCTGAAATGTCCACTGGTGACCAAGGCCAAGTTTCTCTCCAGACTGCCTGATGTTGTCGTTGAGAATCCTCATGTATTGCTCTTTTTTCATGGTGCCGTTTACTGTGATTAGGTTCCCTGGTCCATTGGCTGAAAAACACCCCCAAAGCAGTAGGTTCCCACCACCATGTTTGATAGTGGGGATGGTGTTCTTTGGGTTGAAGGCTTCTCCTTTTTTACGCCAAATGAAGGAAACATCATTGTGACCAAACAATTCAATTTTTGTTTCATCTGACCATAACACAGAAGACCAGAAGTCTACTTCTTTGTCCATATGAGCTTTTGCAAAGGCCAAGCAAGCTTTTGTGTGCCTGGTCTGCATCCGTGGAACCCAGCAGTGTGCAGTGTCCGTTGGATTGTTGAGACATTGCCACCAGCAGAGCCCAGATTCACCAGGATGGCCTTGGTGGTGATCCTTAGATTCTTTTTCACCTCTCTAACTATCCTCCTGGCCAGCACAGGTGTCACTTTTGGCTTCCGACCACGTCCTCTGAGATTTTCCACAGTGCGGAACATCTTGAATTTTTTGCTCAAATGTAAATAAAAGCTGAGAAATGTTTTTTTTTCCACAATAATGCCTCTTGTACATCTTTTTATCTTTTGGGAGACACCTATGTCATTTCCCGTCAAAAAATTACTTGCTGGTTGAATAAAAGTAACTTTAAGTCAAAATTTGCCAGGGGTATGAATAATTATGGGCAGCACTGTACATGTAAAACTGAAGGCAAGGCTTTGCAAATCTCATAGACCAGGTTTTATTCACAAATGATCATAGAACACATAGAAAATGAACTAATTTAGAACTTGATAGCAGCAAAGCATCTCAAAAAAAGTTGGGGCAGTGGCAACAAAAGGCTGAAAATGTAGGTGGTACTAATATAAAAAACATCTGGACCAGCAATTTGCTACTAAGTCAAACGACTAGTATAAAAAGAGCATGTTATAGACTCAGGAACACTTCCAGAAATCATTGTCAGTTCGCAGTGAGATCCACAAATGTACGTTAAAGTTGTATCATGCAAAGAAGAAGTCATACGACAACACAATCCAGAAATGTAGTTGTCTCCTCTGGGCCAAAACTCAGATAAAATGGACTGAGGCAAAATTTAAAACTGTTCTGTAGTCAGATGAATCAAAATCTGAAATTTCTATTGGAAACCACGGACGCTGTATTCTGCGGACTTGAGAGGAGAGGGACCATCCAGCTTATTATCAGCGCACAGTTCTAAAGCCTGCATTAGTGCCTATGGCACTATCACTACCATGTCACTGGGTGACACATCTCCACCATGGAAGTCATTGGCTGCAGCTGTCAAAATGGATGTCGCTGCAGGGTGACCAGGTACCTGCAGAGCCAGCGGTGCACCGATGAGCCAAAACCCAGCAGTGGGGATCAGGTAAGTATGATTTCCAAATTGGGTCCGGCCATGCCGGGGAGTCTGTAGAAAAGGTTCCCAGGGGTGAACGACCCCTATAGGGGGGTTAACCAACTTTGATTACTTTTTTTAAAATTGCACCCACACCCCATCCGGATCTGTGAAGGGAAGTATACTTACCTGATGCCTACAGGTGACAAGTCCCCAAGCGGCACATGACCCAGCAGTGACATACTACTTGAGGATTGGGGATACATCACCGCTAAAGCAAGTCATTGGCTACAGTGGCACATGTGACCATGTCCATGCAAGAAGTTGCAGAGACAAGAAGTATACTTCTCTTAACAGGTTCAGCGGGTTGGGGTTGCAATTGAACAACAAAAGGCCAACACTGAACAACCCCTTTAAAGGTGTGGGTCGAAACAACGTGGTAGGAGCCAATACTGGAGAAACTCCTGTCAAGTCCTGACAGACTGAAGCATGCTGGGGGTTGTAGTCTTGTAACAACTGGAGAGTCACTGCAATACAAGTCATCAGGAAAGAGACGTACCAGTAATAGAGCCTCACAGCCACAACAATAGATCAGCCATGAATCATTTGTATTCAGTCATGGTTCAAGTAGAGATGAAATCGGCGGTGATCTACAGGACGCGTGGCTGCTGTATTTCTTTACTGGCTGTGAATAAACCATGGCGAAATTAGACTAGCATTCAGCAGGTTAATAGCAGAGGCTCCTATGGGTGGATACAGGATATATGCTATAGGCAAATCCATTGTGCATTTATCCAAGGTTGAACCTCGCATTTCTCTTGAGGATATTGTGAAGATATGCGTATTGTGTGGCCTGTAATTGTACCATGTAATTTGTCTATTGGGAAATTTTCATGGGTTTATTGTCTGGAGATAGTTAATTTATACAGTGTCTGGACTAAGTGTCTCCAGGCAAACAAAGGGAGAGACCAAACTGTAACGCATGTACTATTGGTTGTTTCTTGCCTCCCCCAGAGAAGGCCCCCCCTTCCTTTTCAGGGGGTACAGTATAAATACAAGTTCGGGTCAATAAAGAGTGAGTCTTTTTACACCCTTCATCACGTTTCGGCTGTTGTTTGGGTACCTGTGATGTGTGTGGGAGTGATACCGCTAAGATTGCTGGCGGTTACACCTTGGGAATCTACCGAAGCAGCACCGAACGGAGGGCTATGCTCACTGCGTGCTTCTCCGTTTGGGTAAACCAGACGAACCAGATGCTACTACTAACGGGGTTCGTTACAGATATGCTTGAAGATTCACATGGAATTATCTCCATTGTAATTTAGAGGGGTGATCCAAGGGGAGAACATTCTTCATAAAGTGCTCAAAAAATTAAAGTAGGGATGCTTCCGCACCCAGTCTGACACTGACCTGGTCTCTGCTTCCTGGCGATACCTGTTCTGCCAGTCAGTAATTATGGCGCCGCCAAATATGTATAGGTTTTTCAATGTTTGATGACTTTTGCACAAGAAAACATATGAAAATTGTTTTTGTGTCTTGGAAGAAGGTACAAGGAATCATTGTGGATGATAGGTACGTGTCACCGGGGTTCCTGGCCTTGGTGGAGTAAGAGCCGGTTTTTAATGCGTCAGCAGCAGTTTGTGTTTGACACCTTAATACTTAGTATGGCTGTATAGCTGATCCGGGACGGTTCTTACTGTGAGTAGTCAAAGTGCCGGGTGGGTGACTACTCCCCATGTTCCAGGCCTAAAAGCCAGCCAGCACTGCCAGATGAGGGGGATTACCTCAGTCTGACAGTGGAGCTCAGGAGCTGTGTGTGCTGGGATCTGAAGCTTGTGCCGTGCTGGAGGGCTCAGACCCGTCTGTAAGTGAAACGGGCCCCCTAAAAGACTGCTGGAGGCAGAACTGCCAACAAGGTGATTTTTTGCTATGTGGACTTTCCATTGTGTGTGAACTAACACCAAGACTGCAAAGTGATGTTTTTGCTTTATGTGTGAAAAAACACGGAAGTTTGATTTAAGAACTGGTAATTTGCCTCTGTACTGCGTCCGCACACCCCATCTACCAGAGCGAATCCTCACAGTCTTCATGACTTTTTATTTTGCTGTCAATGGAGCTGGGTGGTGGGGTGGGGTACGATTTTTTGTGGGATAATATAATACTGCTTCTCCTATTGGTTATTGGATTGTGCCACTAAAATAAATATCACGCCCAACAAATATCACTTTCCCCAAATACCACCATTTATCAAAACTGCCTTATTCTAAAGATACTAGCCTGTCATTGTGCCCTGTGGCAAATCTGTATTGATATTAATTTGCTGTAGGTTACGTCCTGCATTGGAGCCTTGTAATGTAGGACGTAGGAAGCTTCATTGGTAAGAACAAGGGGCGCGGTTAGTGTCACATGATCTGCTGATTTCAGCACACATCTCACTGCCCTAAGGCATGATGGGACAGAAGTCACATGACAAACCAGGAAGTAGGATTCAAGCATAGGGGATAAGAGAAAACTGAAATCAGGCAAATGTGAAAAAAAAAAAAATCCAACGAGGAATGAGAGCTAGAGTGATTAATGAAAATTCTTTGGTGTGAAAAGTAGTTTATGGCACAACCTACCGCACTATTGATGATTGTCACCTGGTCCCCACAGCTGGATTCTGTCTGTGTGGCTCCCGCACTGGCACTTCCGCTCCCCTTTGTGTCAAGATCAAGATCTGTCAACGGAGAGACACAGGGATGCCACAGCCAATCACAGGCCACGGTGGTGTCATGGAGCATATAATATATCATCAATACATTTTTGTACACTTTTTGCATTGCTAATTGTACTGAGGATATGCATGTTGCATTGCTACATTATTTGATTACACCATCATTTGCATGTAAGAAATGCTACATACTTCCTCAAGGTTGGGTCTGGGTGATTGACTTTTAATCACAGTATATTTATGTGTTGTTTTTAAGGCTCGTGAGTTCCGTTTGAAGGGGCTCACGAGCGGACCCGAACGCTTCCGTCCAGCCCTGATGCAGTCTAAATGGATGCGGATCCGCTCAGACTGCATCAGTCTGGCGGCGTTCAGCCTCCGCTCCGCTCAGCAGGCGGACACCTGAACGCTGCTTGCAGCGTTCGGGTGTCCGCCTGGCCGTGCGGAGGCGTGCGGATCCGTCCAGACTTACAATGTAAGTCAATGGGGACGGATCCGTTTGAAGATGCCACAATATGGCTCAATCTTCAAGCGGATCCGTCCCCCATTGACTTTCAATGTAAAAGTCTGGACGGATCCGCTCAGGCTAATTTCACACTTAGATTTTTTTTGCCAATATAATGCAGACGGATCTGTTCTGAACGGAGCCTCCGTCTGCATTATTATGATCGGATCCGTTCAGAACGGATCCGATCGAACGCTAGTGTGAAAGTAGCCTTACCTGCATATGTAATAATGATTTTCTACTTTTCAGTATTTCATTTTTTAGCTTTTTTTGCATACTTTTTTGCTCTACAGGGGATGTTGCATGAGAACCCAGGGCTAACCATGGACATAAAAAATAACCCTGGGGCCTCATAGCAAAACTTGGCATGGGTCTCCGCTATCATGACCTCTTTCATCAGCAACTTCAGAAATGTTCAGCATTGGTCTTCCTACAGCACAAAGATAAATGCACACAGTGATGTCACAGTACAGGAATAATGTACAAAATGATGTCACCATACAGGAATAAGGCACACAGTGATGTCACAGTACAGAGATATTCTACTCAGTAATGATACAGTGCAGGCATTATACACACAGTGATGTCACAGTACAGACACAGTTCACACAGTAATGTAATAATGACAGGATAATGTGCACAGTAATGTGACAATAACAATACAGGAAGGGTGCACCCAGTGATGTCACAGTACAGACATATTCTACTCAGTGATGATACAGTGCAGGCATTATACAACCAGTGATGTCACAGTACACACATAAAGCACACCACACTGCATAGCACACGAATAACAGAAAACATGTCACCATGTAAATGTTTCCTCACAGCACGGTCAAAATACATATAATGATGTCACAACACAAGAAAGATGCAAAAAGTGATGTCGTAGAGATACAGTCATGTGAAAAAATTAGGACACCCTTTGAAAGCATGTGGTTTTTTGTAACATTTTTAATAAAAGGTTATTTCATCTCCGTTTCAACAATACAGAGAGATTAAAGTAATCCAACTAAACAAAGAAAACTGAAGAAAAGTCTTTTCAAGATCTTCTGTAAATGTCATTCTACAAAAATGCCTATTCTAACTGAGGAAAAAGATAGGACACCCTCACATGTATTCCCTCTTAAATTGGCTCAGATCTCACACAGGTATATCACACCAGGTGCACATAATTAGTAGATCGTTACTCTGCATGTTGAATGAGGCTTGCCCTATTTAAACCTCAGACATTTAGTTTGGTGTGCTCCTGACTGTTGAAGTGAGAGTGAGCACCATGGTGAGAGCAAAAGAGCTGTCAGAGGACTTCAGAAAAAAGATTGTAGCAGCCTATGAGTCTGGGAAGGGATTTAAAAAGATCTCAAAAGATTTTGAAATCAGCCATTCCACTGTCCGGAAGATAGTCTACAAGTGGAGGGCTTTCAAAACAACTGCCAACATGCCCAGGACTGGTCGCCCCAGCAAGTTCACCCCAAGAGCAGACCGCAAGATGCTAAAAGAGGTCTCCAAAAACCCTAAAGTGTCATCTCGAGAACTACAGCAGGCTCTGGCTACTGTTGATGTAGAAGTACATGCCTCTACAATCAGAAAGAGACTGTACAAGTTTAACTTGCATGGGAGGTGTGCAAGGAGGAAACCTTTGCTTTCCAAGAGAAACATCGAGGCCAGACTGACATTTGCCAGAGATAAAGTTGACAAAGACCAGGACTTCTGGAATAATGTTCTTTGGACAGATGAGTCCAAAATTGAATTATTTGGACACAACAGCAGAGGACATGTTTGGCGTAAACCAAACACAGCATTCCAAGAAAAGAACCTCATACCAACTGTGAAGCATGGAGGTGGAAGTGTCATGGTTTGGGGCTGCTTTGCTGCAGCAGGACCTGGTCAGCTCACCATCATAGAATCCACGATGAATTCTACTGTGTCTCAGAAGGTGCTTGAAGAACATGTGAGACCATCAGTTAGAAAATTAAAGCTGAAGCGGAACTGGACCATGCAACATGACAATGACCCAAAACATACTAGTAAATCAACCAAAGATTGGCTGAAAAAGAAGAAATGGAGAGTCCTGGAATGGCCAAGTCAAAGTCCAGATTTGAATCCCATTGAGATGCTGTGGGGTGACTTGAAAAGGGCTGTACGTGCAAGAAACCCCTCAAACATCTCACAGCTGAAAAAGTTCTGCATTGAGGAGTGGGGTAAAATTTCCTCAGACCGATGTCGAAGACTGGTAGATGGCTACAAGAACCGTCTCACTGCAGTTATTTCAGCCAAAGGAGGTAACACTCGCTATTAGGGGCAAGGGTGTCCTATCTTTTTCCTCAGTTAGAATAGGCCTTTTTGTAGAATGACATTTACAGAAGATCTTGAAAAGACTTTTCTTCAGTTTTCTTTGTTTAGTCGGATTACTTTAATCTCTCTGTATTGTTGAAACGGAGATGAAATAACCTTTTATTAAAAATGTTACAAAAAACCACATGCTTTCAAAGGGTGTCCTAATTTTTTCACATGACTGTAGTGTCGGACTGGGGTACCTAGGGCCCACCAGTAAAATATATTTTGGGGGCCCACCATATGGATACATTCAAATATAATAAATAATCTAACAAGTTTTTTATATGAACATAGGCTGGTTGAGGTGCTGTACATTGAACATATGTATGTAGTGCAGTAAGTCTACTGTGTTATGTGCCACTTGTGCAGGGGGTGGGAGACTAGGGGCCCACCTTGCTCAGGGGCCCACCGGGGGATTCCCCTGTACCCCTGTGGGCCAGTCCGAGCCTGCGTAGAGAAGAGATAATGCAGGCAGCAGGGGGTAAGAATGGGGCTCTATAGCCTAAACTTAAAGAGGACCTGTCACCCCTCCTGACACGCCTGTTTTAATAGTTTCATGCATTCCCCATGTAATAACAATTCTGGAGCATCTAGTCTTATGTCTCTATGTTGTGCCATCCTTTATTATTTAAACTAGAAGTTATGAATGAATTACTAGCAGTCTGCAGTAAGGGTACAGAGGAGTGGTAACCAGCTGGGGGGGGGGGGTGTACCTGCACAGACTCACTCTATCCAATCAGGGCTGCCATTTTCAGACCGTGCAAGTACACCCCCCCAGCTGGTTACCTCTCCAGGCTCCTCCCTCCTCCCATTGCAAGCATAGCTCATACTGGAGGTAACTGGGAGTTTGCTTTGAGTCAGACCTTACGCTTCTGTAATTCGCCCACTGGCTCCTGGTATTGCCCATACAGCACAGGTAGGTTAGCGTTAGGTCCCGAGCTACTTGAGATACCTTGGCGCGGTGTTAGGGCTCAGATATGTCCTTCATATAAGGATATATTGATTAAATTCACAATTTTAACACCAGTTTGAGGGTTTAGTCAGATTTGGTTGTTTGCATCCACAGTAGTGCACCTTCCTTATTAATGTTTATGGCAGGCAAGATATCAGACAATAGCACTCTAGTTCTTCTCTTCCTCCTGATTTTCCTTTGTTAACAGCAATAAGCTGGCACTTGTGGCTATAGGTGTCCAGTTGTGAAATGCAGGTTTTTGAGTATGCCTGCCCTGAGCTGTGGTGAAGGGTGTCTTAACTTGCTATCCCCTAACCTGCAGATGAGTCTGTATTGCTGCAGTGCCGATCACTCTGCTGTCTTTATACGTTGTAGCTAGCAGATCTTCTAGTACCCTGGGACCCTGCAGTCTCCCAGGAGCAGTGGTCCTCACAGATAAGCTGTAACATTAGTCCCAAGGCCCATGGAGTGGGAGCAGATGAACTTGCTCCCTTACTCCAGGCTTGCCCAGCTAAATCTCCCTGGAACTCTCTAGAACTTCCCCTCCTGGCAGGAAGTAGGACCAGCCCACTTCCACCAAGAGGGAAAGAATAGAAAGTTCCATTCCTATGCCAACTGTACCTTATCATTCCTGAATCATGCAGCAGATACATAAAACATAATATGACATTACAATATATAATAAACAATTGCAGATAGCCTATCAGGGGTTTTGCAGAGGCACAGGACACAGCCAAGTATTGCTTCACTCAATAACTGCATTGCATCGCTGCTTACATCTGCACTGCTGCAACCTGAAGGTTGCACATGACAGAGAGGAAGGGAGTGGTGGTTTTGGTCATGAGAAGGAAAGTAGTACTCAAGTTCACTGTGATAGTCCTCCATCTGGTACTCCCTAGGGCTGTGCAATGACTGGAGGGTGTACTTTTTCTTCCCTCGGGGCACACCCTGGTATTGGGGCTCTTGCCTGGTGGTAGTTGGGGTGCCCTTGATGGTGGATAATTGGCAGAGCACAAGGCAGGAGCTCAGATGCAGAGACCAGTGGACGGCGAAGACAATAATCAGGCCTGTTGGTTGCAATAAATGAAGTATTTCTTTACTAAATCGATGATGGGAGTAGTAGTACGTGGTACAGCAAAAGGAACAATTCCAAAGTATATCAAAGTGTAGTCTTCTCCCAATAGTTGTGTACGGGCAGCAAAAATGATGGTAGTTGTAGTATTCCCTGAGCTCTCTCTGAACCCTTTGCTATCTTTCCAAGATAACCATAGGCATGCCATTCTGTCCTAATTAACTCCTTGTGCCGTTCCTGAACTGAGGGGTGCAGATCTTTAGGTACAAATGGCCAATTTGTCTCAAAATGTGGTAGGTGCTGATGGCAGTACACCCTTTCCACAGCAGTGAAGTCTTTTGCCATAAACCAGCAAATACCTTGCTGACACTATCTTGCATGGCCTTATTGGTTCAATACTTTCTAAGATGTTTGGTGACTTTCTCTCAGGGTTTCTTTGAGGATAAAGTCATTTCTCTGTCTGCCTTAGCCTCAGAAATAAAGATTCTCTGGACGGCTGTAGATCTAAGGAGCTTGCACATGTAGGTTCTTTCTGTAGCTCTACTAGACACACACTGCTAACTCACAAGGGGCAGACCAAGTTTATCACCTTGGTATCTAAGCTATATTACCAATACATTGCTATTAGGTGTCCAGTGAGCATAAAGAAATAAGAGCTTTGGGGGGGGGGGGGAGCCTAGATGCTGAAGAAGATGGCTGATTGATTCTTAGCTCTCCCACCCTGGGATGCTCCACAGCGGCTCACAGCGCACCACACCTGGCCTAAAGCACCTATGAGGCGACCTCCTGAGGTTGAGTACCACAGCCCGTCTTCCTGCAGTGGAGTTTACCTTCTCTGTGCGGGGATCCGGCAGTCCTGGCTATACCTTGCTCCCTAGAGTGCCGCCTCATCGCGCGCCATTCCTCCTGTGCACCGGCCTCCTGCACGCTGCCGCCCAGTATGCGGCTCTCTGAGGCGTCCTCGCTCCATCAGGACGGAAGGAAAAAACAGTAAGCCTGCAAAAGTGACGGGGCAGTGTGGGGGGAAAAATAAAAATAACCCCCCCCCCGCTCACCAGCAGCCATCTTGGGCACATGTGCAGCTAGGGATACAGTCCCACAGATAAAACCGCTCAACCAGCGCTGAATACAGAGTGGAAAGCAACAATTCAGGGGGCCACACTATATTCCCCCCCCCCCCCCAACGGTCTTTTCTCTAAAGAGATAATAATACCCCATACAGGGACTCTTGATACATACCTGAACATAAAACCATCTCTCTCTTGCTTTACCTCACAAGAGGTGGTAGCTGCGACAATCAGTGACCTTATCATGATAAAAAAAAGAGGCAAAATGGCTGCCCCAAGGAGAGTAACAGACTATTTTGAAACGGCCACACCATCTGGGCTTACCAGGTCAGAATCCACTCCTCCATCCCCGCGCCCTTTAGGCCCCTCATCACAATCTAGGGGCTCATTGGATGAGATAGAACAACCTCCACCCACACATAGGGCCACTGATAGCACTTTTGAATATGCAGAATCAGGAAAAAGACGGGCAACTATCTTATCGTCTTTATCACCAAATAACAAAGGTCCAGTTCATAAAAAGAGTAATACGCTGGACAAGAATGGCGAAAATACTGCAGCACTACTTGAGTGTGATGTCTCTCAGTTCCCAGCATCATCAGAATCTGTTACAGTAGACACTCTAAAGGGCATGCTTATTGTCCTACAAAATGGGATCAACAAAAACGTATCATCCTTAATCCACAAGCTCCAGTCCAATGTATCAGCTATTGAAGAAAGAACAGATCACCTGGAACGCAAAAAGACAGAGTTCTCAAGTGCACACAATGAATTGGTGGATGCACATAACACTCTGGAGGAGGATGTCAAGTGGCTCAAAGCAAAAGCCACGGACACCGAGGACAGATCTCGCAGAAACAATATTAAAGTACGAGGCATACCGGAAGAGGTGACTGCCTTTGAACTTATGGACTATCTCAAAAGACTCTTCCACACGCTAGTGCCTTCCTTAACAGCGATGGACCTCACTTTAGATCGCGCACATAGAATCCCTAAGCCTAAAGCAGCGCCAAGCAAAGCACCAAGAGATGCACTAGTGAGGATACACTTTTATCACATCAAAGATCTCATAATGTATGAGGCCCGCAAGTTTGGCTCATTCCCACCGCCTTACACTGATATATCTTTATTCCCAGATCTCTCTGCGGCTGCGCTTCAAGCTAGAAGGGACTTCCTACCAATAACCAAGATGCTGAGAGACAAAGACATCAAATATTGTTGGGGATTCCCCGTTAAGCTCCTAAAATCCAGGAATGGATCACTCACAACCATCTCATCGGTGAGGGAGGGCATGGCCGTGCTGAAGAAGGGGAACATCACGCCCTTCGAATCCTCTTCTCCTCGTACCTCTCGCAGAGCTCCACCGACAGTTACCGCCGACTGGACAACAGTTACTACTTGAGTATAACATAGGTTGCCACTAATGGTATAACTTACAGGTGTGAATATTTCAATATTTGTTCACATGTTCTGAGCATCTGAAAGTTCTTCTAATGTCTTCCCCCTATGTACTACAGTAGACTACATTTTTATATCAAAGGAACACCAGTTTTGCAAACTCGTACTTAAGTGCAGTTCACGCTGTTTGCTTTCTTGTGTTTTTTCTGTTTATTCTTGTTACAGGCGACTTGGGCATCGAATACCTCATTAGCTTGTCAATCACGAAACATGTGGTCACTCCCCTGTGGAGCGAGGGCACGGCAGACAACAAAAAAATATCATGGTAATATCTATAGCATCTCTTAATGTCAAGAGCCTCAACAGCCCTAAACGTAGCATGGTCTAGAGAGAAGCCAAATTTCTCAGCTGCGATATTCTTTTTTTTACAAGAGACTAATTTTCACAAATTTAAGTCTCCTAAATTTACTATTAAATCATTCCCCCATATTTTTCTATCAGGGGGGTGGCCATAGCAATTAAGAACTCAGTTGCTTTCACTTTACATAATACCATCACAGATCCTCATGGACGCCACTTAGGGCTAATATGTCATGTTCACAATGTAACTTACACATTCATTAACGTGTAGTTCCCCAACAGACACCATATGCGGTTTTGGGCAACTCTCTTGCCCAAGATAAGGTCGGTGAGCAAGGGGGTTATGATACTGGGAGGAGACTTCAACACAATTCTGGATGCCCAGTTTGACACCACTGCCCCCGGAAGACGTATACCACCGCTAGCTTCCTCTCTGGCCGAGGAGGGGTTCTATGATGTATGGCATTGTCAACATGAAGGTGAGAGAGATTATACGTTTCTCTTCCCTCCGCGCCAATCATACTCGAGAATCGATTTTTTTTGTAGTCAACAAAACCTCGTTACTCCAGGCAAGTTTCACAAGCATTGAAACAATCACATGGTCGGATCACGCTCCGATCACACTCACAATGTCAGAACATTTTTCATCTCCTCTCCCTTCACAATGGCGCTTAAATGATTCCATAATACACCACCCTGATCACGCAATAAAACTGAAGACTGAACTGTCATCATATTTTTAATTAAATGATACCCAAAACATAGACCCGCAATTTTATAGAATGCACACAAGGCGGTTATGAGGGGCATCTTTATTCAATGTTGCGCCCAAGCAAAAAGGAAACGTAATAAAAGAGGTCACAGACCTAATCTCTTCTATTCAGCGTCTGGAATCCGTAAACAAATCCGCTGTCTCCCCCTCACACTCTGCAGCTCTGGGAGATCTCAGACGCAGCTTACAAACATTACTTGTGACTCAACACGTTTAAAAAAGAAATAAGAGCTTTAATAAATAAATAAAAAAGATCCTTGTGCGGTGCCTCGGAGGACTACTGCAAATGGTTAATTAATGATAAAAAGGTTAACTTAATGTTACTGAGTTAAATGCTGTGATTTACTCTTAACCACCTCAGCCCCCCTAGCTTAAACCCCCTTAATGACCAGACCACTTTTTACAATTCTGCACTACACTACTTTCACGGTTTATTGCTCGTCATACAACTTACCACCCAAATGAATTTTACCTCCTTTTGTTCTCACTAGTAGAGCTTTCATTTGGTGGTATTTCATTGCTGCTGACAGTTTTACTTTTTTTATATTAATCGAAATTTACCGAAATTTTTGCAAAAAAAAACGTCATTTTTCATTTTCGGTTGTACAATTTTTCAATTAAAACTACATTTCTATATAAATTTTTCTCAAAATTTATTGTTCTACATGTCTTTGATTAAAAAAAAAAAGCAATAAGTGTATATTTATTCGTTTGGGTAAAAGTTATAGCGTTTACAACTATGGTGCAAAAATGTGAATTCCCGCATTTTGAAGCAGCTCTGACTTTCTGAGCACCTGTCATGTTTCCTGGGGTTCTACAATGCCCAGACAGTAGAAACACCCCACAAATGACCCCATTTTGGAAAGTAGACACCCTAAGGTATTCGCTGATGGGCATAGTGAGTTCATAGAACTTTTTATTTTTTGTCACAAGTTAGCGGAAAATGATTATTATTATTATTATTTTTTTTACAAAGTCTCATATTCCACTAACTTGTGACAAAAAATAAAATTTTACATGAACTAACCATACCCCTCACGGAATACCTTGGGGTGTCTTCTTTCCAAAATGGGGTCACATGTGGGGTATTTATACTGCCCTGGCATTTTAGGGGCCCTAAAGCGTGAGAAGTAGTTTGGAATCCAAATTCGTAAAAATGCCCTGTGAAATCCTGAAAGTACTCATTGGAAATTGGGCCCCTTTGCGCATCTTGGCTGCAAAAAAGTGTCACACATGTGTACTCAGAAGAAGTAGGGCAATGTGTTTTGGGGTGTCTTTTTACATATACCCATGCTGGGTGAGAGAAATATCTCTAAAAGACAACTTTTCTCTTTTTTTTTTTACAAAGTTGTCATTTGACAGAGATATTTCTCACACAAAGTTTGGGTATATGTAAAAATACACCCTAAAACACATTGCCCTACTTCTCCTGAGTACGGCGATACCACATGTGTGACACTTTTTTGCAGCCTAGGTGCGCAAAGGGGCCCAAATTCCAAAGAGTATCTTTTATGAGGGCATTTTTAGGCATTTGGATTCTCACACTTTAGGGCCCCTAAAATGCCAGGGCAGTATAAATACCCCACAAGTGACCCCATTTTGGAAAGAAGACACCCCATTGTATTCCGTAAGGGGAATGGCGAGTTCCTAGAATTTTTTTTTTATTTTTTTTTAGCACAAGTTAGCGGAAAAAGTTTTGTTTTTTTTTCCTTACAAAGTCTCATATTCCACTAACTTGTGACCAAAAATAGATTTTTTCATGAACTCACCATACCCCTCACGGAATACCTTGGGGTGTCTTCTTTCCAAAATGGGGTCACATGTGGGGTATTTATACAGCCCTGGCATTTTAGGGGCCCTAAAGCGTGAGAAGAAGTCTGGAATATAAATGTCTAAAAAATTTTACGCATTTGGATTCCGTGAGGGGTATGGTGAGTTCATTTTATTTTTTGTCACAAGTTAGTGGAATATGAGATTTGTATGAAAAAACAAAAAAAACAAAAAAATAACAATTTCCGCTAACTTGTGCCCAAAAAAACAATTCTTCTATGAACTCGCCATGCCCCTCAAAAGTGATCTTTTTATAGCGCCGCAGAGATTTTCCGATGTTTTTGCAGTGATTGGAAAAAAAAAATTCTGTCACTGCGGTGGGGCGGACTGAACACAAGTGTGCGCACAAGATCAGGCCTGATCGGGCGAACACTGCGTTTTTTGTAGAGCCTATAGAACATGTCCTATTCTTGTTCGCAATTGCGGACAAGAAAAGGCATTTTCTATATAGTTCTGGCAATGTGCGGATTTGCAAAATGCGGAAAGCACATTGCCGGTGTCCGTGTTTTGCAGATCCGCAGTGTCCGTGTTTTGCGGATCCGCGGATCCGCAAAACACATACGGACGTCTGAATGGAGCCTTACAGGGGGGTGATCAATGACGGGGGGTGATCAGGGAGTCTATATGGGGTGATCACCCCCCTGTCATTGATCACCCCCCTGTAAGGCTCCATTCAGACGTCCGTATGTGTTTTGCGGATCCGTGGATCAGGGGTTAATAAGGGGTTAATAAGTGACGGCTGGGTGTAGTGTAGTAGTGTTTGGTGCTACTTTACAGAGCTGCCTGTGTCCTCTGGTGGTCGATCCAAGCAAAAGGGAACACCAGAGGACCAGGTAGCAGGTATATCAGACGCTGTTAACAAAACAGCGTCTGATATACCTTTCAAGGGTTAAAAAAAAATCGCATCTACAGCCTGCCAGCGAATGATGCACTCGTAGATGCTGTAGATGCACTCGTTTACCTGCCGTTCCTGTGAACGCGCGCGCCTGTGTGCGCGCGTTCACAGGAAATTTCGCCTCTCGCAGGATGACGCACTGGCGCGTGAAGAAGCCTACACCGGCCGCCTTCGGACCGCAATCCTGCGTTAGGCGGTCCGAAGGCGGCTAAGCATTCACTTTGTTCTGTCTACCAGTAGCAAAGATAAACAAAAAAAAAATACCTGCACGTCTGGGCGGTAACTTAACAGAGGTTACCTAACCTAGCATTTCAGCATAAACAGGAGATCAGGCTTATCACACCAAGCATGTTTTGCAGCTTTCAGCGCTGACCCTAAATGAACCTTTCAGCCATCTTTATTCCCCCAGTAATGAATCCAGCAAAAGCACTTGGACTGCTCTGGGCTATGGGAATGTGGAGTACTGGTGTGGGGAGGGAATGGCAAGTCTCACTAGCAAACCTACCTACCATTCCATAAAAAATCCATCTCTTTTAAGCCAAATTTACAAACAGGCTCTAGCAAACTAAACTTAGCTGAGGCAACTTAGCTTTCCTGGAATCTTTTATCTCACCCATCTAAGCATGCCTGGGCGAGATATGCCCCCCAGTACCTTTCCACACAGTGTTGCCTGCTGGCTTTACAGTAGCATACGTCAGAGTTACTGCATATGTTAGAAGTATATGTCAGGCATTATCCGTGGAGTGAAAACAGCTTAAAATGCATCAGCCTTGAGTCCTCAGTGGATTGCCTAGACCAGGGGTACTCAGCTATTTTTAGTAAAGGTCCACTTGCCTGGGTCTGTGGTCAGTCAAAGGTCTAAACCGAACATCAACAGTGAAGATGTCATCTTGTTAATACTGTATATCACAAACTTTGTACAACTAGTTACATCAAAATATATTATTTGTTAGTGGACTTTTTAATGTGATTGAAAGGACAACTACTTTTATCTAACTATTTTGCTTATTACAAGATACCAATCACATTATACGAACTAACAAAGGTATCATTACATGCCAGTGCTGCTATCCATTAATTTTTAGCGTATATATGCTTTTATTGTATTGTGTATTTTATTGTATTATATTATGTTTATGAATTAAATTGTGATCACTTATATTTTATCATACCATTCACTGTATTTATTCCATATCACCACACATACAGAGTGCCAGTCCAATTTAATATATCCATTTTAATCCTATCTGTAAGGGTGATACAGTTTTCCTGGCCTAGAGCACCTGGTCCTGTTTTACATCAGAGTGAGCTATTCCTTTAAACATTTTCTAAGCTGCCACTGAGGAAGGGGAAGAGGTCCCCGAAACGCGTTTGGCGTAACCAGCTGATATACTCCCATCAGAATCAAGGCCTTTTTTATATACTCGGATGGAACTTTAATCTGAGAATATTTCTTTGTAACTACTGGAGCGCTCCAGTGAACAACTTTATCCAGATCTCGCCGAGCACAGTCTTTGATACTCTGACTGCCGCATACCAGGTCACGCGATACTCGGTTGGAGTCCCGGACTGGAGGTACGTCACGAACCACGTGGGACGCAGCACACACTGTGATACAGACGGCCAAACCAGCAACACGCTTTAGACCGCACCATCCCAGCGTCTACCACAGCACGCCATAGACCACATTGCTCTGGCGTCTAACACAATAAACCTTTAAACGTGGGATCATCTGCAGCATACACGTGAGTGACTGCTTGTTTTTACTCCAGCCGGCTCAAGGTAAGATTTGATATAATTCTCTTACCTGGAGTATCATATCTCAGTAACTACCATATACCGCTACTTAGGAGCCAACATATTTGTGCTGAATCCTTTGCACAAGCCACACACCTATTGGACTTTACACTTGCATGGGATCGTTTTGGACTTTTTAATGTGATTGAAAGGACAACTACTTTTATCTAACTATTTTGCTTATTACAAGATACCAATCACATTATACGAACTAACAAAGGTATCATTACATGCCAGTGCTGCTATCCATTAATTTTTAGCGTATATATGCTTTTATTGTATTGTGTATTTTATTGTATTATATTATGTTTATGAATTAAATTGTGATCACTTATATTTTATCATACCATTCACTGTATTTATTCCATATCACCACACATACAGAGTGCCAGTCCAATTTAATATATCCATTTTAATCCTATCTGTAAGGGTGATACAGTTTTCCTGGCCTAGAGCACCTGGTCCTGTTTTACATCAGAGTGAGCTATTCCTTTAAACATTTTCTTTCAATCCACATAATTATTTACAACCCTGGACCTCTGAACTCATTTAGACCCCAGACCAGACACCTGAACTTATTCAGATCTTGGATCAGACCCCAAATTGCAGTAATAGCCGCATCATTACTACCTGTATGAAAGCTGCAATACAATGTTAATGGGAGTCACTGGACTGTACATTAATCTGATAAAGAGATCACATTTACACTGTGTGACCACCACACAAAGCAGTCTATGAGATCAGCAGAAAACCGCTTTCCAAGGTCACACACTGACAGCACAAAGCAAATGCTAGCTCAGGAGGTGCCAACATAACAGATCCATAGTATTACTGAATGTTACATGAAAAGCAAACCCTACGTTCTATCCCAGCAGAGCATACAAGGGTATTGGTGAGAATGTAAAGCCGGATTTCAGAAAAATCTATGTATCTACAGAGGCTTTGTGTTTCTCCTCTCCATCAGGCTGGTGCTGGCGCCTAGAGATGGCCTTGCAGTTCGCCTGGCGGTTGTTTCGCGGCAAACTTTGCTCGTTCGCGATTCGCCGAACATGCGAACATATAGCAATATTCGCATGAGCCATATATTTTTTCATAGCGCCGAACTTTGACCCATGACACATCCATCAGGTGGGACAGGACAGCCAATTGAGACATTTCAGCACATGGACACACCTCCACCCTATAACAGAACCCGATCTGGCAGCCATTTTACATCATGTGTTTTGCCAGTGTAGAGAGAGGGTGCATTTTGGAGCAGGGACATTTACGGACACCAAACGCTAGCTAACAGGGCCACAAAAGTCCTTTTAAAGACTGGTATAGGTGTGATATCGATAGGTGTGATATAGAGGGGTGTGATATACCTACAATATACTTTTTAACATAGAAATTATATTATATTGCATTTGTATTGTGCAGCAGTTGTGTGCAACCACTGTGATACCGCAGCTAGATAGAGGGACAAACGCTATTGGAACAACTAATTGCAATGGGTGTGATATACCTGTTGCCCCCAAAACAGCTTGAGTGCTGCGATATACCTTCTTCCACAAAATACTGATTGAGGGTTGCTATTGCTTTATACCTTCTTCCACCAAATACTGATTGAGGGCTGTGATACAGCTGCTTCCACAAAATAATGATTGAGGGGTGCCATATACCGGTTTCCGCCAAATACTGAGAGAGGTGCTATATACCAGTTTCTGCCAAATACTGATTGAGGGCTGCGATACACCTGCTTCCACAAAATACTGATTGAGGGCTGCGATACACCTGCTTCCACAAAATAATGATTGAGGGGTGCGATATACCTGTTTCCGCCAAATACTGATTGAGGGGTGCGATATACCTGTTTCCGCCAAATACTGATTGAGGGGTGCAATATACCTGTTTCCGCCAAATACTGATAGAGGGATGCTATATACCTTCTTCCACAAAATACTGATTGAGGATTGCTATTGCCATATACCTTCTTTCACCAAATACTGATTGAGGGCTGCGATATACCTGCTTCCACAAAATACTGAATGAGGGGTGCCATATCACAAGAACCTGTTACATACAAAAATTAACCAAGGTAACCAAAAAATCCCGGATAATCACTTTACAGGTAATAGTAATTTAATATGTATTTTCACAAATGCCAGAAATCTAGCTAGCAAAATGGGGGAGAGGGAGGCTATGGTGCTAGAAGAACACATAGATGTAGTTGGTGTGGCTGAGACATGGTTGGACTCTTCACATGACTGGGCTGTTAATATTGAGGGTTTTACACTATTTAGGAAAGACCGGGTCAATAGAAAAGGTGGTGGTGTGTGCCTGTATGTGAGGAGTGATCTGAAGACAAGTGTGAAAGAGGCAATTGTGGGTGCGGATGGTGAGGATGTGGAAACCTTATGGGTGGAAGTTCAAAGGGATATAAACACTGAAAAAATAATACTTGGTGTAATCTATAGACCCCCTAACATCACAGAAGAGATAGAAACGCAACTGTATAACCAAATAGAGCGGGCGGCACAGGCTGGTACAGTGGTCATAATGGGAGATTTTAACTTCCCAGACATTGACTGGGGTCATGGTTCTGCCTTAGCTGCAAAGGGGAGAAAATTCCTCAACTTGCTGCAGGACCACTTTATGGGTCAGTTTGTAGAAGCTCCCAGTAGGGGCTATGCTCTGTTGGATCTGGTAATTTCTAATGATACAGAGCTTGTTGGTAATGTTACTGTTCGAGAAACACTAGGTAATAGTGACCACAATATCATTATATTCCCCCTACACTATAAGAAGCAAACTCTGGCAGGCAGAGCAAAGACGCTGAATTTCAAAAAGGCTAATTTTACTGGGTTGAGGGCAGCATTTCAGGACATAGACTGGGAGCAGATACTGTCACATAATAAGGCCTCATGCACACGACAGTATTTTTTCACGGTCCGCAAAACGGGGTTCCGTTGGTCCGTGATCCGTGACCGTTTTTTCGTCCGTGGGTCTTCCTTGATTTTTGAAGGATCCACGGACATGACGTTTTGGTGTCCGCCTGGCCGTGCGGAGCCAAACGGATCCGTCCTGAATTACAATGCAAGTCAATGGGGACGGATCCGTTTGACGTTGACACAATATGGTGCAATTGCAAACGGATCCGTCCCCATTGACTTTGAAAGTCAATGGGTCAGTGAAAAAAAACGGAAAACGGCACAACGGCCACGGATGCACACAACGGTCGTGTGCATGAGGCCTAATACTGAGGATAAATGGGAGAGCTTCAAATCCATATTGAGTAATTGCACTAAAAAATTTATCCCTTTAGGTAACAAGTATAAACGGCTAAAATTAAAACCCCCATGGCTTACAGCTACTGTAAAAAAACAATAAGAGACAAAAAGAGGGCATTTAAAAAAAAAAATCTGAGGGGTCAGCTGTAGCGTTTGAAGATTACAAAGGGCTTTATAAAATCTGCAAAAAGGAGAAAAAAGTAGCAAAGGTACAAAGCGAACAGCAGGTAGCAAAAGAAAGCAAAACAAATCCCAAAAAGTGTTTTCTAAATATATAAATGCTAAAAAACCTAGGTCTGAGCAGGTAGGCCCCCTAAATAAAGGTAAAGGGGGGTTAGTCACTGAAGATAAGGGAAAGGCAGAGTTCCCAAATAGGTTTTTTAGCTCTGTATATACAAAAGAAGAGAAAGGAGCTGTGGCACCGGGGTTGTTAGTACATCCAGTGATATACTCAAACTATAGATATGGTCCAAGAGAAGTTAAATAGGGTAAATGTGAACAAAACTCCGGGTCCAGATGGATTACACCCAAGAGCTCTGTTCAGTCATTGCTGTGCCCCTGTTTATAATTTTTAAGGATTCTCTAGGGACTGGTACAGTGCCAAGTGATTGGCGCAAGGCAAACGTGGTGCCCATATTCAAAAAAGGATCAAGGTCCTCCACAGGTTATTATAGACCAGTTAGTTTAACTTATGTTGTGGGAAAAATGTTTGAAGGAATCTTAAGGGACTACATACAGGAGTATGTGACAGTAAATAATATTATAAGTGATAACCAGCAAGGGTTTACCAAGGACAGAAGTTGTCAGACTTAGGGCTCTTTCACACTTGCGTTGTTCTTTTCCGGCATAGAGTTCCGTCGTCGGGGCTCTATGCCGGAAGAATCCTGATCAGGATTATCTCCATGCATTCTGAATGGAGAGAAATCCGTTCAGGATGCATCAGGATGTCTTCAGTTCAGGACTGGAACGTTTTTTGGCCGGAGAAAAAAACGCAGCATGCTGCGCATTTTGCTCCAGCAAAAAATCCTGAACACTTGCCGCAAGGCCGGATCCGGAATTAATGCCCATTGAAAGGCATTAATCCGGATCCGGCCTTAAGCTAAACGTCGTTTCGGCGCATTACCGGATCCGACGTTTAGCTTTTTCTGAATGGTTACCATGGCTGCCGGGACGCTAAAGTCCTGTTTGCCATGGTAAAGTGTAGTGGGGAGCGGGGGAGCAGTATACTTACCGTCCGTGCGGCTCTCGGGGCGCTTCAGAGTGACGTCAGGGTGCCCCAAGCGCATGAATGACGTGATCGCATGGATCACGTCATCCATGCGCATGGGGCGCTCTGACGTCATTCTGGAGCGCCCCGGGAGCCGCACGGGCGGTAAGTATACCGCTCCCCCGCTCCCCACTACTACTATGGCAACCAGGACTTTAATAGCATCCTGGCTGCCATAGTAACACTGAACACATTTTGAAGACGGATCCGTCTTCAAATGCTTTCAGTTCACTTGCGGTGTTACGGATCCGGCGGGCACTTCCGGCAAATGGAGTACACGACGGATCCGGACAACGCAAGTGTGAAAGAGGCCTAACCTGATTTGTTTTTATGAGGAGGTGAGTAGTAGCCTGGATAGAGGGGCGGCTGTGGATGTAGTGTTTCTGGATTTTGCAAAGGCTTTTGATACTGTCCCTCATAGACGCTTAATTGGTAAAGTAAGGTCTATTGGCTTGGAAATATATAGTTTGTATTTGGATTGAAAACTGGCTGAAGGACGGTGTTCAGAGAGTTGTGGTCAATGATTCCTATTTAGAATGGTCTGAGGTTATAAGTGGTGTACCCCAAGGTTCAGGGCTGGGCCCTTTATTATTTAATTTATTTATTAATGATATTGAGGACGGGAATAATGGGACCATTTCTATTTTTGCAGATGACACTAAGCTGTGTAGTACTGTGCAGTCTACGGAAGATGTCTATAAAATACAAGCCGACTTGAACACTCTGAGTGATTGGGCATCATCTTGGCAAATGAGGTTCAATGTGGACAAATGTAAAGTTATACATCTTGGTAGTAATAATGTCTGTGCTTCATATGTCCTAGAGGATGTAACACTGGGAGAGTCACTTATAGAGAAGGATTTGGGTGTCCTTGTGGATGGTAGATTAAATTACAGCATACAATGTCAATCAGCTGCTTCTAAGGCCACCAGGATATTGTTATGCATTAAACGAGGCCTGGACTCGCGGGGCAGGGATATAATACTACTACTTTACAAAGTGCTGTTGCGGCCTCATCTGGAATATGCAATCCAGTTCTGGGCACCAGTACATAGAAAGGACGCACTGCAGCTGGAAAGAGTACAGAGGAGAGCGACTAAAATGATAAGAGGCATTGAGGGTCTTAGTTATGAAGAAAGATTAAAATAATTTAATTTATTTAGTCTTGAGAAGAGACGTCTAAGGGGGGACATGATTAACCTGTATAAGAATATAAATGGGCCATACAAATAATATGGCAAAAAGCAGTTCCATGTAAAATGTGCTTAAAAGAGGGGTGCTATATACCTTCTTCCACAAAATACTGATTGATGGCTGCTATTGCTATATACCTTTTTCCACCAAATACTGATTGAGTGCTGCGATATACCTTCTTCCACAAATACTGCTCTTCTCTACGGACTTAGGCAGAGGGTAATTTTGAAAATGACAGGCAGAGAAAGAGGCAGACCGTTCCGCAGGGATGGTAGGGGTCAAGCAGGTGCACCAGGCCGGAGCCTAAGTGGGAAGTTGGAGAAGGCGCGTGCAATAACTTCAAAAGGCGCACCAGAGTTGGTTGAGTGGCTCACTCAGCCTTCCGCTTCTACACCCTCCTCATCCTCTGTATCTGCACCCTCCTCACTCTCTGCACCCCCAAAGACACCACCACCACCATAGCCCCTTCACACCTCGCTGTTGCTGCCTACTCCGAGATCTCTAATGTCAGTGGTGGTGAAGGTGACGAATCCGATGATGGACGTCACGTGGGTGAGAGGAGAGGAAGAGGAGGGGAGTTCAGAGGGAGAGACGGAGCAGCAGATAGGGAGGAGAAGCAGGCAGAACTTACAGTGCACAGGAGGCAAAAAGCAGACTGCAAATGTATCTGGAGTGAGCCATCCACCAGGCACGGTCACATCTTGTGCTCCCAGGACGCCGGCACATGGCTCCGCAGTGTGGGCTTTTTTTAACGTGTCCGCTGCTAATAATAGTGTTGCCATCTGCAGCCTGTGCTGTCAACGCTTAAGTCGCAGTAAGCCCAACACTCACCTAAGGATTGTCGGGTATATAAAGCAAATGCTTTATATAAATATTTAAAAAAATTATCGGGTCAAAAGAAAAATTATGCAAACTATATTGACCCGTGAGATGGACATAAACATCTCAAAAAGAGTTCAATCGAGAACCTGATTATTTTGTGCAATCAGTAAAACAGGGTACAAGCGTCTATGCAAAAATATAAATGGTTTATTATACAATAGTTTAAAATTCAATCAAAAATGAATCAACATAAATTTCAATAATATACAATGATATGCAGTACCCAGAATTCACCACTATATGATACCAACAAAACACTACTCAACCAACACAAAAATATTATGCAATACAGCTTTAAATTTGTGAGAGATATACAATCAATGGATTATGCGGAAAACTCAAACAAGAAGATGACAGATACGAGCCCTTGCTCCACCCAAAAATGATGACCAATCTTTCAGATAATGGTAGTATTGCAACAAAACTTATAAATTATTGGCTTGATATCAAACTAGGGAATACAAAGATTCCCAACAAAGAGTTTCTCCAATATTATCCTCTTTTTTCAGTTATATGCATCGTAACTGAAATCAGAGAAAATACTGATGTAGCTACTAATGTTACACGTCCGCAAATGAGCGGGTATCTGGCTAAGTATCAAGCCAATTAATTTAGATCAATACTATATAAAACAAAATATACATTACCCAAGGGTCAAGTGATGTGCAGAGTCTTGGGGCAGCCAGCTCTCAAGAGTTTTTCCCGATAATCCAAATGATTCTCCAGAGATCTATAATCCAAATGTTTTTTTTTCTCTTTCTCTTTTTTTCTCCCTTTCCTTTTTTGTAACGGGTTTCTTAACCCAAAACTTATCAGATGAAATTGCCCTCCGAGTTTGGAACTTTCCAATCATTGTTGGATGGGTGTGTGCATTGATAAGGAGCATGACGTCATAATACTACCCAGAATGCACTTTTGCTACTGATGTAGTATTAACTGCTCATATCTAGGTGGCACTGTTGTATAAGCAATAAGCATCATACCATTAAGGGTTAACTCATACATGCCTGATATTTTCAATACTTCACACCTCTGACATCTGGAGGCCTTGTCTCAGGGCCGAGGGACAAACTTTGATACATGAATATATACTTTGAGGAACATCTAGACAATTCTCATACTGTGGAATTCATGTTCAGATAGGAAAAACAATGAAGCCTCAGAATCTGCAGGTGCGGTGTATCTTCTAACTTTCTAAATGTATAATATAGTGTTACAATAACACTAGCTTTTGAACAGCAAGTAATCTTCTCATAGACTTACTTTGGACTACATGAAAATCCATACAAAACAGTGAATATAAATCAACATTGCTCTTAAAGGCAATGAATACCCATTTTCACTAGAATAAGTAGATATAACTGTTTAAACTTATGAAAAAGCACAACAGGATGACCGCCTTAAGAAGGCACCTGGCCTCCCATCACCGAGCCCAATGGGAGCAACGCTGTCAGAACCCAGAAAGCCACACTCCCGGCGCTCCACGTCCTGCCTCTTCTCCTTCTCCTCCCATTTGTCCTCCACTCCACCTTCCACCGTGCTGTCGTCGCGTTCATCTGGCAAAAGGCAGGCTTCCGACGCCCAAATGTTCGAGCGCTAAAAAAATATGATGACGCTGGAGAATCCTCTTGCCCAACAGCTGACCACTAGCTTGTCGGAACTGCTAGCCCGCCAACTACTGCCATATAAATTGATGGACTTGGAGGCCTTTAGAAAATTTGTGGCCATTTGCACACCGGAATGGAAGGTCCCCGGAAGGAAATATTTCTCCCAGAAGGGCATCCCTGAACTATATGGCCACGTTTAGCGGCAAGTGAATGTATTTCTGGCACACAGTGTCGGTGTCAAGATACATCTGACCACAGACACGTAGTCTAGCAAACACGGGCAGGGAAGGTACATAACTTTTACTGCCCACTGGGTGAACCTTCTGACGTCTGTCAAGCATGTAACCCATGGCTCCAGTGTGGATTTGGTGTTACCGCCACGGATTGCATGCAGGCCTGCCTCTCCTCCTCCTACTCCATCCTCCGTCTGCTCCTCGGCTGACTCCTCCTTTTCCACTGCTACCGCCTCTTCTGCTGCACCCCACAAGCTCCCCAGAACCTATTCGACATGCCAGGTGAGACGTTGCCATGCTGTGCTGTGGCTGTTGTGCCTGGAAGCCAAGAGCCACACCAGTCCTGCACTCCTTTCAGCTTTGCGGTCACAGGATGATCAGTGGCTAACCCCGCTCAATTTGACAGTTGGTAAAGTGGTGTGCGACAACGGTGCCAATCTGCTGAGCGTGCTGAAACAGGGCAAAATGACACACGTGCCGCGCATGGCACACATCCTGAATTTAGTCGTGCAGCGATTCGTTGCCAAATACCCCGGGGTCCAGGACGTCTTGCGGCAGGCCAGGAAGATCTCTGGCCATTATAGAAGATCTTACACGTCCATGGCTTGCCTTGCTGACGTTGGCGACACCACTTGCCCCTCAGACATCTGATTTGTGACTGCCTGACGCAATGGAACTCCACCATGTACAGGTCCTTCTAAAAAAATTAGCATATTGTGATAAAGTTTATTATTTTCTGTAATGTACTGATAAACATTAGACTTTCATATATTTTAGATTCATTACACACAACTGAAGTAGTTCAAGCCTTTTATTGTTTTAATATTGATGATTTTGGCATACAGCTCATGAAAACCCAAATTTCCTATCTAAAAAAATTAGCATATTTCATCCGACCAATAAAAGAAAAGTGTTTTCAATGCAAAAAAAGTCAACCTTCAAATAATTATGTTCAGTTATGCACTCAATACTTGGTCGGGAATCCTTTTGCAGAAATGACTGCTTCAATGCGGCGTGGCATGGAGGCAATCAGCCTGTGGCACTGCTGAGGTGTTATGGAGGCCCAGGATGCTTCGATAGCTGCCTTAAGCTCATCCAGAGTGTTGGGTCTTGTGTCTCTCAACTTTCTCTTCCCAATATCCCACAGATTCTCTATGGGGTTCAGGTCAGGAGAGTTGGCAGGCCAATTGTGCACAGTAATACCATGGTCAGTAAACCATTTACCAGCGGTTTTGGCACTGTGAGCAGGTGCCAGGTCGTGCTGAAATCTTCATCTCCATAAAGCTTTTCAGCAGATGGAAGCATGAAGTGCTCCAAAATCTCCTGATAGCTAGCTGCATTGACCCTGCCCCTGATAAAACACAGTGGACCAACACCAGCAGCTGACATGGCACCCCAGACCATCACTGACTGTGGGTACTTGACACTGGACTTCAGGCATTTTGGCATTTCCCTCTCCCCAGTCTTCCTCCAGACTTTGGCACCTTGATTTCCGAATGACATGCAAAATTTGCTTTCATCCGAAAAAAGCACTTTGGACCACTGAGCAACAGTCCAGTGCTGCTTCTCTGTAGCCCAGGTCAGGCGCTTCTGCCGCTGTTTCTGGTTCAAAAGTGGCTTGACCTGGGGAATGCGGCACCTGTAGCCCATTTCCTGCACACGCCTGTACACGGTGGCTCTGGATGCTTCTACTCCAGACTCAGTCCACTGCTTCCGCAGGTCCCCCAAGGTCTGGAATCGGTCCTTCTCCACAATCTTCCTCAGGGTCCGGTCACCTCTTCTCGATGTGCAGCGTTTTCTGCCACACTTTTTCCTTCCCACAGACTTCCCACTGAGGTGCCTTGATACAGCACTCTGGGAACAGCCTATTCGTTCAGAAATGTCTTTCTGTGTCTTACCCTCTTGCTTGAGGGTGTCAATGATGGCCTTCTGGACAGCAGTCAGGTCGGCAGTCTTACCCATGATTGCGGTTTTGAGTAATGAACCAGGCTGGGAGTTTTTAAAAGCCTCAGGAATCTTTTGCAGGTGTTTAGAGTTAATTAGTTGATTCAGATGATTAGGTTAATAGCTCGTTTAGAGAACCTTTTCATGATATGCTAATTTTTTTAGATAGGAATTTGGGTTTTCATGAGCTGTATGCCAAAATCATCAATATTAAAACAAGAAAAGGCTTGAACTACTTCAGTTGTGTGTAATGAATCTAAAATATATGAAAGTCTAATGTTTAGCAGTACATTACAGAAAATAATGAACTTTATCACAATATGCTAATTTTTTTAGAAGGACCTGTATATGCTTGATGGGCTGCTCCAGCAGAAACGTGCTGTTAACGACTACCTGTAGGAACTCTGCAGCAGCACAGGTTCTGGGAAGCTTGTTTTTTTTTCACCGCGCCAGTGGCTGCTCATGCGCGATGCATGCAGACTTCTGCGGCCATTTGATGAGATCACCAAACTGGTCAGTCGCAGCCAGGGCGCCATCAGTGACATCGTACCTTATGTCTTCTTTCTGGAGCATGCATTGCGTCGTGTCATTAATCAAGCCGTCGAGGAGCAGGAGCTGGATGATGAGGATGTCACAATGCTTAATGAATTCCGCCCTCCGGATCCAGTCTCAGGGAACGCCTAGACCGACAGGTGTCTGACTACAACGGGTTAACGGCCGATGTGGACGCTCTGAGAAGCGAGAAAACCCTTGACTACTGGGTGTGCAGGCTTGACCTGTGGCCAGAGCTGGCACAATTTGCCATGGAACTCTTGGCTTGCCCCTTGTCGAGTGTCCTGTCCGAAAGGGCGTTCAGCGCAGCAGGGGTGATCGTGACCGATAAGTGCACTTGCCTAGCTCACGACAGTGTGGACTACCTCACATTTTTAAAAATGAATGAGGCATGGATCTCGGAGGAATTTAACACCTGTGATGACC
Organism: Bufo gargarizans; assembly: GCF_014858855.1. Lineage (NCBI taxonomy): Eukaryota > Metazoa > Chordata > Amphibia > Anura > Bufonidae > Bufo > Bufo gargarizans. Next base: position 437,472,760 of record NC_058084.1, on the reverse strand, counting down.
ACGTGTAATTGAATATCCTCATGCCAGCCCACACATATCCGCCACCACCTAGAACAAAGAATGATCCTTGCCTTATGTATATAAAGCGGCATAGAAGGCCTTTTTTTGGGGCCTGTACTGGCCGACAGTTACATCTTTATCCTGTGAACACCTAATGTACCTCTAGCCACAGAATCCAAAGTTCTTTGCTGTCAGGTGAATGCCTATTGCCTAATTTTTGGGGCCTGTACTGGCCGCCAGTTAATTTTTTTTTATCTCTAGCCACATAATCACACCCTTGTCTCACTCCTCTGCCTCTCATTATGGTGGCGTATGAACCGCATTCACCATGAGGACCTTCTAATGTCACAGGGTAATGTGACTGTGCCCCCCACCCTGTACTGTGCTCCTCACTCCGTACTGTGCCCCCTAATACCCTGCATTGTGCCCTCTTACCACACCCTGTGCAGTGCCCCTAGTCATTCCCTGTACTGTGCCCTCTTATACCCTTTTATCCAGTCACGGTATGGCGGTGTTATTCGGTCACTGTACAGAGGTGTTATCCGGTCAATGTATGGTAGTGGTATCCTTTTTTTAGACCTGGCATGAGCGGGAAAAGATACAGATTGCGGTGCTAAGGACCTTTGCGGCACAATCTGTGTCAGAAATACGCCTAACATAAACGTATTTCTATATAAATAAATGACCACCTAATTGTATTATTATTCGGGGGTAGGGCTAATATCTTTATAGTATATAGATTCTAGTGTATTTTACTGTGCCCTGCATTTTCCAGTAGAAAATTATCCTTGGGAGACACAGTTCTCATCCCTGATCACCAGGACCAGGTAGCGCTCTGTCAGTACATGGCAGCCTCCCCTCTTCGCCACGCTGCTCCGCTGTGTACTGGTGCTTATTCTGACACTACGGCTGGGTTCACATCCTATTTTTGCCATCTATTTAATGCATATCAAAAATTTAAGCGTTAACAAATGCCTCAGACTGATGCCGTTCCATTGTAGAAAGAAAAATTACTGTAACGTATGCATTTTTTTAAATGGCCTCTACAGGATACAAAAACGTGGAGTGCTGCACATTTGTATACATCAAACCGATAGGAAATACAATTTTCTAGGTTCCAGCAGGGCACATTTTTGAGAGTTTCCCTTTAAGACGCATAAAAATGGCCCCTGATTAAAATACATATTTTTTGTGGGAATTTCTGCCAATGATCCCCCTCTGGTATATCACTGTCCATGTTGTGGGACTATTTGTGTACTTCTAGTAAGTGCTTGCTGGCTGCAAATATGACCTGAAGGTTTTTCAGGTTCGTCTGCCATTAAAGTGAATAGGGCCCGCCACAAACGCTCTGTTCACGAACATTTGATCGTGAACGCGCGTTCGCGAATCGTCCCGGCCGATGTTTGTCTATCACTACTGGCGCGATCTGCCCTTCTTCTTGACTGGAAACCATACTTAAGGAGAGGATTGTGGAACATCTAAAATCCCATGGATTGAAAGATGAAAAAACGCATGGGTTTACTTCAGGGAGATCATGTCAAACTAATCTTATTGATTTTGTTGATTGGGTGACTAAAACAATAGATGGAGGAGGTGCAGTAGACATCGCTTATCTAGACTTTAGTGAGGCTTTTGATACTGTCCCACATAGAAGGCTTATCAATAAATTGCAGTCTTTGGGCTTGGATTCCCATATTGTTGAATGGATTAGGCAGTGGCTGAGGGACAGGCAACAGAGGGTTGTAGTCAATGGAGTATATTCAGACCAAGGTCTTGTTACCAGTGGGGTACCTCAGGGATCTGTTCTGGGACCCATATTGTTTAATATCTTTATCAGCGAAATTGCAGAAGGCCTCGATGGTAAGGTGTGTCTTTTTGCTGATGACACAAAGATTTGTAACAGGGTTGATCTTCCTGGAGGAATACACCAAATGGAAAAGGACTTAGGAAAACTAGAGGAATGGTCAAAAATCTGGCAACTAAAATTTAATGTGGATAAGTGCAAAATAATGCACCTGGGACGTAAAAACCCAAGAGCAGAATATAAAATCAGTGATACAGTCCTAACCTCAGTATCTGAGGAAAGGGATTTAGGGGTCATTATTTCAGAAGACTTAAAGGTAGGCAGACAATGTCATAAAGCAGCAGGAAATGCTAGCAGAATGCTTGGGTGTATAGCAAGAGGAATTACCAGTAGAAAGAGGGAGGTGCTCATGCCGCTCTACAGAGCACTAGTGAGACCTCATTTGGAGTATTGTGCTCAGTACTGGAGACCATATCTCCAGAAGGGTATTGATACTTTGGAGAGAGTTCAGAGAAGAGCTACTAAACTAGTACATGGATTGCAGGATAAAACTTACCAGGAAAGGTTAAAGGACCTTAACATGTATAGCTTGGAAGAAAGACGAGACAGAGGGGATATGATAGAAATACATAAAGGGAATCAACAAGGTAAAAGAGGAGAGAATATTTAAAAGAAGAAAAACTGCTACAAGGGGACATAGTTTTAAATTAGCGGGGCAAAGGTTTAAAAGTAATATCAGGAAGTATTACTTTACTGAGAGAGTAGTGGATGCATGGAATAGCCTTCCTGCAGAAGTGGTATCTGCAAATACAGTGAAGGAGTTTAAGCATGCATGGGATAGGCATAAGGCCATCCTTCATATAAGATAGGGCCAGGGGGTCTCCATAGTATTCAGTATATTGGGCAGACTAGATGGGCCAAATGGTTCTTATCTGCCGACACATTCTATGTTTCTATGTATCCCGGACAAGTGTGATAAGCAGCATTACACTCATTGACAATGGGCTGCCACAGGGGTTGACATTGGGCTTTGCTCTTTTATTTTTTTTTTAATTAAAGGCAAACTTCCATTATTGTTTTTTCACATATTACCTCCTTAAGGACTGGGCTTATTTTCACCTTAAAGGGACTCTGTCACCTCCATATGGCCATATACAGTGCTTACATTGTCCTATCGCTCACCTATACATGAATGTAATGGTACCTTTGTCATTTTCTTTACACTTGCAGAAGCTGGAAAAACGAACTTTGATTGATATGCAAATGAGCACTCGTAAGTGCCCAGGGGCGGCGTTCACTGTGTTGGTGCCCAGGCTGCTCTGCCTTTTTTCATTGTTCCCCCACCCCAGCCTCTGCTTATGCCCGCCCTCCTATTCCCTTGTGTCATCCTTTGGTCCGGCCGAGATCCCGCGACTGTGCACTGCCTTGCCGGGGCATGCTCACTGCGATGCCCATTGTGGGCACTGCATCGCTTTAACTACTGCGCATGCGCCGGCAAACGCCACATTGCTGCTGGTTTTGCGCAGTTCGCCGGAGCATGCACAGTAGTTAAAGCGATGCCGTGCCAACAATGGGCATCGCAGTGAGCATGCCCCGGCCCGGAGGCAGTGCGCAAGCGCAGGATCTTGGCTGGACTGGAGGATGACGCAAGGGAATAGGAGGGCGGACATATGCAGAGGCTGGGGCGGGGGAACAATGAAAAAAGGCAGAGCAGCCTGGGCACCAACACAGTGAACGCCGCCCCTGGGCACTTACGAGTGCTCATTTGCATATCAATCAAAGTTCGTTTTTCCAGCTTCTGCAAATGTAAAGACAAAGACAAAGGTACCATTACATTCATGTATAGGTGAGCGATAGGACAATGTAAGCACTGTATATGGCCATATGGAGGTGACAGACTCCCTTTAAGGACCAGGCTGTTTTTTGCAAATCTGACGCTTTGACTTATCCAGGCAATTCTGAGATTGTTTTTTTGTCACGTATTGTGCTTCATGACACTGGTAAAGTGGAGTAAAAAAATGCATTTTTATTTATAAAAAAAAATACAAAATTTACCAAAATATGGGAAGAATTTGCAAATTTCCAAGTTTCAATTTCTCTACTTATATAATACATAGGGTTCAACTGGATCGACACAGCCTGTTATCAACAGGAATGTACCACCTAAATATATATCAACTAAAGAGAAATCGGTACTATGTAATATCCTTTAAAAAAATTTTTATTATTATTAAATGACATAAAAGACATGTACAAAAGAACACATGAATGCAGAGATCATACAGAGTGCCATACAAGACAGTCCACATTAATATCACTTGTTAGCAGTTGGTATTTGCTATACATACAGCTATATTGCTGTTAGGAAGCTGTGCAGGGGCGCCCAGGTCAGCATACAATATCAAACAGCTGGCTCTGGCTATGCTTACAGCTATCCCAACTTACAATACATCTAGCATAGTTATAGATCGGGTATAGATGGTATTTCTAATGTTGTGACCGACACCATATAGCCTATAAGTCATGTCATCTAGTGCTGTGGTGTATCAAATCAGGCCGATCAAAATCTCTATGTCTTACCCTATGTTCAGCGCTGTATGAGTGTGGGCTGGCTCGGTATGGCGTGCGCTCCTCGACGCGCGTTTCGCTTTAATGCTTCATCAGGAGGGGCTCATTTTTTAATGAATGATGAGGTCTTTTTATGCGGGTGTTGGCCTATGGCTCGGTCCATTTAGTGTCATGTGACTCCACTGACGTCGATTTCTTACTTGGCGCGTCATGCTTCCGCCCTTCCGTCTGCGCGATCCAGATGAGGGCAGATACGTCTGACGTCATCAGGATCCCGCTTGACGGGACGGCGAAAGTCCTCTCATCTGCAATCCATGACGCGCACAGAGATCTCAATCTGGTTTTCTTACATATGTGGAGGAGTATGGGTATTATCTCATCTACCTTGATGTGTATGTTATTTTCCATATTGATCTATCTCCACCATATATTAACATAGTGGTAGTGAAAATACCATCTACAATCCCTAGATGTTCTATATTGGAGACTTAAATCGCCCTGATATCATACATAGGCAGCAATACTTGCATGATTATTTATACTTGCATGATCACTATACTTGCATGATTATTTCATATTTAATATGTTTTAAAATGTATACCCGAAATTTAGAAGTACATATTTCTAAAAATACATAGCATCTACATAATTATCTCATATTCTATCTGTTAAGTGTATATAGCAGAGATTCCAAAAATACATATTTATAGAATTACATCAATATAATATTTTAATATTTTCTAATAAAGTGTCGTGTGCATATGTGTGCCATGCATATATAAAATGTCAAGTGCATGTGTACTCGATGTACTACGGTACAGATGGAAGGCCACAGAGGAGAGTGTTGCAGTAGTCTAGGCTGGAGATGATGAGGGCATGTTCAAGCATTTTTGCAGATTCAAAGTTAAGGAAAGCATGGATGTAGGAGATGTTTTTGAGTTTGAGGCGGCAGGTGGTGGAAAGGGCTTGGGTGTGCGGTCGGAAGGAAAAGGGCAGAATCCAAGGTCACTCCAAGGCAGCGGACTTGGTTGACCGGGGATAGTGTGCAGCCATTGATCGTGATAGGTCTGTTGGGGAGGTTGAGCAAGATGGGGGAAAGTGGAACCGTTACGTCCACACACACACAGGGGGAAGGATAGTGAGCACTGCGTTCCACCCTCACCCCTGGCCCTGCCTACTTGCCTCACGAGTCCTGGTGACAGGGGACAACTGGACGACAGTCCCTTACTTAGGATATGTGCAGGGAAGACAGACAAGACAAAATACGGAACGTGAACGGACCGGGTCAGAACCAAGAGAGCTACGCAGTACAAAGGGTTAAGCAAAGAATGGTCAGGAGAAGCCGGGGTCAAATACCAGGAGAGTAGAGAAGTACCAGAGGAGTCTGCAAAGAGTAGTCAGGTGGGAGCCAAGGTCACAATACCAGGACGGATGCGCAATACAGGAGGAGCAGGCAAAGGATCGTCAAGGAACAGGATCAGGTGAGTATTCAGTATTCCAACAAATAGCCAGGAACCTAGAAATTAACAGGCAACCTGTGGCCAGCAGGCTGCCTGTATTTATAGTGGGGAGTGAGGGCCATGTGACGTGGCCAGCGTCACATGACCGACAGACCGACCAGTCGAGCACCGAGTGATCAGCTCGGCGCTCAAGGCAGACCTAGGAGCAGGGAGCCTCCCAGCTAGCAAAGAGAATGAGGTGAAACACAGATCCTCGCTCCCGAAGCTAAGCAGCAGGTCTGAGGCTGATGGGAGACCGAGTGCGCCTTCGGCACCCTGTTACAGAAAGATGATGAATTCTGTTTTATCCATGCTAAGTTTTAGAAGAAGGATGATATAGAAGATAGACATTGTGGGATTCTTGATAGTAAGGTGGTGATGTCTGGACCAGAGAGGTAGATTTGTGTGTCGTCAGCATAAGAGTGATACTGAAAGCCATGGGACTCTATAAGTTGTCCCAGTCTAAAAATGTAGATAGAGAAGAGCAGGGGTCCTAGGACAGAGCCTTGCGGGACACCAACAGAGAGGGAATGAGACGAGGAGTGGGAGACACAAAATGTACGTTCTGTGAGGTATGATGTGATCCAGGAGAGGGCCAGGTCAGTGATGCCAAGAAATGAGAGAGTTTGCAACAGAAGGAAGTGGTCAACAGTGTCGAAGGCAGAGGACAGGTCAACGAGAAGGAGGACAGAGTATTGTTTCTTGGTTTTGGCTGTTAGTAGCTCATTGGTGACTTTGGTAAGGGCAGTCTCAGTCGAGTGGTGGGGTCGGAAGCCAGATTGTAGGCGGTCAAAGAGGGAGCAAGAGGAGAGGTTAGAGGACAGTTCTGAATGGACATGTTCAAGTAGCTTTGAGGCATACGGAAGAAGTGATATGGGGCGATAACTGGACAAAGCAGATGGGTCAAGTGAAGGCTTTTTGAGGATGGGTGTAATGGTAGCATGTTTAAAAGCAGAGGGGAAGACACCAGAGGTTAGTGATAGATTGAAGAGATGAGTTAGGGCTGGGATAAACACTGTGGTGAGGTTAGGGATGAGGTGGGATGGGATTGTGTCAAGTGCACAGGTGGTGAGATGTGATCTGGAGAGTAGAGTGGAGAGTTTTTCTTCTGTAATGCCGGAGAAGTGGGTTTTGGGAGAAGAAGACCGAGCAGTTGTGTAGAGGGTCCGTGGGGACTGTGTACTGAAGCTTTCTCTGATGTTGACTATCTTTTGTTTGAAGTATTTGGCAAAGTCCTCAGCTGAGATGAGAGCAGAGGGTTGGGGCGCTGGGGGACAGAGAAGGGAGTTAAAAGTGTTAAAAAGTTGTTTAGGGCTGTGTGACAGGGTAGATATGAGAGATGAGAACTAGGCCTGTTTTGCATCAGCGAGTGAGGATTTGAATATGAGAAGGGATTGCTTGTATGCAGTGAAATGATCTTTAGAATGGGATTTCTTCCATCACCGCTCAGCAGCCCTGGAAGCTTGTCTGAGTTTTTTGGTCAGGTTGGTGTGCCAGGGTTGTCTGTAAATTTTTCGGGGTTTTTTGTGTGTGAGGGGGGCAACAGTGTCCAGAGCTGTACTTATTGTGGTGTTATATAGGGTGGTGGCAGCATCTGGGTCTTGGAGGGAACAAGTGGTATAGAGTGGGAGAGAGTCAGAAAGCAAGCCAAAGTCCAGATGTTTAAGGTTCCTGCGGGGGTGTGCTAGTGTGTGGACCTGGGGAGCAGCAGAAGAGACCAATGAAGAGAAGGTGAGTAGGTTGTGGTCGGATAGGGGGAGAGGCGAATTAGAAAGGTTAGATAGGGAGCAGAGGCAGGTAAAGATAAGATCCAGAGTGTGACCATCTCTGTGGGTGGGAGCTGAAGACCACTGTGATAGGCCAAAGGAGGAAGAGAGTGACAGGAGTTTAGAGGTGGCCCGAGTGGCAGATGTCAAGGGATGTTGACGTCACCCATTATGATAGTGGGGATGTCGGCAGAAAGAAAGAGTAGTAGCCAGGTGTTAAAGGTGTAGCCATAAACTGTTGAGGAACACCTAAAGGGTTGATAACGTTTGTAAAATCAGTTTTGAATACCTTGATGGGTGTAGTTTCTTAGATGGGGTCATTTTTATGGAGTTTCTACTCTAGGGGTGCATCAGGGGTTCTTCAAATGGGACATGGTGTCAAAAAAAGGCAATCAAAATCCGCCTTCCAGAAACCATACAGCGTTCCTTTCCTTCTTCCCCCTGCCGTTTGGTCATACAGCAGTTTACGACCACATATGGGGTGTTTCTGTAAACTGCAGAATCAGGGTAATAAATATTGAGTTTTCTTTGGCTGTTAACCCTTGCTTTGTTAGTGGAAAAAACTGTTTAAAATGGAAGATTTGCCAAAAAATAGCTGTTTTGGCACTGTTTTTATTTTTTGACAGTGTTATCTGAAGGGTTAGGTCATGGGTATTTTTATAGAGCAGATTCTTACGGACGCAGCGATACCTAATATGTCTACTTTTTAAACATTTATTTAGGTTTTACACTATATTATCCTTTTATAAACAAAAAAAACATTTTAGTATCTCCATAGTCTAAGAGTCAGATTTTTTTTTAGTTTTTAGCCTATTATCTTAGGAAGGGGCTCATTTTTTGCGGGAGGAAAGGATGGTTTTATTGGCACTATTTAGGGGGGCATATGACTTTTTGATCGCTCGCTATTACACTTTTTGTGATGTAAGGTGACAAAAAAATACCTTTTTTGCACCGTTTTTTTTAACCGTGTTCATCTGACGGGTTAGGTCATGGGGTATTTTTACAGAGCAGATCTTAATATGTATGTACACTGAATGGTGGTGTCCTTCCGTATCCCTCTCCTGTTACACACTCTGCACTTTTTTTGGGTCCGTTTCTTCTTTCCAGTATGGGGGACAACACCTGGAAAGTGTTGGCCAGGGACGATCCGGGCGCCTCCAGTTCCTGGGGTACTCCGGCCTGCTCTTTCCCGGTCAGAAAAGATCAGGGCCTTGAGGACTGCCTCATAGAACTGGAGGAATGTCCCTGTGTTGCCAGCGCTCCGGGACAGCACAAAAGAGTTGTACAAGGCAACTTGCACCAAGTAGACTGCAACTTTTTTTGTACCATGCCCGGGTTTTGCGCATGGCGTTATATGGCGTGAGGACTTGATCAGAGAGATCAACTCCTCCCATATACCGATTGTAGTCGACGATACAATGGGGCTTGAGGACTGTTGCCGTGGTACCTCGCACAGGGACAGGGGTGATGCCGTTACCATGAATTGTGGACAGTGCAAGGACATCCCTCTTGTCCTTATATCTGACCAGCAACAGGTTTTCACTGGTAAGGGCATGAGTCTCACCCCTGGGGATAGGTACCTGGAGGAGGTGGGTAGGGAGGCCGCATTGATTTTTCTGCACGGTCCCACAAGCGGACATGGATCTGGCGGCGAGGGACTGGAACAAGGGGATACTAGTATAAAAGTTATCCACATAAAGGTGGTAACCCTTATCTAGCAGTGGGTGCATAAGGTCCCACACGAGTTTTCCGCTAACACCCAGAGTGGGGGGACATTCTGGGGGTTGAATACGGGAATCTCGCCCCTCGTACACACGAAACTTGTAAGTGTACCCTGAGGTACTCTCACAAAGTTTGTACAGCTTCACGCCATACCTCGCCCGCTTTGAGGGAACATACTGGCGGAAAATGAGTCTCCCCTTGAATGCAATGAGAGACTCATCAACCGCGACCTCCCTTCCAGGTACATAGGCCTGTACAAATTTGGCCCCAAAGTGATCGATAACCGGCCTGATTTTGTACAGGCGGTCATAGGCAGGATCACCTCGGGGGGGAACATGCTATATTATCTGAATAATGCAGACATTTCCGGATGGCCTCAAACCGGGTACGTGTCATGGCCATACTGTAAAGTGGGGTCTGGTAGAGGACGTCCCCACTCCAGTAATGCCTGACACTAGGTTTCTTGACTAGGCCCATATGCAGCACGAGGCCCCAAAATGTCCTCATCTCGGCTGCACTGACCTGTGTCCAGCCACCGGGCCTGGCCAAAAAGGAGCCTGGGTGTTGAGCAACGAACTGTTGGGCGTACAGGTTTGTTTGCTCCACCATTAGATTTACCAGTTGGTCACTGAAAAAAATGACTAAAAAAGTCATATTCAGTGAAGCCCACTGTGGAAATCTGGATTCCTGGTTGGCCTACAAAATCAGGAATCACGGGCTCAAATCGTTCTGGGGTACACCAGACAAGTTCACCGGCAGGAGGCTCCGGTTTAACTGTTGAGCCGGAAAACTAGTACGAGGCCCAGAGCAGCTCGTACTAGTGTGTGCAACAGGGACCCTGGCATAACGGTCCCTTTGCTCCGCCGCCTTGGGGGCTCATCATCATCGCTAGATGATAAGGATGCGGATGACAAGAGGAAAATGGGGTCATCCTCGTCCTCACTGGGGCTCTCGGATTCGGAGGCAAGCTGGGCGTATGCCTCCTCAGCCGAGAACGTCCGGCTGGCCATAGGGGAGTGTGTGTGCATGCGTGGAAAACTTTATTCAGTGTGCGTGTGTGTGGGGGCACGGGTGTTCACGTACTTACCCTAAACCTAACAGACAAATTAATAAATAAAAAATAAAAGATTCAAACACACTGATCAGCGGTACGAAGCTGATCAGTGATGGGGTGGGCGATGCGCTAGCAGTGGCCGGACGCTAAGAGGGCCGGCCACAGTCAGTGCATGCAAAAAAAAACAAAAAAAAACTTGCGCCCCCAAAAAATGTGTGTGTGGGGGTGGGGGGTTAAGGCAAGCTGCAGCACCCCTGGGGGGTCTAGGGTCACACAGTGCTGTGGAGCCCAGACACCCGATCTGGTGCTACAACACAACACAATCTCAGGACGGTGATTGGTGGTGTATTATCACACCACCGATCACTGTCCTATTCCGGGTCATCGGTGACCTGATAACCCGGAAACGCAGCAAACCGCAGGTCTGAATTGACCTGCGGTTTTCTGTGATCGCCTACAGGGGGGGGGGGGGGGGGTTACAGGACCCCCCTGGGCATTGTACCAAGGTGCCTGCTCAATGATTTGAGCAGGCGCCTTGTTCCGATCACCGCCCGCCGCGCGGTGATGATCGTAAATACACAGGGTTTACAGGTACGCCCTGTGTCCGTAAGAGCTTAAAGGGGGTTTCCAGTTACAAAAAAAAAAAAAAACATGACACCTACATTGAACCTTGCTTTATTATACATATCAGATGATGACATTCTGGGTGCATTTTGACTCTTTCGGCATAATTGCTATCTGTGACCCGCACCCTGTGTTTACATCCCAGCGCAAGACTCACAGGGAGTGCCTGTTGCATCACTTTCCTCTCCTTCCCTTCCCAGCTTGAACATCACAGATCCAAGCAGCCTCATTAGTATTCACTTCAGTGGATATGGATTGAGGGAAGCGCCCTCTTCCAGCACAAAGACATATACTAAAGAAATTATTTAGCAGTTCTTGATCATGATTTGAACCCCAAACCTCCTGTATGGCAGGCTAAAGAGTTACCATTACACTAAAGCCCTGCTCTGTTGGAAGGGCTGAATTTTCTGTTCTTAAAAAGCTATTTTCTTCACAAGCAAAATAACTATAACAAAAAAGTAGTATATTACTGTAGTGAAAGAAACAAAATTGCACCATTTACCAATCACCATAAATATGTGTTAACGATATTGTACAGCGTATTATGATTACAGTGATACCAAATACTGGGGCACATTTATTAAGACCAGCGTTTTAGACTCCGGTCTTAATAAAGCCCCATAGCTGGCGGAGGATCCGTCGAAGTTATGAGGAGGCGCCGACCTCTCCATTACTTCAGCACACCCAGCGCCAGTCTAAATGTAAGACAGTTTCCGAGCTGTCTTACATGTAGACCATTTTCTATGCCTAAAACAGGTGTAGAAAATGGTAAATCGGAGTTGGCATGAGCGGGGAACTGGCATGGCCATCTACGCCTGAAATACGCCTAATTTAGGCATATTTCTGATTATTAAATTACCCCCACTGTTTTGTGATATTTAATACTACGCGCCCCCTCCTATCCCTTGGTAGAACTTGATGTACATGTCTTTTTTAACCGTATTAACTATATGTAACTATATACAAGTATATATTTTGAAAACTGTAATGGTTTTTGCTTCGTACCAATAACTTTGCAGAAATTTGTAACTTGTACCATAAAAAAAAGCCAGAAAGTAACAATTCTATTTTTTTCGCCATAACGTAACCCGTCCACAAACCGGGTAACCCGTAAACAGCTGCCTTACCCACTCCTCTATAGAAAAGCTCTGCTGTAAAGATCAGATCATCATAATTATAATAACTAGGGATGAGCAAATAGATTTTGGATGAAACATCCGAAGTCGATTCGCATAAAACTTTGTTTCCATACTGTACGGAGCGAGCGCTCTCTGTACAGTATTAGAATGTATTGGCTCTGATGAGCCGAAGTTATTACTTTGCGATGTCTAGCAAGACTTCGCATAATAACTTCAGAAATTGATTTATACTGTAAAAAACATTTCCCGAACTCGAGTTCGGTACCAAGGTACCACTTGAAACCAAACCCGGGTTCAGGAAATGTTTTTTTTTTACAGTATAAATCAATTTCTGAAGTTATTATGCGAAGTCTCGCCGAACTGCGCGAAGTAATAACTACGGCTCATCAGAGCCAATACATTCTAATACTTCACGGAGCGCTCGTCCTGTACAGTATTGAAACAAAGTTTTATGCAATTCGCTCATCCCTAATAAAAACCCGTACAATAATAATAACCCGTACAATGTAGTGAACATATTATTTATGGTGATTGGTAATCAGAGTAAATAATAATGTTGTGTGTGAGTGAGGGGGGGGGGGGCAGTTTGCCTTTATGGAGCCATGAAATTCCATAAATGACTATTAGTAAGTGTTGTTTCCTGTCAATTGCTGAATTGCAAAACTAGAATACCCCTTTAACAACTGTGGGGTTTCGCTCTGGTAGACAGGATTAGCGGACGCAGTATGGAGGCAACAACAAGTTCTTTGGATACAACAGTTCAGTGTTTTATTCACACTTTAGGCAAGTGACAAAACAAGCAGTCATATGCAAACAAAAAGTCACCCTGCGGTGTTGGTGGTAATTCACACCATGCGGCAATTCTGCCTCAAAAAGTCCTTGCTGATAGCAGCACCAACCTGTTTTCACGCCAAACAGGTAGCAAGCCTTCATCCAGACACAAGGCTCCCAGATCCCAACACAGAGACACGGCTTCTGAGCCCAGCTGCCTATTCAAGGACAGCCAGGTGCTGCCAAAACCCGGGCCGGCACTTAAAATCTGGTCCGGTATTTGACCTCATCTGGCTGTAAATCAGCTCAGCAGCACATGCTGGGAGGAAAATACCTGTTTTCCCAGACCAAACCTCTCACTGTGTCACACAACATATATTTTTTAGGAATCAATAGAGAAAGTGACTTCTGGTCCACCCAAAAAAGCTGTATGATTAAGCGAGTCAGGGTGCCACGTGGTATAGCAACCAGAACGGTTACAAATAACTGAGAAATAAAGGCATCAGTAATAAAAGTAACTACGTTGCTAAACTGCCAGGTAATAAGAGAATCTTAACCATTACAGCTTGTCTTAGGCTACTTTCACACTAGCGTTCGTCGGTCCGCTCGTGAGCTCCGTTTGAAGGGGCTCACGAGCGGACCCGAACGCTTCCGTCCAGCCCTGATGCAGTCTGAATGGATGCGGATCCGCTCAGACTGCATCAGTCTGGCGGCGTTCAGCCTCCGCTCCGCTAGCCTCCGCACGGACAGGCGGACAGCTGAACGCTGCTTGCAGCGTTCAGCTGTCCGCCTGGCCGTGCGGAGGCGAGCGGATCCGTCCAGACTTACAATGTAAGTCAATGGGAACGGATCCGCTTGAAGATGTCACCATATGGCTCAATCTTCAAGCGGATCCGTCCCCCATTGACTTTACATTGAAAGTCTGAACGGATCCGGGCAGGCTACTTGCGCACTTGCGAATTTTTTTAAAGTTATTAATGCAGACGGATCCGTACTGAACGGAGCCTCCGTCTGCATTAATGTGATCGGATCTGTTCAGAACGGATCCGATCAAGCGCAAGTGTGAAAGTAGCCTTAGCAGTATCTCCATAAGACCTGTATATGAGGCTCTTCATAGGCGGCCTTCTCCTCTCAGCTCCAGCAGCTTCACAGGCAGGTACCCGTAGCTCCCCCCCCCCCCCCCCCCCCCAGCATTGGCAAGACCATGTCACTTCTTGATTCTGTATTCTGTCTCACTATTGAGGGGCTACAGACTCACAAACCATGCCTACCTGCCCATCTGCAGTACCCAAGAATAGGATACTTGCAAAGTTATTTTTATTATTTAATCCTCTGATGTATTGCAACCTGCATAGGTTTGTATGGACAACCCTGACTCAGGCCTTAGGGGAGGCTAGGAGTTGGGCTTAGGTCCGCCCCTAGTTTAGTGTGAGTCTAGTGTTAGTCCCACAGAATTCCTGTCTCTGATATATGGGCATCAAGAAAAAGCCATCTCTACTTCACAGTACTCCATAGAGAATGAAAGAACTAGATGGTTCAGATTCTGTAAAGCACAGCACTGGAGTCAGTCAGTAAGGTATTCACTGTTTAAGGCCTCATGCACACGACCGTTGTTTTATTCTGTGTCCGTTGCGCCATTTTTCGTGATTTTCTATGGACCCATTGATTTTCAATAGGTCCGTTGAAAACTCTGCTAATGCACCGTTTGCCATCCGCGTCGGTGATCCGTGGTTCCAGTCCGTCAAAAAAATATAACCTGTCCTATTATTTTCGCGGAAAACGGTTAGCGGACCAATTTAAGTCAATGGGACCGCTAAAAAACGTGGAGGCACACAAGATTGTCATCTGTGTCCGTTTTTTTCCTATCATTTGCATTTCTTTATGGCTACATGCACACGACCGTATGTGTTTTGCGGTCTGAAAATTGCGGATGCGCAAAAAAAAAGTATAGCATCCGTTTTTTTTTGCGGATCCGTTTTTTTTGCGGATCCATTGTAATAATGCCTATCCTTGTCCGCAAACTAGAAAAAAATAGGACATGCACTATTTCTTTTGCGGAGCAACGGAACGGACATACTGATGCGGACAGCACACGGTGTGCTGTCCGCTTTTTTTGCGGACCTATTGAAATGAATGGGTCCGCATCCTATCCGCAAAAAAAACGTATCGGGCACGGAAACAAAATACGGTTGTGTGCATGAGGCCTATGTCTGGTGGTCCTCCAAAAATAAGGGAAGACACACGGAAACCAAAACGGATCACGGAACAACGAAACCCCATTTTGCCGAACGGAACACAACAACGGTCGTGTGCATGAGGCCTTAGGCTGATAAAGACCACTTAAGGAACTTTCTAAATAGTCTTCCTTACAAATGTCCTATCGTTTTGCTGCTGCAGATGCACAGCACACCACACCACACTTCTCTGGGCTGTATTATCTCTCTCCTCTCTAAGGCTACTTTCACACTGGTGTTTTGGTTTCCGTTTGTGAGATCCGTCACGGGCTCTCACAAGCGGTCCAAAACGGATCAGTTTTGCCCTTAATGCATACTGAATGGAAAAGTATCCGCTCAGAATGCATCAGTTTGCCTCTGTTCCGTCTCCATTCCGCTTTGGTGTCCGTCTGACGAAACTGAGCCAAACGGTTCCGTTCTGACACACAATGTAAGTCAATGGGGACGGATCCGTTTTCTATGACACGATAAAAAACTGATCTGTCATCCATTGACTTTCAATGGAGTTTAAGATGGATCCATCTTGGCTTTGTTAAAGATAATACAAACTGATCCGTTCTGAAAGGATGCAGATGGTTGTATTATCTGAATAGATCCGTACCAAACGCGAGTGTTAAAGTAGCCTAAGGAGAGAGGAAATGGAGACCTCTTGTGAGCTAGGGAGAGGGAAATCAGTCCAGGAATGAAACTGTGCTTATACTTGTGAGCTAGTGAAGACTGCAGCATCCTGGACACACAGACTTCACATCCAGCATGTAATACTGAGAGGGACACAAACACGTGAGAAAAGTCTGAAACTAGAATCAGGATGTGCTGCTCCTGCATCCAGCAGGTCTCCTCGAGCTTTGGGGCCCGTCTGCCAGTACTATCCTGGTCATGACTTCTATTCCATTACTTCTAGGCTATTTACCAGCAAGCCCTATCCTAATCCTTGCCCCTATCTTCAGCAGAGTGACGAGTGAGGCAAGCATCGGATGCTACATACAAAGTCGCTTCGTTCAAAACTTCAGATTAATACTGTACAGAGATCAGTTACGGTCCATTCACACGTCCGCAACTGTTTTACAGTCTCCAAGTTTCTGATCCGCAAAACACGGACATTGGCCATGTGCGTTCCGCATACACTGGCACTATAATAGAAATGCCTATTATTGTCTGTGGCTGCGAACAAGAATAGGACATGTTCTATTTTTTTGCTGGGGCCGCGGAACGGAAGTGCAGATGCGGACAGTACACGGTGTGCTGTCCGCATCTTTTACGGCCCTATTGAAAATGAATGGGTCCGCACCCGTTCCGCAAAATTGCGGAACGGGTGTGGACCCATTATGCCGATGTGTGAATGGACCCTTATTCTTGAAGTCGCGCGAGACTTTGGTGAATAACTTTGGTAGTTGATTTTTTTAAAGTGGAAAACCACTTCAAAACTTGGAATGGAACTCGGCTTCGGTTCCGAGGTAACAGTCAGATCCGAAGCCGGGGATTTGGGTACGACGCGGTTAATCGCATACCTCCCAACTTTTTGCACGGTCATAGAGGGGCACTTCTGGTTCACCGCGTGAAAGATCCTCTTTTCTTGCTTATTTATATGACTCGATAGTCTTCTTTTACACATTAGCACAAAAATTAACAGAATTGAGAAATTTCTAAAATCCAAATGGCATCAAATAATGAAATAACATACAAGGCGGCTCTAATACACAGAGAGGAACCAGACAGGCACTTTCTGGAACAATATTGTACGTGTAATAAAGCAAAAATACAACTCAGATCAAAAAGAAGGACTTGGGTCAAATGACGGCCACTTCGGAGGGCTGTAAATCACTCATTTTCCGGTTTTGTCTGTGAGGTTCAATAAAGTTGTCAAGACTTTAGAATAAAAAAATAAAATAAAAATAATTACACGTCATTGCCGAGGCGCGTATGGTACGCATGCGTCTTGACGTCACGCTTCTAGGCGGTGCTGCGCTTGCTCCTTGGGAAGCTGGGTAAGGCGGGGCAGCGCATGCGCGTTCCTGCAGCCTAGACGGGAACGGTGGAGTGCGCGTCCCCGAGTGTCTGCGCAGCCGCTGCCGCCGCCGCTGTGCCGTCTGTGTCTGTGTGTGCAGGGGGGGAAGATGGGTGACGGGCCCACGCCCCATTAACGTTCACAGTGTTACCAGTAAACCCTCATAAGCCCGAGCGTGTGTGTACAGTCTTGTAGACTGGGGCCTTCCCCCGATCACCGTGCCCCGGTACCGCGCCCGCCGGTGGACGGGTTACTGTTGTCAGCGGCCCTCTCGCGTCCACACCCCACTCACACACGGCATTGATGGTAATGTATGCAAGGAAACAAGCGAGACTCAGTGATGGGTAATGAGCATTCCTCGTTCTTCCTCTTCCCCGTCTCCTCCTCTTCTCGCCGCCATTTTCCCTGCCCCCCCCTCCTCCCAGTGACGGCGGCGGCGAGAGCTCCCCCCGCACCCGCTCCTCCGCACCCGCTAACCCGCTTCTCTCTTCTGTCTTTCAGCTGTCACGACCGAAGGGACTCCCAACCCTACCAGGTATATACGGAGCGCAGCGGCTACTCCAGGCAGGCTTCGGCCTGCGCATTAGGCCTTAGCTTCAGTTTGGGGGTTGCTCCCGCAGCCTGTGGCCCCTTACTGCAGGCGGTGGCCCCTGCTACATGAGCAGGGCCCTCCATTGGTGTATCTAGAGTGATTTTAATTTTTTTTAATTTTATATGGGGGAGGGGAGGCTGTGGTATTTGCAGGGGGCTGAGCGGTCACTTTTCTGGTGGCACTATAGAGCAGGACAATATTTGCTCCTCTGTAGACTTTAGTGGACGGTGCGGTATAGGACTCCATGCATCGTGCCGGGCAGCCCGTATGCCGGAGACACGTATTTTGGCCTTTCTCTCCCCCCCCCCCCCTCTATTGACATCAATGAACATACAGCCTGCCACGCTGTATAGAAAGTCTCTAAAAGTGATTAGCCCCCCACCCCTGGATTATTGGTGGTCTGTGACAGCTCCTACAGGCAGAACCTGTCGCTTCATGAAGAAGCAGGGATGATCACCTGACCGCACTAGTCAGATGGGAGTAATTGTTCTCATCAGAGATGTTGGGGGAGTAGTACAGTTTCTGCATGTTATAATGCTGCAGAGGAAGTCTGGTGAAGCATGGGTGATCTGTACATGTAGGGGTCACCTGACCGCACTAGTCAGATGGGAGTAATTGTTCTCATCAGAGATGTTGGGGGAGTAGTACAGTTTCTGCATGTTATAATGCTGCAGGTATTACATGGCAAATGAATGATCGACCGTGGATGGACCGGAATCGCTTTCTACAAAATCTGTGTGAAGGAGGGGCAGTCTTCCCCCTGTAAAGGGAACCCGTCAGCATAGTAGTAGGGAGAAAGCTGTCAGCGAGGAGGACTGCTGCCTCGCAGCGCTGGGATAGCACCACTACAATAACCTGTAAGTTCTAGAGGACCAGTATGTGTTCAGCGCGCAGGAGTCGCAGAGGGCCGCATGAGTTGGATGTCTGGCGCATGTCTTAGTGGTGGTTGCGGAGGAGTCCCCTGAGTAGCTTGGATGGTAGGATATGCTGAGACTTGCAGCTAGACCAGGGATCAGCAACCTCCGGCACTCCAGCTGCTGTGAAACTACAACTCCCAACATGCACTTTTACTCTGCTGTTCTTGTAACCTCCATAGAATTGAAAGGAGGACTCTGGGAGCTGTCGTTTGTGAACAGCTGGAGGTTGCTGTTCCCTGAGCTAGACGGTGCTTGATTCCACCCAGTTTTTCCACTAGGCCAAAATTGCAGACTGAACCTGGTACTTTTTTGGGGTACCACATCCAAGGAGATTCCAAGTGAGTGAAGGTTGTACCACTGAATGGAACCTGTCACCACAACAAGCAGCAGGTTATCGAGCAGGAGGAGCTGAGCAGATTGATGGATTTTTTGGTGGGGAAAGTTTTAGGGAACTTTCAGGCCCCCTGCACACGATCAGGATTGCGTGCGGATTTTCCGCGCGGAAAATCCGCACCGTAGGTCATGTACATTGTATTCTATGAGAATTTGAAATTCTCAATGCACACGATGCGGATTTTTTGCGCGCGGATTTTGACCTGCGGTGCGGATTTTAAAATCCGCGACATGTCAATAAATTTTTTTTTTCCTGACCGGATTTTCTTAATTCACTTAGTGAAATCCGCATGCAGAAAATCCGCACCAAATCCGCACGCAAATCCGCACCAATTAATGCGGATTGACCGCACGGATTTGCCTGTGAACACCTGCGGATTTCAGTGCGGATTCTCCGCACATGAATCCTGAACGTGTGCATGTAGCCTTACACTTGCGGCAGAGGATTCCGGCAGGCAGTTCCGTCGCTGGAACTGCCTGCCGGATCTGCCAATTCGGACGCAAACAAATATATTGCAATACTGGATCTGTCTTTCCGGTTGTCATCCGGAAAAACGGATCCAGTATTTTTTCTTCTAAACAGATTTAAAGGCCTGCGCATGGCGGACCGGAAGAACGGATCCGTCAATGTGGAAATTTTTTGTTCCGGCACTAATACATTTCAATGGAAATTAATGCCGGATACGGCATTCCGGCAAGCGTTCAGGATTTTGGGCTGTAGAGAAAACTGCAGCATTCTGCGGTATTTTCTCCGTCCAAAAAATTTAAGTGACTGAACGCATTGCTCTCCATTCAGAATGCATTAGGATAAAACTGATCAGTTCTTTTCCGATATAGAGCCCCTGTGATGGAACTCAGTGCCGGAAAAGAATAACGCTAGTGTGAAAGTACCCTTATGCATTCGCATCTCAGCGGTTTCTGAGCTCAAGATGGCACATTCAGCTGTTATCGGTCATTGGCTTTCTCTGTATGTGTATACAGATAGTTAGGACACCCCCGTGTACAACCAAGCATAGAAAGAGCAGAGATATAAATTATAAGTTTTACGGAGTCTCTTCCCACAAAACTAGATTAATCTGCTCCGCTCCTCCTGCTCTAACATGCTGCCTGTGAGTTATACCATTTATGGTGACAGGTTCCCTTTAAGGTCAGGTGACCACACTGCAGACTAGTGATTGGTCAGAGAGCAGTCACTGCACTGATACCAGCCACTTTGAGCGGGTGCATATCCACACTGTGAAAATAACTACCCGGTGAAAAACCAGAGTGGTGTGGAGCTGTATCATGCAGTGGAAAAGTGGCTTCTGGTTCACCCCATGTGAAGACCATACACATTAAGGCCTCATGCACACGACCGTTGTTGAGTTCCGTTCCGCAAAATGGGGTTCCGGGATCCGTTTCCGTTTTTGTTTCCGTGTGTCTTCCTTTATTTCTGGAGGACCACCAGACATAAAGGAAAGTTAAAAAAAAAATATTCTGTCAGGTTTGCCATGCAAATGATAAGAAAAAAACGGACGCGGTTGACAATCTTGTGTGCCTCCGCGTTTTTTTGCTGTCCCATTGACTTGAATGGGGCCGCAAACCGTGTTCCGCGAAAATAATAGGACAGGTTATATTTTCTGTGACGGACTGGAATCACGGACGCGGATGGCAAACGGTGCATTAGCTGAGTTTTCCACGGACCCATTGAAAATCAATGAGTTCGCAGAAAATCACGAAAAGCGGAGCAACGGACACGGAATAAAACGGTCGTGTGCATGAGGCCTAAGATCTCTTGACAACCTCCATCCATTAGTAGGAGAGCAGATACACGTTGTGCTCTTCAGTAAAAGGTGAGTGCTCACTTACCTTTCATCCTCGTGTGTATTTGTTAAACATTATTCTGATTACAGTAGAAGATGTCTGAGCTATTTTATAGTGTAATAGGCTCATGTCCAAAGTTCGTTGTCTTGAGAATTTTCCTCTTAATGTGTATGGTCCCATGATGTAGCCGTTGAGCGATTTGTGACAGTACTGGCTGGTGGAGTTCTGGTGGCTCTGCTGTCACCGGGGGACCTCAGGCTCTCTAAAGCTGGAAATAGACATCCGAGTCAACCCTGCTAGAACTCCTTGGTAAGATGTTTTCAATCCAAAGTTCTGCTGGAGATAGGTCTTCCAGTTCTTGTAGTTTCGGCAGTGGTCAGTTCAGTCCTGTAGCAGCAGACTAAAGACCTGTAAGGCTGCCTGCACACATTGCACGAAACGCATAGAAATCCGCACGAAACGCCAGACAGATTTTCTGTTTTTAAACCTGCACTCAAGTGCAAGTAGCCTTAAACAGACTGGATTACATCTTGGCGTCAAGCCGCAATTTTCTCCCCAAAACTTTTTCTTTGAATAATAATGGTTATTAACGTTAGATCAAGCCCCTAACATCTGCACTAGGGAGGAGCGAATCGACTTCAGATTAAACATCCGGAGTTGATTTGCTTAAAGCTTTGTTCCAATACTGTACGGAGCGAGCTCTCCGTACAGTATTAGAATGTATTGGCTCTAATGAGCCAAAGTTATTGCTTTGCAAAGTCTCGTGAGACTTTACGTTATAACTTCATAAAGTGTACTGTAAATTACCACTTCCCGAACTTGGGTTAGTTTCCGAGGTACCATTTCGGGAAATGGTTTCATTACAGTACACATTAATTTGAGGGTATTACGCAAAGTCTCACGAGACTTTGTAAAATAATAACTTTGGCTCATCAGAGCCAATACATTCTAATACTGTACGGAGCTCCTGCTCCGTACAGTATTAGATCGAAGTTTTATGCGAATAGACTTCGGATGTTTAATCCAAAGTTGATTTGCTCATCCCTAATCTGCACGGTCGTTCCTCAAGGTGCAGCTATTAATGGGGTGTGCCGGTTATATCATAATATATCCACAGGCTAGGGCAGTGATGGCGAACCTATGGCACGGGTGCCAGAGGCGGCACTTAGAGCTCTCTTTGTGGGCACCCACGCCCTGGAAAAAGTCTATGGTGTACCAATATACTCTGGACTTTACCAGCCATTCATCAGCAGCGCTGGGCACACTATGAACAGCACATTGAATGTAGGCAGGTCATTATACTTAAATGATAAAGTACATGGAAAATATACTATACTGGACTGTAGTATTCAGGATAAATTGCCGTGTTGGCACTTTGCGATAAATAAGTGGGTTTTGGGCTGCAGTTTGGGCACCCGGTCTCTAACAGGTTCACCATCACTGGGCTAGGGGATAACTATCAGATCATTGGAGACGCCTGATGGAGTTGCTAGTTGGGAAAGCACGCCACCGCTCCATTTCGAGCCCCGGAGCGACCCAAGCTCTCTACTCTGCCATATCCAATGCTCCCATATAAATGAATGGAGCTGCAGAGTGCATTTTTGACCAGATGCTCTGTCTGTTTCAGGGCGCTTCACAGGGCAAGAGGCCCCCTTTTCATGATCGTGGGCATCCCAGCAGTAGGACCCCCACCGGATCTGATAGTTATCCCCTAGCCTGTGGGTAGGGGGTGTATTGTTATAACCGGAATACCACTTGAAGCATTCTTGCAGTGGTCTCCAGCCTGTGGTTCTCTACCTGATATACCAGCATTCCCTACTTTAGTGCAAGGATCCCGTGGTGTCTTACATTTCGTCCGTTGTCGCATAATCCATATTTTTCTGGTTTTGGTTGCAAATCTGGAGGGATGCAAAATACGAACCATGTGAATTTTAAAAAAATCTGGAATAGGGATATCCAGCACTTCCTTTCCGATTAATGATTCGTGTAAAGGGATATTCACATGAAAATCTGTTTATCTGAATGTGGTTGTTTTGACCACATCAGATCTACCATTACCATCAGATCAGTGACCCTCCTATAATCAGCTAGCCATAGAAGCGCATAGAAAAACTGAGCACCCGTTCTTCACCATACTGCTGTGGCCTTCTATGTTTTAAGATGTTTATAATAATCCTGAAATATGCTTATTCTTTTATTTCAGACTCTTAAATATTCAAAGGGTCACCCAAGTAGCGGTGATCACCGTCATGACAAGATGCGAGATTCTACAGACCCGTCTCCCCCAAATAAAATGCGTAGATCAGATAGCCCTGAAAAATATGCTGACAGTGTTGGACACGGCAAAGCCAAAAGTGTGCACGTTCACAGGGTGCGGGAGAGGGATGGAGGTAAGTCACAGCCTGCAAGTTTCTCTTCCCTTTTGGATGTGGGGTCTCTGTCCGGATGATGTGATTGTTGAAAAATCTTCTTAGAGGTTGCAGATGTAATTGTGATCTGTACATTCGGTTGAGGCAGGTGAATTTAGCAATATCCGTGAGGCCACACATGCAGGTTTTTTATGCAGTTTTTGAAAACTAAAAAAGGTGTGAGCAGATTTAACAGAGGTAGTATCTGTCCTTGATGCTTTCTCCCCTTATATGAGCCCCATTTGATTTTGACCGGTAACGTTCGGTTCACACTAGCGTTCTCAGATCCTGCAGCCTGGCGTTAATATTCCAGCATTAATGTCAGGTTTTGGGCGGAATTTGTCGAAAAGCAGCCGGATCCCGTTATATTCAATGGGGATGCAGCGGTGAATGGCAGTATTAAGCTATGCCAGATACGGTGAACTCTGCCAGAACAGCTTACTAGATTTTAACGCAGATGTGAGTGTACACTAAGACTGCAACAAAAAAATCCTAAACGTGTGGCCGCACCCTCAGAGGCCTTTTTGAGCTGGTGCTACTGCATGACGCTCACCTGAATGAATGTAGCTCCTCCTCCAGTGTGTATAGTGAGTGACTGTGTAAAGAGACTAGGGTTTGCAAAATGTACCTATGTGCCGGCATTAGCCAGTAAAAAATTATAGGGGATGTCCAGGGGGCAAAATTTGTTAGAAAGGGCTCGGAGTAGGATAAAACAAAAATAAAACCAACCAAGAGCAATGAACCACACATGTAGTATAAGGAATCTACTTTATTATGATCGTCCAAAATGTATACAATATGACATAATAAAAGTGATGCAGACGAGTGTCATGAAAAATATCCCCCCTAAAATTCGAGCAGCATGTACCACCGATCTTTATACAGCTATCTGCCTACGGAAGGGTATGGTGGCAGTGCCTACGGAAGGGTATGGTGGCAGTGCCTACGGAAGGGTATGGTGGCAGTGCCTACGGAAGGGTATGGTGGCAGTTGTAGTTTTACAACAGCTGGATGGCCGCAGGTTGAGCTTGCCTGGAGTAGGATATATAATGTGGTGATAAAAACCTGATTGCAGCATACAACAGAACATATCAACCACACATCAAAAGCCACAAAATACAGTAACACTGACCCTAAAATCCAGGTTGATATTGAGTTGCTTATGCCCTCGAAATAGCATTTAGATATAATAATTGAACCGGATTATATACAAATAGAGATGTATACCTTAACCATGGTTTGCCATCTGCGGTATGCTGCAATCAGGTTATTACCACGTTATGTATCCTACGCAATATTGGGCAATAGGATATAATTCATGCTATATCACGGAGAATTGAATCATTATTTGCTGATAGCTGTATAAAGATCGGTGGTACATGCTGCCCGAATCCTAGGGGGGATATTTTTCATGACATTCGTCTGCATCGCTTTTATTATGTCCTATTGTCATGTTGTATACATTTTGCAGTATACAGTAGATTCCTTATATTACATGTGCGATTCATTGCTCTTGGTTGGTTTTGTGATTCTGGTTCCACACATGATTTTGTAGGTTTATTATATTTGCTGTTTTTTGGTTTTCTAAAAACAAAAATAAAGGGGATACTCCCCTTCCCTGTTTCATTGACTCTCCATTTCCGACCCTACACCAGAAATGCCTGAGATGATGTGACTTTTGATGCACAGTATTTTTTGTTGAAAAACGCTAAAATAAAATTCTAGATTCCAAGCTGAGTGGTCTGAATAACCTGTGTAACAGGAATCTTGACTACACAGGGCAGCTCTGTTACACTGGGGGGGTCACTCACATGGGCATTTCTACTTTGGTTATCCTTACTCAGGGCTGTTTGACAGAGGTTTTCCAAAACGTGTTCAAGGAGCAGCTGCGCGTAGGGCCTCATTCACACTGTATATTTGGTTTGCGTCCGATCAGCATGTTTTTCGGATAGCATGCGATCCCGTTCATTTCTATGGGACTGCTAAAAATGTGTCATCCGTGTGCTGTTCACATCCTTGCGGCCCTTCTACAAATGATAGAACGTGTCCTTGTCCTTTTGGCGGACAAGAATAGACATTTTGACAATGAGAAAAGTGCTGGATGCACCTGGCCGGTGACCGCGGTTTACAGACCGGAAAACAGATACTGATGTGCGAATGTAGGCTAATAAACAATAAAACTGGATCTGAGTGATGGGCAACTGCTAATGTTGGTTTACACCAGGGGTGCACAGCCTGGGGACCACATGCGGCCCTTGATACCATTTTGTGCAGCCCCCATCCATCGGGTAACAGGTATTTTGTCTTGTGGCTGCTCACATGTATTTTCCATTTATTCTACCAATGGAAGGGAGTCCTGGGAGTGTAGCTAGACATGTCTGGTATATACTGTATGTTCTGTCATAACTACAGTATTCCCTTCAAGTTTTATTTTTGGCCCTTGGGATTGGCTCAGTCTGACATTTTGGTCCCCAAATAGCAAAGATTGTGCACCCCTGGGATACATTATTCTGTTGTCTCATGCCTTTACACTGCTAGACTTATTGTGTAAGGCCTCATGCACACGACTGTTGTGGTCTGCATCCGTGGGGACCCATTCACTTAAATGGGGTCGCAAAACATTCGGACAGCACTCAGTGTGCTATCCACATCCGTGGCCCCGCAAAAAAAAAAATAGCATGTCCTATTCTTGTCAGTTTTGCACACAAGAATAGGCATTTCTACAATGGGCTTTCCGTTGCGCAAATTGCGGAAGGCACACGGGCAGCTCTGATTTTTGCAGATCTGCGGTTTGCGGACCGCAAAAAATGGAACGGTCGTGTGCATGAGGCCTAAGGAAGAGAAGTGTTGCATCTCAGTGATGGAAGCCTTATTGTATCCTAGATGTTAGGATCCTGCACCACACCGTACATTGTGATCTCTATAATAGAATATTTCTGTACATTGAGAGTTACCTTTGTTTTAAATGCAGTAATGCTTGAAAGGGTTTGCCACGTTAAAGACTCCTTGCTGTGCCACAGTCGCCTGACAAACGCCTCTCAGCTCACCTGAGCTACTTTTTGCAAGGTTCCCAGCTATGCAACCATCCTACCGCCTAAGCTGCTGTGTCCAAGGAAGCTCAAATGTCCGCAGTCATTTGGTGTAGGCTCCGTTCACCGTTGCATTCGCTATTCCGTTAGCCTGTTCAGTCATAAATGTCATCTAATAAAATAACCCCCCCCCTCCCCCCCCGCGCTGCATTTGAATTCCCAACGCAACTGTGAATGCAGCCTAAATTATCTGACTGTTTCCTTACCTATCCATGAGCATATCCTCTTCTGCCTCAGTGCTGGATCAGTCACATTGCCGTCTGGTGATTGCGCAGAAGAAAATACGGAAACGGTAAAAGACAGAGTTACCCGAAACAGCATAGCTCACGTGCATTGCTATGGGAGTTATGGAAAACTGAAGAGCACTGCGGGCTCCGATATCCCCATCTCCGGCTGCCGCTTAGGCCTCTTGCACACGAACGTGTGCGCTCCGTGGCCGTATTACGGACCGCATTGGCAGATCCGCAATACACGGCACAGTTCTGTGTGAATTCCGCATCACGGATGCGGACCCAGTCACTTTAAATAAACATTATTAATCTTTAACCTCTAAGGGTGGGGTCACATCATGTGTTTAATGTATCCTTTTGGGGGGTGGAGAGATATAAAGGGCAACACACCACATATTTTTTTTTTTATCCTCTAAATAGTTTTTTTTAGAATGGAACTCTATGGGAAATGTCCCTTCTAGCAATTTTGCTGTTCACTCACTATTAGGCCTCACGGACAGGACTGTATTTTTGGTTGGAGTTTGATCCGCATTTTTTTTGGGGTCCAAATCAACAAAAAAAGGACAGCACATGGATGTCATCTGTCTGCTGGCGACATCCGTGCCTCTGGCCTGCGAATTATAGAACCTGTCCTATTCTTGTGCATGTTGCGGACAAGAATAGTTGTGTGTGGTGTTTTGTTTTTTTTGTTTTTTTTTTTACATTGGGTCCCTCTATACGTACAGAGTGCACACTGATTGCATATGCATTTTGTTTAACAGCAATTTGCACACCACAAAACTAATACGGTCGTGTGTCCTAGGCCTTACTAGGCGATTCCTGTCCTTTAGCAGAGAGCTACATGGACTGAAGACAGCGGGTGTCTTCTCTGGCTGGCCCTGGAGCTCAGTCAGCTCCTGAGCTCTGTGCAGAGGCCTCTGCCCCATACAGACTTCAGAACGTGAACACTGCAGAATGCTCACTATCTCAGACTGCTGTTTTCTATGTATGACAGCCACATCTTCCCTCCAGTACATAGTAAGTGCATTACTTACTCAAGTCCTAATATAATTCACTTATGAACTGCTTGAGTGCTTCTGCATGTTTTGATTTTCTTCTGCTAGACTGACTCTGCATCAGTTTACATAGTCCCTGCCCCATCTGTGCTGTAATCAGTAGTCTCTCTTGTGTTCTGGATCGTTCCCCTCTGTTCTGTGAGCATAAACTGTCTTCTGTGACCTGCAATGTTCCCCTCCCTGTGCAGTCATGATAATGTGTATTAAATCATAGATTATGCTCACAGCACACAGAAAGGAATAAACTGTCATATTACACACCATGTGTTCTGAGGATAGGGGCAAGGATTAGGATAGGGCTTGCTGGTAAATAGCCTAGAAGTAATGGAATAGAAGTCATGACCAGGATAGTACTGGCAGACAGGCCCCAAAGCTCGAGGAGACCTGCTGGATGCAGGAGCCGCACATCCTGATTCTAGTTTCAGACCTTTCTTACGTGTTTGTCCCTCTCAGTATTACATGCTGGATGTGAAGTCTGTGTGTCCAGGATGCTGCAGTCTTCACTAGCTCACAGGTATAAGCACAGTTTTATTCCTTGACTGATTTCCCTCTCCCTAGTTCATGAGGTCTCAATTTCCTTGTGCTGTTTGTGAAGGCAGTGGTGCTCACAGTAGCTCTATGGCCTTCTCACAGTTTTCCCCTAGGCCAGTGACATCATATTCATTGGTCACATGGCCTAGGTGCAGCTAAGCCCCATAGAGGGGCTGAGTGCAATAACAAGCACAGTTGCTATACAATGTATGGAGCTGAGAGAAGGCCGCGGTGCTCACAGGAGAGCCGGTGCCTTGTCAAACAGCTGATCAGTGGGGGTCACTGGTTGTCAGACCCCCCACTGATCAGCTACGGATGACCTATTCTGAGGATAGGTCATCAGTATAGAAGTCTTGGAAAACCTTTTTAAACTGTGAGGGGAAGGATTTGATAACCCAATTCCCCTAGTTTTCTGGCATATAAAATTCATAAATATTTGTGCTTTTCTTGTCACTAAAAGTATTAGGAAGTGCTGGGTGGGGGGATTATCAGACAGATTTATCAATGACTTGTGCCAGAAATGGGCATAAATTATGGCTAAATCTATGTAGGCTTTGCTTTTCTGTCGCACAAAAGATGAACCAAAGCTTGCACCATGTATATTAGGAGGAGCATGCCTGGTGCTTCTTGGATTATGACTGGAGTTTAAAAAATCTCCCCCCATTGTTTTCATGTTTATAGCTGTAGCCCTTATTGCTTGGTGGCTAGATAGAAATCCTCTTTGGGTTCACACAGCAAAGCGGACTGTTTTCTTCTTCCAAACACATGATCAAGCAGCCTGACTACAAATTGATATGTTTGATTAAAATGGAATTAAAATATTTATTTTCCACCTTTCTGTGGGTGGGCAGCAGCTCACATGAAACAATCAAGTATCTGCATCTCCAGGAAGCATTGCTATTGGCTCTTAACTTCACTGCATAGAAAACCTCCCTCATGTATAGCCTCGGTAAAGCATATGTAATGCCTTCACAGTCTAGAGAGAGATATAGCTATATATTTCCATGAGTTTAGAGATCCTTGTGACGGCCCTGAGTGAAGGAAGGGAGCAGGGAAGATTTTTGCCATGTTGATCCACCACTGAATGCAAGAGAAGGTGGACAAATGAATAAGCAGCAGGGGGCGCTACCAGAGAGGAAATGTATAGTAATAGTTATCATGGATTAACCCCTTTAAAGGGGTTTTCCAAAATTTTAATACTGATGACCTATCCTCTGGTATCGGTTTGCATTGCCCCGGGGTCAATATGCTGTCTGCAAAAAAAATGTGAATAAGGGTTAATGCACATGACTGGATACCGGCCGTGTGCGTTCTGTATTTTACAGGACATCTGGCCCGTAATAGAACAGTCCTATCCTTGTCCGTAATGCAGACAAGAATAGGACATGTTCTGTATTTTTGCAGGTGGAACGGAATGGACAAACGTTATGCGGACAGCACACGGAGTGCTGTCCGCATTTTTACAGACTCGTTGAAGTGAATTTGTCCGAGCCGCAAAAAATGCGGATTGGATGCAGGCAAAAAATACACTTGTGTGCATGAGCCCAAACACACGGATGAAAAATGGTCGTGTGCCTGAGGCTTTGCATAGACTTCTTGAGCACTTTTAATTGATCTTAAGTATTGCCGACTATGTTGGTGCTATATAAAGATCATCATTATTATTAGGGATGAACAAATCCACTTCGGATGAAACATCCGAAGACGATTCGCATAAAACGTAATTTCAATACTGTATGGAGCAGGAGCTCCGTACAGTATTACAATGTATGAGTCGAAGTTATTGCTTCGCGAAGTCCCAAAGTTTGCTTCGGTTCCAACAGTATTAAAACAGTTTTATGCGAATCGACTGGATGTTTCATCCGAAGTCGATTCGCTCATCCCTAATTATTATAATCTTGGCAGCGCATTCTATTGCATCTAAGGCTTTAGACTACAGCTGTAGCTCAGTAGTTAAACTCAATTAAGTGATACAGAAAGACTACATGTAGCCACAGCCTTAGCTGTTCTGTGAGAGTTTATTTGTGCCTGGCTTTACACTTTCTTGAATTACAGGCCAGAGTAAGGCTGCTAAGGCTACTTTCACACTAGCGTTGTTTAAATCCGGCGTTCAATTCCAACACCGGTACTGGTCGCCGGATCCGGAAAAACGTGTGAAAACGGATTACATTTGAATCCTGATCACAATGAAAAAATGCATTGGAAAAAACGGATCCGCCATTTATGGACTTTAACTTTTTTTTTTTTTTCTCACATTTTTCGGGTTGAACATGCAAAAGCCGGATCTGGTTTGATTGAACACACAGCACCAGATCTGGTGTTAATGCAAGTCAATGGGAAAAAAACCGGATCCGGCGTTCAGTCAGTGTTCCGAATTTTTGGCTGGAGGTAAAAATACAACATGCTACGGTTTTCTGAAAAGCCTGATCAGTCAAAAAGACTGAACTGAAGACATCCTGATGCATCCTGAACGAATTACTCTCCATTCAGAATGCATGGGGATAAAACTGATCAGTTCTTTTCTGGATTTGAGCCCCTAGGACGGAACTCGGCGCCGGAAAAGAAAAACGCTAGTGTGAAAGTGCCCCAAGATGGGTTTTAGTTGAGTGTAGGACACTGATGTGAAACCAAAGCTTGGAGGAAGCACACCACGCTGAGGTAATCTCAGTATTCCTGTTAGGAATTTGTAGAAATGTGGCATGCTTCATAATCTGGAATTTATTCTCTAGTAGGAGTTACCTGGAATCCTTCAATCTAATCCCACTTTACAAGAAGTGCACAGAGTAGCTTTCCACCCCAGTCTAGGCTAGCTTTTGCTCTGACAGATTTTTAACTCCCTTAAGGCTCTTTCACATGAGCATGTCACTTGCGGGAATCGCACTCTGACAGATGAATCATATGGTCTGGACTACAGAAAAGCAGGGCATTATCATGATTGATACTGCTGAGTGCCTCTGTGTGACCTTTCTGTAACAGAATCACACTGACAGCTTTATGTCAGTACATGCTCGTGTAAAAGAGCCCTTAGGGTTGATTCACATGGAAATTTTTTGAGGAGG
Organism: Bufo gargarizans; assembly: GCF_014858855.1. Classification (NCBI taxonomy): domain Eukaryota; kingdom Metazoa; phylum Chordata; class Amphibia; order Anura; family Bufonidae; genus Bufo; species Bufo gargarizans. The sequence continues at coordinate 437,441,497 of NC_058084.1, read as the reverse complement.
TTTTAAGGCAGATTTGGCTGGATACACTTATGGCTTTGGCTGAAACAAAAAACCCCGTGAACCTGCCCTCTGGTTTAAGAGGGCCTTCAGCTAGAAGAGCATTTTTCACTGCTATTTTGGATGGTGATCTCGGAGGTTTCACGGCACAGTGCATACTGGTGTTATATATTTAAGCCCTGCTTCGTACAAAAGGAAATTTTTCAGGATTGTGCGAAATTTTGGGACGTTCTCTGCAAATTAGGGAGTGAAACTGAAAACTATGATGTTGGTCTTTCAGAATAAATAAGTGACTCGTATTTGGGTTATCATTTACTGTGATTTCAAATAGCTGCATGTACTGTACTTTATTAATGGGGTTTCCTTCGTTTTCAGGGACCAGTTTTTCTCCACAAGAAAATTCACATAACCACAGTGCTCTTCATAGCTCAAATTCACATTCTTCTACTCCAAGCAAGGCGAGTGATTCTGTAAGTTATAACGCACCAACACAGACCTCTTAAATAGCACCTTATTCTGTTTGTTTTAGGAATACAGTATACTTGATATTTTGTTTTAAATTAAGTTTTTATAACATTTTGAAAGAATTTTTGGTTATTTTTACTATCGCTATCTATACTTTCATTATAATTATGTTCTTACAAAAAAGAAACCAAAACTAAAATCCAGCAGTTTTTCCACTAGGCCTAATAGGCACCGCTTTTTGTCATTATCACATGCAGGATTACAATGAGCTGTAGTGGCTTAATACACCCAAACATAGTGTGTTGGGTCTAGATCTGTTACTCTGTCTTCCATCATGCTGAATCTGGGATACAGACATGACGTGCCTTTATGAACACTTACGCTGCGTTCACACCGGAACGCGCTGTAAAACGCTCAACAGGCAAGAACCAATGATTCCCTATGCGAATGGTTCTCACCTGAGCCTTTTACAGCGCGTACGATCGTGCTGTAAAACGCCCGACGCCCCAAGAAGTACAGGAGCTTGTTCCGGAGCCGCGATTGTAAACGCGCATACAATCGCGCATAAAGAGCCCTCCATCCCGAACGCTCAGGTCTGAACCCAGCCTAAGGGTCCATTCACACGTCCGTTTTTTCTTTCCTGATCTGTTCCGTTTTTTGCGGAACAGATCAGGACCAGATCAGGACCCATTCATTTTCAATGGGTCCTGAAAAAAAACGGACAGCACAATGTGTGCTGTCCGTTTCCGTTGTTCCGTTCCGCATGTCCGTTTAAATATAAAACATGTCCTATTATGTTCCTGAAAAATCGGATCCTGGTACAATGCAAAGTCAATGGTTCCGCAAAAAACGGAAGACATTCGGATGTCATTCCGTATGTCTTCCGTTTTTTGCGGAATCCGTTCCTGGAAACACATAGCAAATATTTTTTTTTTCAATTTTTTTTCAAAGAAATCCAAACAACTTTATTTGATTATTGAACTAGATACATGTTTCCGTTTTTTGCGGATACGCAAAAAACGGATGACATACGGAAACATTTTCAGGAACAACGGATCCGCAAAAACGGACCGAAAATCGGGATATAGGAAAATACTGACGTGTGAATGTAGCCTTAGTGTTATTCCGTGTAGAGATATTTGACCCATGACCTCAAAAAGCCTGATGTGGTTACCACATAAGACATGATTAATGCCACAAGGGACTTCAAGAATCTAGATTTTAGAAACTTAAATTGTGCTCCTGTGTTTTTTTTTTTTTTGTTTTTTTTTTAAATTTATTTGTTCTAACTTTTATTTTGGGGGGTGGTTTTTATAGTACAAGAATTGCCAGGGGAAAACAAAAAAAAATGGTTCCGCATGGAATGAATTAGAGATGAGCGAATTGATTAGTCTCTAACCAGCCTGGTCAATCTACTGCCTGCACCACTGACAGCTCAAATTCAGTTTCAGGAGCAGCTGCTGCGCACGTGTCACAACTCAGAACTGTAGCGCCGCGTGTGCAGTAGCTGATCCTAAAGCCCAATTTGATCTTCGTGTTAGCGACGCAGGCATGAGATTGGCCGGGCAAGATGGCACATGTGTTGTGTCATCACTACAGCAGGTATTAGGGAACGGTAAGGGACTTTAAAATGTCTCAGAATGTCCATGTCCCATGCTGAGCTATTTTAAAGATTAATTCTGGATAAAGTTGTGTAATGAAAAAAAAATTGTCACTGAATTAGTATACAGTGTCAAACGTAGCATGTGAAAGGTGGCACTGGCAGCATGCCTTTCAGATTGCTGTGGTTGATAGGCAGGGTCTGTATGCCATGCCAAAGTGTTTTTAATAACTGTAGACCAGGCATGGCCAACATGGGGCTCTCCAGCTGTTTGTAAAACTACAACTCCCGCAATGCCCTGCTGATAGCTGTTGGCAGTCTGGGTATGATAGGCGTTGTAGTTTTGCAACAGCTGGAGAGCCTCAGGTTGGCCATCCCTGCTTTAGACCGTCGTCCATCTTGCTTTGTTATGAGAATGTGGTGGGAAGACAGAGCGTCTCACCTGTAGCTGGCATTGACTCTCTTTGTGCTTTGTAGACATATGATCCTGCAGATGACTGGTCTGAACATATCAGCTCTTCTGGTAAGAAGTACTATTACAATTGCCGAACAGAAGTGTCTCAGTGGGAGAAGCCAAAAGAGTGGCTGGAGAGGTAAATGTGCGAGCGGTCTCCATTTCTGAATGTTGCTTTGTCTTCTGCGGTTCAGCTGCAGATGTCTTAAATGCCACTTAGCAAAAAAGGCGATTTATAAGGTGAGCGAGCGTTCCTAGCAAAAGGGATTTCTCCCCATGTCTGCATTATTTTTTTTTTTTTTTTTTTTTTTTTTTTTTCCGGTTTATGTGAAGGGGTTGCTTTAAATTTTACAGCAAGTGGTGCAAATTATCCAGAGAAAACTGATCACTGTGCTACGCTGTCTCCATAAATCGCGTATCTCGCTTTGCTGTGGGCAATCGATTCACTGCTATGGCACAACGTAGTGCAGTCCGCTTGGCTGTTTCTGGATCTCTGCCCAAGCCTGGCCTTTGCTTAGGAGGGTTTACAACAATGGACATCATTTGCCCACAGGATAAGTCGGCGATGGCTAACCTTAGGCACTCCAGCTGTGGTGAAACTACAACTCCCAGCATGCTTCATTTATTTCTATGGGGTTCTGGGAACAGCCAAGCAAGTGTACATCTTAGGAGTCGTAGTCTTACCACAGCTGGAGTGCCGAAGGTTAGCCGTCACAGGAATAAGTGATAGTCGTTGGGAGCTACACTGGTGGTACCCTCAGATTTCTCAGAGTGAAGATCACCTATTCCTGTGATGGCTAACCTCCGCCACTCCAGCTGTGGTAAGACTACGACTCCCAAGATGTACACTTGCTTGGCGGTTCTCAGAACTCCTTAAAAATTATTAAAGCATGCTGGGAGTTGTAGTTTCACCACAGATGGAGTGCCGAAGATTAGCCATCACTACAGGTCCCCAGTGAAGAGAGGTTTGGATGGAGAGCAACACTTTATGGGACTGACCGATAGCCCCCAAACTGCATCTAACTGTCATGTCCTGTGAAGGAATGTAAGGTCCTCCTGTTCTAACTGAGGGGGCCCCTGTCTTGTGGATGTGATAAATGTCGATTCTGGGAAACCCCCTTCTAATGTGACAGTTTGTTAGACGCGTATAGCTTTCTATCCTATAATGCAGTATATGACCTGTATTTCAAACATCTTGTCTATTGCTTATTTTTTGGCTGCCTTCAGTTGCCACGTCTCACTAGTCATTACCGATGAGGCCCGGATAGAAGCAGTAATAGAAAAATACACTTTGATTCTTGCTATTTATTTATGCAGCATTTTCCTTGTGGTCTTTAGAGCAATCATTATAAAATCATGTGAAAGTATACAGCCCTGTGACTGCTTTTCTTCCAGTAACTTAGGCTAATTTCACACTAGCGTTAAAATCTTCCTGCATGTTTTTTTTTTTTTTTGTTTTGGGAGGGGATGTCAGTACTTGACTAGTTCCTCTGCTGGAACAGCTTGCCAGAAGATTTTAATGCTGGGGTGAAACTAACTTCACACCGCAGCTTTACTGATGTTTATTAGAAGTTAGGTCTGTTGATGAATATTCATTAGGGTCCTGCCCTTGTCCAGCCCCTTTTTTGCATAAAGGAATCAGCAGCTGATTGACCATCGGAGTCAGTGTAAAGTGTTTGAAATCACCTGATCAGAACCCTCTCTGCAGCTCATTCACAACTAAGTAAAATTAATTTAAAAATGGCACAGATGCAGTATAAAAAAACAAATGTCACTTAACCAAACTTCCACAAGTGATGAACGAACACTGAATAAACCTATACAATAGATGAATGATTTATATTCTGCTCTTCAAGTTCCCTGGAGGCGGAGCTTCACTGTGAAGTGCTCTCTATTGAGTTGCTTCTCAGCCCCGCCCCTCTGCTCTGAGTGACAGCTGCTGAATCCAACCAGAAGTCAAATGCAGCTGTCAGATAAAGGAAAGGCTGGGAAGTAGCAGAGAGGACTTCACTGTGAAGCAGTGCACATGTAGGATCAGACCCTGGCAGAATAAAAGCCCATGTTCACACTACTCCTGATAGTTAACGCTCTGTAGAAGAAATGTTTGTCCTGCTCTCCCCAGCCCCAACTTAGCACTGTGAACAGTTCAGCGTGGTCAAAACTGCTGAATAATGTGCCCCAGAGTGGCCCTCAGTAGTAATAATGACCCCATGAGTAATAATATCCCCATGAAGACTAGAGTCATTCTACACAGCAAAGCTGGAAAGTGTGCAGAAGTGGTCAATTAGTGTAATCCAATCTGTGCATGTGTCTGCTGTGAATATTGGAAATCCTCAGGATTATTTTTTTGATGGTTATTTTTTAAATGAAAGTTGTTTTCTGCTGATCATATTTTGAGTAGTGCCTGCAGCCTGCCTCCTGAAAAAGATTCATATTTCCCTGCTCCGCGCTGCCTCTGGCCTCTCCATCTTCCGGGGCCAGCACTGTTTACATCCGGCCTGATCACATGTGTCCACAAGCAGCATGTCGCCTCTGAAGACAGTTATTGGCTGCAGCAGTGTATGTGACCATGCCCATAGCCCACTGGATGCCTAAGTTACTGGAAAATGGAGAGATCGGGGGCAGCGATCAGGGCCAGAGTGGCCGGGAGCAGATAAGTAGGAGTCTTCTTTTTTTCAGTAGGCAGGCTCGGGGCGTTACGTAAAATATAGAATTAGAATTGGAAACATTTGTTTAGAAAATTGGCTATTATTGTTTTCAAGGTGATAGAAAATGTTTTCAGTGCTATGCTCACCTCGCAGATCTCCTGCCGCAGACTGGTACCCCTCTACTTCCTGGTCCAGAGTAATTGGCTGCAGTGGTGACATGACCCTGTGTAGGGCTTCATCCCTGGACCATGAAGCAGAGAGCGGTGAACTGCACTCTTTAAAAGTGGTTTTCAAAAAAATTATTCTTAAGCCAGAAACGGCTTTAAGAAGTTATCTTCTGGTGAAACAGCCCCTTTTAATTATCTGTTTATTTTTGTCCTATTCTGTCGCATAGAGAGCAGCGCCAAAAGGATTCAACCAAAGTGGCAATTAATAGTTTCCCCAAAGACAGAGACTATAGAAGAGAAGCCATGCAAGCCACAGCTACAGGTGAGTTTTATCTGCCACGAAGCAGGATCCTTTGTAGTATATGGTTTTGATAACATTTTTGACATATATATATATATATATATATATATATATATATATATATATATATATATATATATATATATATATATATATAATTTTTTTTTTTTTTTTTCTCTTTAATTTCCTGTTGAGTAGAGAAACTTATACATGAATGTATTTTCTGATATAGGTATTTTCCTATAAAGGGGTTATTGTAAAGAATATACATTAACACATTGAGCAGATGGCAGTTTCTTAATCTTGTGCAGGGCTTTGGGGAATTTTCAGATCCCCGATGGTTGCCTTGCGGCCACGTTTAACCCTTCAGTGTGCTGCAGACTACCGTAAACAGTCAAAAAGTATCTCCTGATAGATCTGCAAGGCAGTTTTGGCAATAGGAGGCTAGTCAAGTGATGTTTTGCGGTATGTGCTCCCAGCAGTATTGTGTAGTAATACAGAACGGACAGTCCAGCTCTCCTGCTCAGTAATGCACGGAGGTGTGGAGGAATAACACGAGAACAAAGTGCAGCAGAGACAGAAACCAGTATTCATAGACATGGAAACCTTTGTCACATCTGAAACAGGAGCAGGACAAAGTGTCTGGAATATCAGGAAGGCTGTCTGAGGAACGTTCTCCTATGACACTAGTAGCCCCTCAGTCCCTTGTACCACCAGTGAGGAATTGAGGGTTAATGAACCCTATGGGGCAATGATTGTAGGAGAAAGCTCCTCAGTAGGTAGAGTTTCTAGATATTCCAGTGAAAAACCTGCATCCCTTAGGCCCCTTTCACACAAGCTAGTTTTCTGTACGGGTGCAATGCGTGAATTGAACGCATTGCACCCACACTGAATCCTGACCCATTCATTTCTATGGGTCTGTGTACATGAGTGTTGATTTTCACACATCACTATGTTACATGAAAATTGCAGCATGTTCTATATTCTGCATTTTTCACGCATCTCTGGTCCCATTGGGCTTCCGTGAAAAACGCGTTGCTTCTGGAAGCAGTCCGGATGCAAAGCGTTTTTCACTGATGTTGTGTAGGAGATTGTTTGTTTGTTTGTTTGTTTTTTATTCTTCTGTTTTTTTATTTTCCCACACGTGGAAAAAATGCATCTAAAAGTGATTGCACCCACATGGAAGAAACTGGACGCAATCGCAGACAAACTTGACTGCACTTGCGTGCATAATCTTCAGTTTTTTTTCCCTGAACAGATCCAGACACAATCTGTATTGTTCGTGTGAAAGGGGCCTAATGGTTATGAAGAAAAAAACCTGATTTAATGTTAAGGTGGTGTTTTCATACTGATTCTTTGTGACGTTATATATTATCGCTCTAAGGATTCTCTCTTTTCTTTTGTTCGCATAATCTGGTGTTATTTTCTAGTTCTATTCTACACCTGTGATTGGCTTTATTGGCCTTCTACAGCTGTGTGTTCATATCTTGTACATGGCATTGTCTTCAGTAAGGATCAGTTTGTATAGATCCGAAACGCATAGACGCAGTGTTTGCCCAATTCCTGTTTTTTGAGACTCGACAATAAAGGTCTTCGTTTGGATGCTGGATTTTTTTTCTCTGCTGCACCCATCAGTAATGTACAGAAGTTTTAGCCTAGTCTACACTGCAACTTTTTGAAGCCTCTCGGATTAATTTTCAAGGGTTTTTTCTGGGAGTTCAAGATTTATGGCCTATCCTCAGAATTTGTCATTAAAGGAGTCGTGTCATTTAAGCAAATGACGTTTGTCATGTAGAGAAAGGGCACTTACTAATGTATTGTGATCGTCCATATTGCCTCAGTTGCTGGCTGGATTCATTTTTCCATCACATTATACACTGCTCGTTTCCATGGTTACCACCAGCAGAAGTGAAGTGATGCTTGCACACTATAGGAAAAAGTGCTGGACTATGCGCATTCTCATGGTCCCGGCCCCCAGAGAGGTTGCTGCTTTTTCCTATAGTGTGCAAGCATGACCACCACTGATGGATTGCAGGTCATAACCATGGAGAAGAGCAGTGTGTAAAGCGTTGAAAAAAAAATGAAGCAAGGCTTGGCCTGTGCACCGAAGCGACGTTGCCTCTTCAAACAGCTGATTGGCGAGGTTGCCGGGAGTTGGACTCCCCACCGTTCAGAGATTGACCTATTCTGAGGATCACGAAAAATGTCTTTCACTTTTGAGTGACAACTGCAGTCCCAAGATTGAATACAACCTGGTGGATTCCTTTGGACTGCAGATGGGGCTTGATCGGCAGCACTGTAAAAAGTCGCAGCTGAGCCGTAGCCTTATTGTGCAATAGAATTTGTCTGCATTTCAGGTCAGTACTAAATGCAGCCTTCAGGTTCACTTTCACAGGCAGTTTTAAAGGGAACCTGTCATCAACTTTATGCTGATCTCACTGAGGGCAGCATAAAGTAGTGACAGAAATGCTGATGTCAGCGGTGTGTCACTCATCAGCTAAAAGTAAGTGGTTGCCGAGAACCAGCATCATAATCATTGCAGCCCAGGCCTTGAAAAGAGTCAAATCTACCTGAGAAGAGTCATGGTTATCCATAATCTCCTGCTCTCCTGTCCATCTAGAGGGAAGGGGAGAAAACTAGGTAAAAGCCGGTCAGTCATCAGCAGGAAGATATGAATAACCAGGACTCTTCTCAGGTGGCCGGGACTCTTTTCCAGGCCCAGTCTGCAATGATTGTGATGTTGGTTCTCGGCAACCACTTATCAACTCACCTGCCTCTACTTTATTCTGCCGTTAGTATGGGCAGCACAAAGTTGATGACTGGTTCCCTTTTAATTATTAGGGTTGGTTCACACGTGCCATTTTGTATAGTTTCATTTATTCTTTAACCATAAGCTATTTTGATTGTATTTTACAAGAAAGTGTGAAATAATCCTGGTGCGTAAACTCCAGCCTTATTTATAGCAGTGCTGTGACGTAAAGGCATGCCACTATCCCTTTGATTTGTTAGGGGAGCTGCCTCTGATTATGCAGAAGTTTCAGAAGCGATTCACTGGTTCTCCCTGCGCAGTGGTGCGCCCGGGAAGTGAAATCACCTCTGTGGCATCTGGATTCTAAGGATTAGTGAGGGTCACAGAAGCTGGGCCTCCACCCAATATCTTGGCATGGGATAAGAATGAAGGCACAGTACTTTTTTTTTTCTCTGATTCAGTGTTGCACCCGTCCACCTACTGCACATGAAAATGCAGCAGAGCCGATTTAGCGCTGCATTGTATTCCCCTGCACAGAGGGCGGCTGCTGTGCAGAGTAACTGAAATGGGTTCTGCCCCTTCGTTCATGGTAACGAGAGGGGTGTCCGTGAACTCCCACCTTTCATGAAGTGTGGATAGTTCCCCACAATATGGCATCACTTGTTAATGGGTTGTGTGAAAAAGAAAATGGTGAAAGACATGGCAAAATATTAAAATAATCAAAACTTGTACTCTCCGTTTTTCCACACCGGGCTTTGTTTTTTGACTACGATGGTGACATGCTAATACTGCATGTGACCTCTGCACCCGATCACTGGCTTCAGTGGTATACAATGCAAGACCAGATGTGTGATCCTAGTTGCCTCTGTAGCCATGCTGTCATGTTTTTGGGTGCAGAGGCGCGGTGCTGGAGCCGAGGGGGCTCTGAATGGTGAGTGTTGTTTATTTTTCTATCTTACCATGCCTTTTACAAGTTAAGCAATCGCTTTAAGATGGCAATACCCCATTAAAGGGGAATGTATCTTTTCTGATATTAGCAAAAGAACCTTCACTCCCTTGTCTACTGGGGCAAAACCTTACCACTGGTTGGATGCTTGGATAATTGTTAGACACAGGTAGCGGTTGATTGTGCGGCTGACGTAGGAATTACTGTGAAACCAGATGTTAATGATAACTGGCTGTTTTCTGTGTCGTGATCGCTTTCATTTGGGATTACTGATGTTACTGCTTGGCAAATATTACTGAGAAGGCTCAGCCATTCTGTAATACTCCTAATGTCTAACTTTGCTCCTTTTCAGAGCAGGATCACATTGTCTAAGTTGTGAGAGCAAAGGTGCATTATGGAATTGCTGAATATCCTCTTCCCTAGTCTATAAGCCTGGATTGTCTGACGCTTACCTCTGACTATTGGGCGGTGTTCAGTTTCTGTACTGTTTGCTTATGTAATTGGCGGTTTCAGTAACTCCTGCTGAATCGTTCTGTAAGTTGTCATAGCCTGGGCACCATTGTAATGGTTACAACAACCATGTGTTGTCCTTGTTTTCAGACATTTAGGTGGCCGGCTATCAGTAAGTTGTAGCGCTCCTCCCATTTGTCTGTTTTGGTTGAATGGCAGGCTGCGCCTCAGGGCTCACACAGGGCTAGCCGTAATCGTTTTTGTGGTCCGCAAATTGTGGCTCCACAAAAGACGTATACCAACCATGTGCGTTCCCCATTTTGCAGAACAGAATTTCCTTTTTTTCCATAGAAGTCCTATCCTTGTCCGTAAAACGGACAAGACTAGGACATGGTCTATTGTGTTGCAGGGCCGTGGAATTGACATTCCTGTGTGCTGTCTGCATCTTTTGTGGCCCGGTTGAATTGAATGGGTCCACATCCGACCCACAAAAGGGCAGATCGAATGCGGACAAGAAACACTGTTGTGTGCATGAGCCCTGACAAAGTGTTTGTTAGCTGGAGGGGACCATTGCATTCTTCACATGTACTTGTGCTAGAAATAATTTTATTTGGTCATTAAAGGGAACCTGTCACATCCAAAACACATTTTAAACCGACATTGCCTTACAGTAGCCCCCAGTGTGTTCCTAATCATGTTTTTCATTCCTCCACTGGTTGTTGTTTACTTAAAAAATACACAGTTTTAATCTGTGTTTTCGCTATCCTCAGTCGGCTTGAAGTCAAGGCGGCAGCTGCCTCTTTGCTTCAAGTCAAGCTAAGCCCGTCCCTTACCCGTCCTCCCTTCACTGTGATTGACATCCTGCTGTGAGGCTGGGATTGTGCAAGTCTTGCGCATGCGCGGTGCGCTCCTTGTCACTGAGCGATCCCGGCTCCTGCACTCAGCCGGTCGCTTTCCTCTCTAGCCAGCTGAGTACGGGAGATGGGATCACACAGTGACAAGGAGCGCGAGACTTTTACGATCCCAGCCTCGCAGCAGGATGTCAATCACAGTGAAGGGAGGACGGGTAAGGGGCGGGCTTAGCTCGACTTGAAGCAAAGAGGCCGCTGCCCCCTTGACTTCAAGCTGGGGGGGGGGGCTTGGGTGGGGCGGTGCACTGCGCCACCTATGTTTTTAATACTGGGGTGGGGGCGCACTGTGCCACCAATTATTAATACTGGGGAGCTTGGGGGGGCGCACTGCGCCACCAATGAAGAGAAATCTCTCAATCATATACAGGAGGCGGGAGCTAGCTGCAGAATCACATAGCCGGCTCCCGACCTCTATGAGCTGGAGCTGCGATCTGCAGCACCTGAGGGGTTAACTACCGCAGATCGCAGCTACAGCTCAAAGAGGTCGGGAGCCGGCTATGTGATTCTGCAGCTCCCCCCTCCTGTATATGAATGAATGAGAGATTTCTCTTCATTGGTGGCGCAGTGGCCACAGCCCCTCCTCTTCTCTTGTCCTCCTTCCCCTCATTGGCGGCAGCACAGGGGAGAGAGACGCTGCTTCCTTCTCCCCTGTGCTGCTGAGGGAACACGGAGAGCGCTGTCAGCAGCGCGATCTGTGTCCCCAATACGTTATCGGAATATCGGCAAAATAGATGCCGATAACGGTCAAAATACTGATAATCTGTCGATCCCTAATCTACAGACTGTTGCTCTACAGCTCTGATGGCTTGATCTGTAACCCTTCTCTGCACTTTCCTAACAGCTTATAAGCACTCATGGATAATTTACTGTCGCTTTGATAAGAATTCATCTGTAATGAGTGTTTATAGACAGTCAGGAAATGATGGCTATAGATCCAGTTGTCAGAGCTGCCCCGAGGGATTCATTTAGAAGGTGGGACCAGCAGTTTGTGCACATACACTTGTAAGTGAAAGCGGTACAGGAAAAACTAAAATGTTTTTAATGAAGACCAACTGGAGAAATGATTTTTAGCTCAAAATGAATAAAATGCAATAATAAAAAATTGCCCTCAAAGGTGTCCATAGACTTCAGATAGCTCTTATACTTAATCTAGTGTTTGCAATGAAAAAGATTATATATACACACACACACATTTATTTTTTTCTGCATGTGTTACTTTAATATATATATTCAGTAGATGACTGTCATGCAGAGTAACTTGACAACTTGGTGTTACTTTTACCCTTATCGATAGTTGGTGCCCGAATTTGGTGACCGTGTTGGTGTGTAGGGAAATACCGCAAGGTATAACAAGGAGAATGCTAACAATGTTTTTAGTTTACAGTATTCTACAGGTAGAGTAAGGCTACTTTCACATCTGCAGTTTTCCTTTTCGGTATTGAGATCCGGCAGAGGATCTCAATGCTGAACAAAAATGCTTCTGTTTTGCCCCCATTCATTGTCGATGGGCACAAAACTGAACAGAGCACACCAGAATGCATTCCGCTCTTTGGTTTCGTCCCATGTCCGACAGAAAACGTTTTTCTGTCCAGCATGGGATGCAGAGCAAGACGGATCTGGCATGAAACGCAACTTACGCCAATGGTGCCGGATCCGTTTTCTCAGACACAAAAGAAAACCGATCCAGCGCCTGTTGATTAACAATGGTGTTCGTGACTGATCCGTCCTTGCTATGGTAAACATAATACAGCCGGATCCGTTCATAACGGATGCAGTCGGTTGTATTATCAGAAATGGAAGCATTTTTGCTGATCCATGACGGATCCAGCAAAAACGCTAGTGTGAAAGTATCCTAACACTGGAACGGTAATATGCAGAGGTCTAAGAAAAGATGTTCCACAATTGGTGTTTTATGGGGTACACACATATTTAGTCATGTCAGGAACGGCTACAAGTCCTCTTTACTCTGGCCCTAGACTTGTATCTTGAATTATTTAGTATCATTTGTTTGGTCCTTTGTACTGAAATTGATAGGCAGGTTGAGATCTGTTTTTGACAAACATGTTGCTGATCTCTCTAATCACATTTAGGGCTCATTCAGACGGCCGTATGCTGTCCGCAAAAATACTGAATGCTATCCGTTTTTTTTGCGGATCCGCAAAAAAACGGATAGCATTCAGTATTTTTGCTGACCCATAGACTTCAATAGGGCCATGTCCTGATTTTCACGGACAAGTATAGGACATGTTTCATTTATTTTGCGGAACCTTGGAATAGATAAGGGCCCCATAGAAGTGAATAGGTCAGCATCTAATCCGCAAAAAAACGGATCCGCATTTTTGCGGATAGCATACGGCCGTCTGAATGAGCCCTTACTTTGTTATTGTCCTGTGCTATTTCTCTGCAGTAATTTTTTAGAAGCATTTTGAGCTTTGTTTAATTTGGGGGCAAAAGTCTTTGCATCTGTTGCCTGCTTAATGGGGTATTCCCATCTTGTAAAATGGCAACCTATTAGTAGGAGAGGTTATGCTTTTGATTGGCTTAGTGCTACTTCCCACTCCAAGTTCTTTCTGGATTGTTGTGCTGCCAGCCAGCCATAGCTATGGCCGAGGTTCTGTATCCCACCAATCATAGTGATTGCCTGTTTTATAGAGCGGTGCCATTGTTTTACTGGATGGGAATACCCCTTTAAATCTTCTATAACCCCAGAGCAATAAGTTATGTGAACTGTAATTACTGCAGCACAGGAGGAAGTTGTTTGCCAGTGAATATTTTACATCTGTTATTCACCCTTTAACCATTGAGGACATACCGGTTACTTCCGGTCAGTGGAGGCCTAAATGCATTAAAAAATTGAATTTTCAATATTTTTTTTCTGATCACAAACTCTGAAATGACAATTCGTTGTCTGCCAGAGCACCCAATTGATGTTTTCAAGTTCGGATCGTAAGACCTCTGAAATCTATCCCCTGCCCCTGTTGCCCCTAGGCAATGTTCATCGTGCATAGAAGGAGTTAAATCGTATGCAAATAATAAACTTTAAAATAGAATTATAATTAAGAAACTGTGTATCTTTTGCCTAAAAATGTATATTCTCTTCACCTAACCCCCTCCCCCTAATTCAAAACTACTAAATGACGGGAGCGCACGGGGCGTACAGGACATGTGAGAGCTTTCTGTCTTGTCTTTGTATTTGAATACGGTTTCCACTATAACTTAAAGCTGAGCAGTTTGGCGCTTTGTACAATGTACATCATTTAACATAAATGGTCATGTCGCTGTATTGAGCTTTTTTTAATTTTTATTTTTATTTTTTATTTTTTTTCTTTCTATAAAAATTCCCAATCAGTTGACGAGAAACATTCCAATGACGCAAGCAGCATGCTTCCACAGAATATCTTGTCGCAGACAAGCCGGCACAATGATAGAGACTACAGACTCCCCAGAACAGAGACTCACAGTAGTGCAGCCCCGGTGCAGCACACAATTAAACCGGTGGTTCACCCTTCCGCTGCCCCAAGCACTGTTCCTTCTAGTACTTTTACAGTACAGCCTGACCACCCTCCTCCAAAAAAGTCATTTGACGCAAATGGAGCAGCAGCTTTATCGAAACTGCCTATCCCTACAGCTTCCATCCCAGCACAAAAATCGGACAGAAAAGGTAATGTGTGACACTGGGAATAATTTTTGGGGAGGGAGGGAAGGTGCTCGGCTGCATATCTGCATCCCGGTGGCACCAGGGAAATTTTCTGCTTTGTGATCTTTGAACAGATTTCCAATGGCTGCCATGATGCGGCGGTCTCATTATAAGGAGGTACTGGTGTATAGGCCAGGTTACATGGTTTGTTTTGGCAGAAGGACCTGCTGTTCAGCATATCTGCTGCCATCTGCACTAGTAAGAGTATTTCATTAGACTTTGTTTAAGCAAGGTCCTAAATTTTAGCTTCACATACCTGTACAGCTATTAGTGATAAAACATTGCTGTTCAATGTGGGCTCGGGTATGGGGGATGTCGACAAGTGAAAGTCTGCAAAATGAGAGTTTTCAGCCCTTGGTTCTGTCAGGGCCAACTCTTTTCTGTATGCCCTCTAAGGGCCTGCCTCTATCAGTCTTAAAGGGGGTTGTCCGTTTTAATGACCTATCTTTTAGTATCAGCTCGTACAAGCGGCGACTCTTCAAACGGCTGATTGGTGGGGGTGCTGGGAATCAAACCCCCGCCGATCAGCTGTTTGAAGAGGAGTCGCCACTTGTACGAGAGCTGTCTTCTCCACCGTTGACCTTGCAGTGGTGAGCAGTGTAATTACAACTAAGCCGTCCCGTTCTTTCAATGGAACGGCTCCTTACTGTTACAAGTGGAGTTGTAATTACACTGCTCACCACTGCAATCTCAACGATGAAATCACTGCGTTCTCTTTAAACAGCTGACGTTCGAGGGAGCCAGGAGTCGGACCTCCACTAATCTGACGTTGACCTATCCTGAGAATAGGTAATCAGTGTGAATAAGCAGACAACCCTATTAATGCTACTAAATTTTGTGGCAGCTGCCACAGCAGTGGTAGGCTGCAGTTGCCTTCCCTGGTGGTGTCGACTGCCACCTGAGTTTTTTACCTGCTGCACCAGTTGACATTTGGATGCCTACCTCTCCTGACGTGCCTGTTTTAGTAAATATTTGCTTTCGCCATGAAATAATTCTGGATAGTCTTTTCTTAGCACTCTGTTGTGTTGTTATTCCTCCTAGAAATGCATGAATTTATTGACAGGTGTTGGATATTTGTCCTTGCATGCTCTTAGGCCAGTTTAAGACTGGCATTAAGCTTTTACAGCAGGCTGCTCCCGTAGGGGAACAGCCTGCCGGATCCCTATTGCCGTTTTTATTTACACTTGTGCCGCCGGAAGTCCTCCCAGCCCCATTCACTATAATGGGAACCGGCCAGAGATCCGGCCGCAGCATGGCACTGTTCCCGAGAGGCGGCTGGACAAAAACTGCAGCGTGGAGCGATATTTGTCCGGCCGGCTCTCGGCATATTTGCTATGCTGTGGCCGGATCTCCGGACAGTCCTCGCTATAGTGAATGGGGCTGGGCGGACTTCTGGCAGCACACGTGTGTAAATGGTAGTACGGATCCAGCAGCTGTTCCCCTGCCAGGACAGCCTGTTGGAAAAGCTTAACGCCAGTGTGCTTTGCCGGATCTTAAAACCTGAATTAAAAACGCAAATGTGAAAGTAGCATAACCCATAATTTGTATGATCAGACTGCAGACAGTTTTTTTTGTAGTCCGTAACCACATGGGCTGCTTGGGTGAACAAGGGGTTATGTCCGAATTCAGAGCTGAACCCGGACAACCCCTTTAAAGAGATGCTGTCTACTCTCCTGACATTTCTATTTTAGTAACTGCTTGCATTCCCCATCTGTTGCTGTGGGTTTATGTTGTGCCATTCCTTTATTATTCCTTCTAGAAATTATGAATGAATTGCCAGCAGTCCGCAGTGAAGGACTGTGCAGGGGCACAGCCTCACCTGGTAACACCCCGCTGGACCTCTAATGCAGACTGCTGGCAATTCATTCATAAATTCAAGCATGAATAAAAAAGGAATGGCACAACATAGTCTTAAGATCCAGAATTTTGTGGGGAATGCAAGTAATTGGAAAACAGACAGGCGAGGTGACAAGTCAGCGTTAAGCCTCTTTATATAGCAACCTTGTAGAAGATGAACCCATTCTATAACTGGTGGAAACGCCATTGTTTGCATGTGACACTACAAACCCTGAGAGCCCCTTAGAGTCATGAAGCAATGGAAATGTAATAGATATCGATCTGCCTGGTGCCTTACAGGTGGCAGCACTTCTAATAACTATGCCCTCTGTTGGCCTGGGTTCCCCCAAGTTGGCCATGATGCGGCCTGCACAACCCTGCCATGCCACATCAGTCAATTGTCTGGATAACTGAGGTATTTCTGCTACCTCTTGAGAACCCAGTCTTTCCATCTGCATGTGACTGTCTGTGCATGTGCACATGGCTCACAGTTCTTGCTAGTCTGTGTAAATCCTCTCACACACAGCTTCCCATGCTTAGAATGTCATCTGTTTAGCAGCCCTAAGGCCTCTTTCACACGGGCGTCATGGATTTGGGCTGGATAAGATGCGCGTGCGTTGTGTGAAAATGCGCAATTTTTCTGCGCGAGTGCAAAATATTTTAATGCGCTTTGCACGCGCGTGAGAGAGTTTGGCATGTTTGGTAGCTGAACTTCACAGAAGTTTAGGTTAGGTGTTGTGTAGATTGTATTATTTTCCCTTATAACCATGTTATAAGGGAAAATAATATTCTTAATACAGAATGCTAAGTAAATTAGGACTGAAAAGGTTAATAAAAAATAATTTAACTCCCCTCATCCATTTGTTCGCGCAGCCCGGCTTCTCTTCAGTCATCTTATTTGCTGTCCAGGAGGAAAAGACCTGTGGTGACGTCACTGCGCTCATCACATGGTCCATCACCATGGTGATGGATCATGTGACAAACCATGTGATGAGCGCAGTGATGTCACCACAGGTCCTTTTCCTCCTGGACAGCAAATAAGACGGAGGAGAAGCCGGGCTGCACGAACAAGTGGATGAGGTGAGTTAAATTATTTTTATTAACCCCTTCAGCCCTATTTTACTAAGCATTCTCTATTAAGAATGCTATTTTCTATTATAACCATGTTATTATGGAAAATAGCAATGATGAGGTCCCCATCCCAATCATCTCCTAGCAACCATGCGTGAAAATCGCGCCGCATCTGCACTTGCTTGCGGATGCTTGCAATTTTCACGCAGCCCCATTCACTTCTATGGGGCCTGCGTTGCGTGAAAAACACACAAGTGATGTGTGAAAATCACCGCTCATGTGCACAGCCCCATAGAAATGAATGGGTCCGGATTCAGTGTAGGGGCAATGCGTTCTCCTCACACATTGCACCCGTGCGGAAATCTCGCTCGTGTGAAAGAGGCCTAAGTGTTTCAGTTGCAAAAGCTTGGAGGGACTTTTAGATGCCAAGTGGAACTTGTGATCATGATGGCAAGTGTCATACACCTGCAGATCCCTCCTTCAGCCTAAAGGATATCTACACCTTTGGGGGCATTTTTTAAATTATTGCATTGTACTCATTTTGAGCTAAATTTTTTTTTATTGGTTTTTAATGCAAAAATGTGATCCACTGTCTCTGTGCAGCCTTGAGTTTCTGTAGTAGCAGGAACTGAACTCTTCCATCAGGCAGCAAAGCTGATGGCGCCTTATCTCTTTCCTTATAAACACTCATTAAAGCTCAGTTCTGATTTTACTAGATTAAATGTTTGACCTCTTAGTAATTTAGATATAAGGGTTATTAGATGACCGGCACAAAGGGACAGTAAAGAAATTATTTTTAGCCCAAAATTAGTAAAATGCAATCATAAAAACATTGCCCCCAAAGTTGTACATAGCCTTTACTAAATGGGTAATCTGATTTCACGTAGAAACTACTGTGCCTATAAAATGCTTTTGGATTTTCATTTAAGTTGAAGCGTTCACACTTTTCTGCTACCGAGGAGTCCTTCTTTTCTCAACTCATGAGGGCCCTTGATCACCAGGGAAGGGATTCCTTTGCATTGATTGCTTTGTGCGAAGATCCCGCTGAGAGTATTCCCCCATAGTCTCATGAATGTTAATAATCTTGGAGAAACAGTGTTCTTGTTGCTTGTAACGACCATAGTTGAGATTTAATTTTCCAAATCGTATCAGAAAGTCCAACACGCGTCTTCAGGATGCTAGTTACCAGTAATGAATTAAATGGAATCTGTCAGCAGTTGTGACCATGCTAAACAAGTCTCAGCACTAGGTAGGTAGGGGCTTGGAGGGCAGCACAAACATACCTTTTGTGAAGCTTTTATCATCATGAGTATTGTAAATATTCTCTCCAACTAGGAGACTGCTACAGCTGTCACTCAGATCAGAGAGGAGGGGTTGTAAAGCAGAGAGCACTTTACAGTGAAGCTCCGCCTCCTGTGCACTTAAAGGCATTTTTCGTTATTTTAATATTGATGATCTATCCTTAGGATAGGTCATATCAGATTTGCGGGGATCTGACACCTGGCACCCCCGCTGATCAGTACTTTGAAGAGAAAGTTGCACTCCGTGCCAGCGCAGCCTTCCCTTTATTGTTTACCAGCTCGCCGTCGACATTGCGGCGGTGAGCAGGTGTAATTACAAGTGAGCGGTCCCATTTACTTCAATTGGACGGCTCCTTCCTATTCAAGAGTATAAAAACGAGCCATTCCATAGAAGTGAATGAGACCGCTTAGGTGTAACTTCTGCAGTGTCTATGGCGAGCAGGTTAACAAAAGGTATGTTTGTGCTGCTCTCCGCAACCCCTACCTAGTGCTGTAAATTGTTTAGCATAGTCAAAACTGCTCAACCCGCGGCACTCCAGCTGTTGTAA
Source organism: Bufo gargarizans (assembly GCF_014858855.1). Taxonomy (NCBI): domain Eukaryota; kingdom Metazoa; phylum Chordata; class Amphibia; order Anura; family Bufonidae; genus Bufo; species Bufo gargarizans. The sequence continues at coordinate 437,422,356 of NC_058084.1, read as the reverse complement.
AACTACAGCTCCCACAATGCTTTGCTGTAGGCTGATAGCTGTATGCTGTTCGGGCATGCTGGGAGTTGTAGTTTTTCAACAACTGGAGGGCCGCAGGTTGAGCATGCCTGGCTTAACCCTTTCACGACATGTGACGTACTATTTAAAGATGGCACCCGCTGCTGAGCTCTGTGAATCCTACTTTCACTTTGTACCAGTCATCCAATAACTCATCTCTAAATTATTTAAAGGGGTTGTCCGGGTTCAGAGTTCAACCCGGACATACCTTCACTTTCACCCCGGCATCCCCCTGACTTGAGCATCGGAGCAGTTAATGCTCCGATGCTCTTCTTTGCCCTGCGCTAAATCGTGCAGGGCAAAGGCATTTTTTGGAGATCTGGTGACGGACTGGGGCTGCCAGGAAGCCCGGTGATGTCACTGGCACTGATGGGTGGGGTTTAGCGCTAAAGCCCGCCCATCAGACTCGGTGATGTCACCGAACACACTGCCGGGTGGAAGTTTCTGCCCGGCAGTGTTATTGTAAACAAAAGAGCCAGTGTCCTGCGCGATTTAGCGCCGGGTGACGGAGCGCATCGGAGCAGGAGATGCTCTGATGCCAGCCTCAGGGATGCTGCCAGGGTGAAAACAAGGGTATGTCCGGGTTCAGCTCTGAACCCAGACAACCCCTTTAAAGTCCATTTACATGGGACGATATTACAGCAGATTGTCAAGAAGGAAGCGTTCCTTCCTGACAATCTGCTGACCACTGGCAGTGGAGTCTTCTGCATTTACATGCAGCGATCTCCTCCAGAGTATGGGGTGCGATCTCCAATACCATTCCACTTCCCCATAAGGACTCGTTTGCCGGCAGGAGATCGTGTTTACATTGCGCGATCTGCTGACGGTAAACAATCACTTTTGTGTGCGCATGATCGGATTATCCGATATACAGTACAGACCAAAAGTTTGGACACACCTTCTCATTCAAAGAGTTTTCTTTATTTTCATGACGATGAAAATTGTAGATTCACACTGAAGGCATCAAAACTATGAATTAACACATGTGGAATTATATACATAACAAAAAAGTGTGAAACTGAAAATGCCATATTCTAGGTTCTTCAAAGTAGCCACCTTTTGCTTTGATTACTGCTTTGCACACTCTTGGCATTCTCTTGATGAGCTTCAAGAGGTAGTCACCTGAAATGGTTTTCACTTCACAGGTGTGCCCTGTCAGGTTTAATAAGTGGGATTTCTTGCCTTATAAATGGGGTTGGGACCATCAGTTGCGTTGTGGAGAAGTCAGGTGGATACACAGCTGATAGTCCTACTGAATAGACTGTTAGAATTTGTATTATGGCAAGAAAAAAGCAGCTAAGTAAAGAAAAACGAGTGGCCATCATTACTTTAAGAAATGAAGGTCAGTCAGTCCGAAAAATTGGGAAAGTGTCCCCAAGTGCAGTCACAAAAACCATCAAGCGCTACAAAGAAACTGGCTCACATGCAGACCGCCCCAGGAAAGGAAGACCAAGAGTCACCTCTGCTGCGGAGGATAAGTTCATCCGAGTCACCAGCCTCAGAAATCGCAGGTTAACAGCAGCTCAGATTAGAGACCAGGTCAATGCCACACAGAGTTCTAGCAGCAGACACCTCTCTAGAACAACTGTTAAGAGGAGACTGTGTGAATCAGGCCTTCATGGTAGAATATCTGCTAGGAAACCACTGCTAAGGACATTCAACAAGCAGAAGAGACTTGTTTGGGCTAAAGCACACAAGGAATGGACATTAGACCAGTGGAAATCTGTGCTTTGGTCTGATGAGTCCAAATTTGAGATCTTTGGTTCCAACCACCGTGTCTTTGTGCGACGCAGAAAAGGTGAACGGATGGACTCTACATGCCTGGTTCCCACCGTGAAACATGGAGGAGGTGTGATGGTGTGCTTTGCTGGTGACACTGTTGGGGATTTATTCAAAATTGAAGGCATACTGAACCAGCATGGCTACCACAGCATCTTGCAGCGGCATGCTATTCCATCCGGTTTGCGTTTAGTTGGACCATTGTTTATTTTTCAACAGGACAATGACCCCAAACACACCTCCAGGCTGTGTAAGGGCTATTTGACCATGAAGGAGAGTGATGGGGTGCTGCGCCAGATGACCTGGCCTCCAGTCACCAGACCTGAACCCAATAGAGATGGTTTGGGGTGAGCTGGACCGCAGAGTGAAGGCAAAAGGGCCAACAAGTGCTAAGCATCTCTGGGAACTCCTTCAAGACTGTTGGAAGACCATTTCAGGTGACTACCTCTTGAAGCTCATCAAAAGAATGCCAAGAGTGTGCAAAGCAGTAATCAAAGCAAAAGGTGGCTACTTTGAAGAACCTAGAATGACATATTTTCAGTTTCACACTTGTTTGTTATGTATATAATTACACGTGTTAATTCATAGTTTTGATGCCTTCAGTGTAAATCTACAATTTTCATAGTCATGAAAATAAAGAAAACTCTTTGAATGAGAAGGTGTGTCCAAACTTTTGGTCTGTACTGTACGAGCGTTTCGCTGGTTCATCGGGTGATCGCGGTACATTTACACCGCCCGATCATTGCTAACGAGTGTTACTATGAATGCTCATTAGGGATGAGTGAATCCCATAAAACTGTTAGAATACTGTACGGAGCGAGTGCTCCATACAGTATTAGAATGTATTTGCTCCGATGAGCGGAAGTTATGACTTCGGGTAATAACTTAATAAATCAATTTCTACTGTAAAAAACCTTTTACCGAACTCTGGTTCGTTTCCAAGTGGTACCTGTTTCATCCAAAGACGATTTGCTCATCCCTATTAGCGATAATCTGTGCGATTCTTGGCCTGTTTTAAAGGCCCCTTAAGATATCATAAATACTTATTTAAGCCACATTCTTATCAGTAAGCTAAGGATTGAGCTTCCCTGTCTGACAGAAGACAGAGAAAATTTTGATTCTTCTACTAGATCATCTCGGCTCTGTACAGAAAAAAGGGCTCCATATTTTTCAATAAAGACCAATGGAAAATAATGATTTTTAGCTCAAAATGAGTACAATGCAATAATAAACAAATTATGAAGTGCAATCTGCCGGCAGCATGTTATAGAGCAGATTATTATATAGTTTTGAAGGAAAATATTTAAAGGCTAAGTACACCTTTTGGGGGCCAATTTTTTTTTTTTTTTTTTTTTTTTTTTTGCGTTGCTGCAAATTTTGATCCCCTTTCTCTGTATAAGGCTACTTTCACACTAGCGTTTATGCTAGATCCAGCAGGGATCAGCAAAAACGCTTCCATTACTGATGATACAACCGTCTGCATCCGTTATGAACGGATCTGGTTGTATTATCTTTTTTCATTGCCAAGACAGATCCGTCATTGAAAGTCAATGGGGGAAGGATACGTTTTCTATTGTGGCAGATTGTCAGAGAAAACGGATTTGTCCCCATTGACTTGCCTTGGGGGTCATGCCAGATCAGTCTTGCTCCGCATCCCAGTACGGAAAGCAAACTACAACATGTTGCGGTTTGCTCACCGGTATGGGAACGCAACTAAATGGTACAGAATGCATTTTGGTGCACTCTGTTTTGTTCAGTTCAGTTTTGTCCCTATTTGTCCGATATTGAGCCCCTATGACTGATCTAAATACTGGAAAACTAAATCGCTAATGTGAATGTAGCCTAACTTTGAGATTCTCTAGTAGCAGGCTCTGTATTTTTCCTGTTTTCCATCAGGCAGCTCAGCTGACGGCTCCTGATTTATGACCACCTAAACACTCATTATAGCTCAATGCATGCAGGACTTTTTTGTATGCTAAAAAAAGATATAATACTCCTGAACGTTAACAGATTTTCCCCCAATATAGTCAGTCACTGGGATCTGTTGGTCCCAGTTTATGTCCTTTATGTGCCCCATATTTTCCTTCTGCTCCCATAAATGAGCAGAACAGGAATAATAGTGCTGAATGTGAACTTGCCCCTACACGGTCTTTACACACCGCTATATATCAGACTGCTCTGCTCTTCCAACATCATTTTTTATTTTTAGGTCAGTGGCATTTTTTTTTCCCAAAATGCAGCAAAATAAAGTTTGTTTATTTTATCATGTGATTTACCATAGGCTTCTAAAAAAAAAATACTAAAAAAAATGTGTTGGGCCACCTAAAATAAAAGCCCATGAAAAATGCATGAAATTCATGCCACTGAAAAGTGTATGCCTGAGACGGGAGCATGCTTTTAGAGAAATTTTTGTAGGAAAAGAAAAAATTTGACTCTTTCCATCTACTTTTATCCGTCTTACTGATCACCTTTATGTAAAGTAGGCCAGGCTGGGGTCACACAAGCAACATGCGGCTGGTGCCCCGCACAGGATTCTCAGCCGCTGCTGTGAGATAATGTGATTGTGCACTGGGGATTGTCAGAAGTGTATTGCTGGCTTGGTCATTCAGTTCCTTCTGCCAGCGTCAGCCTGAAATGCTTTCTTGGTCACTGGTGATGAGTATGTGGGTAATACTATATCTCCTTATGCAGAGCGCCTTAAATGGTGTGAGGAGTCTTATAGGCCAGGTAACGCTTCTTTAGAACTGAAGGAAGAAGGGTATGCAAATGAGCTCTTAACAGACTTGTTAAGAGCTCATTTGCATACCTTCTTCCTACAATTCTGAAGGCGCGTTACCTGGCCTATAAGACTCCTCACACCATTTAAGGCCCTCTGCATAAGGAGATATAGTATCCCCCACATCCTGACCTAGGCCTCTCTCCCAATTACGTTAGTACACACTGCTCTGCACTGATGAGGGGCAATCACCCGAAACAGCTTTCTGCAGATGAGATGCTGTCTTAATTATCAGTCATGTCTCAAGGCTTTGATTTGATAGGTTAGCTACTTTACATCTGGTGGCTCATTTGCATACCTTCTTTCCGGTCAGGTGTAATAAGTCTTCGTGCAGCTTTGCGGTAATGGCATCCTGTGGTAACAAATGGACAGTAGGGCCACCTGCACATATTGCAGACTTTGCAAGTTTTTTCTATGCGGATTCTCGTGTGGAAAAACTGCAGCATAATACAGGACCCGCAAAATGATTGTGTTCTGACAAATCTCATGTAGACTTTACTTGCGACCTTTTGAGTTTCTCTGCACTTTTTTGAAGTGCTGAGAAGTGGCAGGACTTAACGGGAGGGCAGAAAATGGTGGAAGTTATAGCTGAAGTCTTCAGATTTCAGTTTCTTGGACAGAGATGTGCCTGATTTTAGAGGCTTCTGCCTCTTAATAAATTAGGAGCTTCTCATGCCAGTGCAGGGATATCAAGACTGGTATATGGATGCGCCAGTCTCGATAAATGTCCCTCTTCATCTTTACTCTTCATCAGACACGCAAAAATGGAGCATTTCACACTAGAACATACTGTAGCAGTGGAGGAAATATATCAACGATATCCAAGACATGGAATAATATAAGCACCTAATTACAGGAATAATCTCCGATACGTACAGAGGAAAGAAGGTGCATTTTAATGAACTAGAAGTACATTCCAGGCAGAAATTACATCCAACGAATGTAATCATCTAGAAATACCGCACCACATCAGAAGGCTCTAAAGTGTAGTGAAAAAGCTCTTTTGCGGCCCCATGGAAGTGAGTGGGTCTGCATCCGATCCATAAAAAATGCTAATCGGATGCGAACAAAATAGACGATCATGTGCGTAAGGCCCAATTGTGCTGCTGATCAGGCAATAAACAAGCTCATTTGCTCCTTTCATCAGGATGTTAGATGCTCTATTATCGGCAGCAAGTCTCCCTGTGTGATCAGATATTCTGATAATACTGAATGAGGAATGTTTGCGGTAGTAATGGCTCCTCCCACACTCCGTTTTGCATTGGTCAGTGTAATTTGGTGATGTAAACAAGCGCCAGTGAACGTTTATTGTCCATCAGAGCTCATCCTGCCTAAACATCAGGTTAATAGGGCCCATAGGGTACATCCCCGCGGGCTGACCTTTTTAATGGTTGTTTTTAGAACCACGTCAGTGTGGTTCTATTCACACGGTTGTTTTTTTTTTATGTACTGTGAATAACGGCCATCAAAAAATAGAACATTTCCTATTTTGTCCGTTTTCATGGACAGACTGCCCCATTCAATTAATGACCGTTTTTCAGAAAGGCATCTGTGGAGAAAAAAAAAACACCAAAAAAAGTGGACCACTTTGCTGTCGTCTGCATATACTCTTATCGTAGTGTACGGTATATAACGGTGGTATTGACATCCCCTGTAACAGGTTTTTATTTCTTTATTTTTTTTGCCTATCTGGCAGGATAACAAGCTGAACTGGATAGACAGATGTATTTTTTCAGCCTTATAAACCATGTTACTTTCTTGAATTGTCGTCTAGTACTGTACTGCAGTGGGTGCCCTCTGATTTAGTCATTTGCGCCTAATATGGCCCTGTGATATACAGTGTGGTTGTGTATTCCATATATATTTTATATGTGCTGATTTGAGATCACAGCCCCTAATCCTTTTCCTTGGCTTGAGGTCCACTTGTCAGCGAGAGTGTGTCGGCAATATTAGGATAACAGCCTGTATATATATATATGTGCGTGCACCTACATGTGGGTGGATGTTGTCATTTTAAAGGGGTTCTCCAGGAATTAAGAAAATGAAAATACTTAAATATAACTTTATTTTAAATATATTCCCAAATAACTATTTATAATGGCTCATTTTGTCTGGGTAGCAATCAGGGGAAACAAAATGGTGGCTGTCCCATTAGTTTACACAAAACCTGTCCTGATCACACATGAGGACTTTACAACACTGAGGTAAAGAGCTGCCTCGTCCTCCTCTTTACTTGTCAGGGATTATGATCCTGAATTCAGATGGTAAGAACTTTAGATGAATCTCTGGAGAATTTAGTTCATGAGGAGACATGAGATACAGAGACATGAGATACAGAGAGGAAGGACAGGACAGACTGTGGTGATGGAGACTGTAAACAAGCGCTGCTGCTCATTAGCCACACCTCACCCTCCTCATGTCTCCTCATCATCTCCATTCCCACAAAGATTCACCTGTATTCAGGATAATGATTCCTGACAAGTAGAGCAGAGAGGAGGATGAGGCAGCTCTTTACCTCGTTACCTACTGTTGTGAAGTAACTTGTCCTCCTGTGTGATTAGGACAGGTTCGATGTGTACTACTAGGAAGGCGGCCATTTTATTTCTCCTAATGATTGCTCCCCAGGCAAATCAAGCCATTCGAAGTGATGAAAGGTATTTGGGAATATATTTATTATAAAATAATACTTAAGTATTTTCATTTTTTTTTTATTCCCGCAGAACCCCTTTAAGTAGAAACGGGTGCAGAGTGCAACAGAGGGGACATATCGGCTCTGATCTGTTTAACTAAATCCTTGTATTCCCCTTGGAATTACATTTTTAAAACACATTTTCGTAGCGGCTTGCATTGCGCCCTTATTCTTCCTCGATGAATAAATGGCTGTGACAAAGAAGGGACTTGTCCCGCCGACAGCCAGTGTCAATTTATTCATAAATTCCAAAAGTATTAACAGAGGAACGGTAGAGCGTAATGTTCTAGTAAAAGACTCTTCAGAATTGTTATTTTATGGGGAATGCAAGTAAATCGGACATGTCAGGAGAGCCGTCACATTCTCTGCTACTGCATGTAATAGGAATGATGTGATGGTTGTATTATAACCCATGATGGCCGGCAACCCTCTATACATCTATCAGGATTGTCTGAAACGCTGTGTGTATGGCTTTATCCGTGATCACCTCCAACCTTAGACATTGGAACTGACCAGATAAGCGAGTGGTCTACCACGGGGCGGTTGCTTTTATTTTAATGTGTATGTAGCTTTACCCTCTTATGACAAAATGTTTTAATTTTTAAATTTGTTTCTGATTTGGAATAATGTAGTAGTGATACAAATGCTGTGTTCACATCTGTATCTTGGCCTCTGCTCCAAGCCGCCATTGCAGATTTTTATTTTTTTAAAGAAGAAAATAATGCTATATTCAGCACTGTTTTTCAATGGTAACTCAATGGAGACCGCGTTGGGACCCTAAAAGACCCCATTAGAAGTATGTAGGGCCCATCTTTTGGCATTTTGTGTCCAGTTGTGAACAGAGCCTAAGGGTAGGTTCACATTTTACCGACAGCCTGGAGTTTACCTGATTCAGTCTTGACCAGGGATCTCAAACTGCGGCCCTCCAGCTTTTGCAAAACTACAACTCTCAGCATGCCCGAAGAGCCTACAGGTATCAGCCTACAGCAGGGCATTGTGGGAGTTGTAGTTTTGCAACAGCTGGAGGGCCGCAGTTTGAGATGCCTGGTCTAGACAGAGGCTGCTTTTCACTGCTGGCCCCCATTGACTATAATGGGATACGGCCACTTTCTGACGTAAATGCTGCTTTTTAGCTGGTAAAACGTTGCATGCCAGCAAAGTGGCCGGATCCCATTAGTCACTGAGGTTCTGCAGTGAACAGTAGCCTCCTGCTAGGGCGCATATGTTGGACTTTGGCAGGCTGTTCTCTGCCGGGTCGAGTTTTAAAGGGATCTTGGTCCATTAAGAATGCAGTTCCTTTCGCAACCGCATGGTATAGAGCAGGAGGAGCTGAGCAGATTGTTATATGGTTTTGTGAGAAAAGATTCAGTAAAACTTATTTATTGATCTAAACCCCTCCTTATTCTACTTATGAGTCCAGTGGGTGGTCTTATCAGTGATTGGCATTCTTCCCTGCATTTGTTTTATATAGAGATGACTGCCTGCCCCCCAAGATAGCAGTGCCAGGGCCCACCGATCACCTTGCTCACTGCAGTACTCATAGTATGCAATGGGAGCAGCGCTTGCACTGTTAAGCCCTTAGATTCTGCGGTCAGTACATCCAGAGGCAAGGTCTAATGGGCAAGGGGCCATGCACACAACTGGTTTTGGTCCACATCCGATCCTCATTTACTTGTGGCAGTGGGGCCGCAAAAGATGCGGACAGCACACCGTTTGCCATCTGTATGTCTGTTCCGCAAATATATATATATTTTTTAATGTTCTATTGTCTGTTTGCGGACAAGAATAGTAGAGTTCTACACAGGGCTGGACGTTTCGTTCCACAAAAAGCGGCCGTTATCTGTGTTTTCCAGATCCACAATTTGCAGACCGCAAAAACGGCTACGACATGAGCCCTAAGGCCCCTTTCACACGAGTGAGTGCAACCTGTGACGTGAACACATAGCACCCTAATTGAATCCGGACCCATTCATTTCAATGGGTCTGTATACATTAGTGTTTTTTTTTCACTCATCAGTTGTGTGAAAAACTCAGCATGTTACTCTGCATGTAACTGAATGCAATCGCAGACAAAACTGACTGACTGAACTTGCTTGCAAAATGGTGCGAGTTTCACTGAACACAACCTAAACACATCCGGACCTAATCGGTCAAGCTCGTGTGAAAAGGGCCTAATACTGACACAAAATAAACTGCAAACAGTGATTGGGTTGTGTGCTGAAGACCCCTAGTGCGATTCTACAGACCTCCACCCATAAAACAGAATAAAAAGCAATCAAATAGTTGTGTGTAGCCCAAAATGGAACTAATGAAAAAGCATCTCATCCTACAAAACACAAGCCCTCACACAGCTCCATCGGTAGAAAGTTAATATAGTTATTTCTCCCTGAATGAGGCAACTGTTCTTATAGTGCAGTGGTATAACATAACCTTTACATAATTGGTATTGCCGTAATCCAAGGATGGCTAACCTGAGGCTCGCCAGCTGCTGCAAAACTACAACTCTCAGAATGCCTAGCCTGCCTACAGCAGGGCATGGTGGGAGTTATACAACAGCTGGAGAGCCGAAGGTTGGCCATCCCTGCTATAATCGTTCTAACCCACAGGATAAGGGCTCATGCACACGAACATGTTTTCTTTCCGTGTCCTTTTCAGTTTTTTTTGCAGACCGTATGTGGAACCATTCATTTCAATGATTCCGGCCCAAAAAAAAAACGGGAGTTACTCCGTGTGCATTTCCGTATGTCTATTTCCGTTCCGCAAAAAAATAGAACATGTCGTACTATTGTCCGCATCATGGACAGGGATAGGACTGTTCTATGAAGGGCCAGCTGTTCCATTCTGCAAAATGCGGAATGCACATGGATGTCATCCATATTTTTTGCAGACCGAAAACTACATACGGTTGTGTACATGAGCCCTAAAAGTAACTTATTTACGGCACACGGTTGAAGATTTAGAATGCAAAGAGAAAAAAAATGGAAGAATTGCTGTTTTTTTTTTGTTTGTTTTTTATCTCCCTCCCCTCCCTGAAAAAATTATGTAAAATGTAATCGGTTTTTTAAGTACCTCATTGTTGTGAAATTTGACAATGAAAAATGGTGGGAAAAAAGCTTGACATTAGACCTAAAATAGCCTAGTCATTAAGGGGTTTGTATGGAGCCAATACAAAAAAATGTCTGTGAAGTTGATCATATCCTTCAGTGCAGTTTAACATGCTGAGCGCTGTAATCGGCTCCCCTTTTTGTTGTCGAGACCCCCAGCATTCACGGAAATGCTTGGCTGGACGCTGTGGCTCTTTGCAGGCTTTACTAACTTGTATAGTTAAGACAGACTTTTATTTTAAAGCGTACCTGAGTTTTTAAAAAAAAAACTTTGCATTACGGCTGTGCTTCTTTGTACAGTCATAAATGTGAGGGGAGCAGCTATGTTTGGGCTTCTGTAAAATCTTTCAGCCATATTCCCTGGTTCAGCTGCACAGCTAGATGCATTTCTTTCACAAGCGGGGGCATCTCCCTTTTGTGGAATCTGTGAGCACTGTACTGCTGTGTAGTCCTTTTCCTTACTTCCCACTGTTTGCTTTGAGCTCAATTCAGACCTGCGGTTTGCTGCGATTTCAGCAGTTTCTGATCCCCGCAGTCCCTGACCGCGGGGATCAGAAACTTTTGCATTCGTAAAATATAAATGTATCCCTCCCCCCTGCACCCCTGATTTATTCGAGCACGGTGGGAGGTGCAGGGGGAGGGTTGCGGGAGGCGGGCGGTGCGGTAGGCGGGATCGCGATCCCCCGCCTCCCATTGCGTAATCGTTGGCGTCTAGTGGGTATACCAGGGTGCCAGCACATTGCTGGCACCCTGGTATAAACGGCTGACATCGGTGATGCGATGTCAGCCGTTTAACCCTTTCCATACAGCGGTCCGTACGGACCGCTGTATGGAAAAGGTTAACAGTAAGAGGGAGCTCCCTCCCTCTCCGATCGGGGGGCTGCTGTGCCTTTGCAGTCCCCCGAATGGAGAGGGAGAGAGCTTCCAGGCAGCCCCCCAAGCCCCGTCCTTACCCTTCCCCGTCTGCGCAGTTCTGGCCACTACTGAGCAGAAGGGGAAGGTTCCCATGGCAACAGGACGCCTTCTCAGGCGTCCTGCTGTCCATGGTGCTGAACAGATCTGTGCTGAAAGCATAGATCTGTTCAGACAAAGTGTAAGTAAAATACAGTACAGTACAATATATACTGTACTGTATTATGCAGACATCAGACCCACTGGATCTTCAAGAACCAAGTGGGTCTGGGTCAAAAAAAAAGTGAAAAAAGTGAAAAATAAAGTAAAAATCAAAAAACACATTTATCACTGATTAAAAATGAAAAAAAATAAAATTCCCTACACATGTTTGGTATCGCCGCGTCCGTAACGACCTGATCTATAAAACGGTAATGTTACTTTACCCGAACGGTGAACGCCATAAAAATAAAAAATTAAAAACTATGATGAAATTGGAATTTTGCCCACCTTACTTCCCAAAAAAGGTAATAAAAGTGATCAAAAAAGTCGCATCTACGCCAAAATTGTAACAATCAAACCGTGATCTCATCCCGCAAAAATCATACCCTACCCAAGATAATCGCCCAAAAACTGAAAAAGTTATGGCTCTTAGACTATGGAAACACTAAAACATGATTTCTTTTGTTTCAAAAATGAAATCATTGTGTAAAACTTACATAAATAAAAAAAAAAGTATACATATTAGGTATCGCCGCGTCCGTATTGACCGGCTCTATAAAAATATTACATGAACTAACCCCTCAGATGACCACCGTAAAAAAATTAAAATAAAAACGTGCCAATCAAACCGTCATCTCATCCCACAAAAAATGAGACCCTACTTAAGATAATCGCCCAAAAATTTAAAAAACTATGGCTCTTAGACTATGGAGACACTAAAACATTTTTTTTGTTTTAAAAATGAAATTATTGTGTAAAACGTACATAAATAAAAAAAATTGTATACATATTGGGTATCACCGCGTCCGTGACAACCTGCTCTTTAAAATTACGTCATGATCTAACCTGTCAGATGAATGGTGTAAATAACAAAAAAAAAACGGTGCCAAAAAAGCAATTTCTTGTTACCTTGCCGCACAAAAAGTGTAATATAGAGCAACCAAAAATCATATGTACCCTAAACTTGTACCAACAAAACTGCCACCCTATCCCGTAGTTTCTAAAATGGGGTCACTTTTTTGGAGTTTCTACTCTAGGGGTGCATCAGGGGGGCTTCAAATGGGACATGGTGTCAAAAAAACCAGTCCAGCAAAATCTGCCTTCCAAAAACCGTATGGCATTCCTTTCCTTCTGCGCCCTGCCGTGTGACCGTACAGCGGTTTACGACCACATATGGGGTGTTTCTGTAAACGACAGAATCAGGGCCATAAATAACGAGTTTTGTTTGGCTGTTAACCCTTGCTTTGTAACTGGAAAAAAAATATTAAAATGGAAAATCTGCCAAAAAATTGAAATTTTGAAATTGTATCTCTATTTTCCATTAAATCTTGTGCAACACCTAAAGGGTTAACAAAGTTTGTAAAATCAGTTTTGTATACCTTGAGGGGTGTAGTTTCTTAGATGGGGTCACTTTTATGGAGTTTCTACTCTAGGGGTGCATCAGGGGGCTTCAAATGGGACATGGTGTCAAAAAACCAGTCCAGCAAAACCTGCCTTCCAAAAACCAAACGGCGCACCTTTCACTCTACGCCCCGCTGTGTGGCCGTACAGTAGTTTACGGCCACATATGGCGTGTTTCTGTAAACGGCAGAGTCAGGGCAATAAAGATAGTCTTGTTTGGCTGTTAACCCTTGCTTTGTTAGTGGAAAAAATTGGTTAAAATGGAAAATTAGGCAATAAAATGAAATTCTCAAATTTCATCCCCATTTGCCAATAACTCTTGTGCAACACCTAAAGGGTTAACGAAGTTTGTAAAATCAGTTTTGAATACCTTGAGGGGTGTAGTTTATAGAATGGGGTCATTTTTGGGTGGTTTCTATTATGTAAGCCTCGCAAAGTGACTTCAGAGCTGTAGTGGTCCCTAAAAATTGGGTTTTTGTAAATTTCAGAAAAATTTCAAGATTTGCTTCTAAACTTCTAAGCCTTGTAACATCCCCAAAAAATAAAATATCATTCCCAAAATAATTCAAACATGAAGTAGACATATGGGAAATGTAAAGTCATCACAATTTTTAAGGGTATTACTATGTATTACAGAAGTAGAGAAACTGAAACTTTGAAATTTGCTAATTTTTCCCAATTTTGGGTAAATTTGACATTTTTTTTTATGCAAAAAAAAATATTTTTTTTAACTTTATTTTACCAGTGTCATGAAGTACAATATGTGACGAAAAAACAATCTCAGAATGGCCTGGATAAGTCAAAGCGTTTTAAAGTTATCATCACTTAAAGTGACACTGGTCAGATTTTCAAAAAATGGCCTGGTCCTAAGGTGTAAAAAGGCTGTGTCCCTAAGGGGTTAAGGAGGGGGTATCACACATGAGGCTCCTGTGACATTCAGAAGCCGTGTAGAAGCAGTTCTATCAGGCTCAGGAGGTCAGCTAGTTCTGACATGCCTCCACTTCCTTTCGGCCATTTTCTGTGCCTGTTACTAGGGATAAACAGGTAGTGGGACTGCAACTTAGGTGAAAGTGAGACCCCTAGAGGCCATGACTTTACAGCTATTTTTCAGGTGGATGCAGGCAGTTTTTTAAATGAAGTGATTTAGAAATGGGCTTTTTACACCATTGTCTATTAAATGAAATACCATTGTGTGAAAGGACTCTTTAAAGATGTGTCTAACAAGTCTCCTCTTTCTACCCCCACAGACTCATCATCTGCTGAGAAACCATCCTGTACTACTCCCTCTACATCATCTGCCCCTGGACTAAATCCCTCTTCTGCGCCTCCCGCCACCGCCTCCTCCTCCTCCTCTTCTACAGTCCCCGTGTCACCGGTGCCACAATCACCAATTTCTTCACTATTGCAGGACCCCAATCTCCTGCGACAGCTGCTTCCTGCCTTGCAAGCCACTCTACAGATTAACAATTCTAATGTGGATATCTCCAAAATTAATGAAGGTACATAAAGCCAGCCTCCTTCCTTTAAACTGGTTTTCTGGTCATTTGAAGTTATTCTCTATTCACAGGATAGGGGATAACTATTTAGATCAGTGGTGGTCCTACTGCTGGAACAGATCACGTGGAAGGGGTCCCGATGACGCAATGGCAGGTTAGAAGTTGTGCAGTTCCGCTCCATTCATCCCTATGGGACAGCGGCAGACAGTCGAGTGCAGTCCTCTGCTGTCTCTGGCAGGCTTATAGTGTGTGAATGGAGTGGCAGTATGAATCCTGAACTGCGACTCCATTCATATGGGGGTCCCAGTGGTCTGGACCCACAGATCAGGCGAGGGTCATAATCTGTGATGTGTCAAATAGAGGATATGTGCTCCATGACTGCCAAAATGTGAGGGGGAAACAGGGTTAGAAGATGAACAGTTCTTGTAGCCAACAAGTATTTTTTATTTATTTTTTTACATTTTAGGGCTATGTCCACATGGGAGGGACACGCTGAGGATTTGTTGCCACCGATTTGTGGGAGGCAAATCTGCAGTGTTACAGGACCAGCACTGTGGATGCAGAGGAAATTGATCTTTGGTCTTAAATCCAAAATATTTCAATTTATGCTCCATTTTTCTACGCCTAGATTTCATTCTTGTATCTGGTAAAATCTAAAGCAAAATCAGTGCCAAGACTGCAGGGGAATTTTCACTGTGGAATAGCGACCAAATCTGCCCTGTTAAAGGAGACCATAAGAAATGAAACTGGATGCAAAGTAGAAAACCCCTTAGGGATCGTTCACTCTGTGTCTTTTGCTTCTGAACTTTGGCTTGAAACATGGACCGAGATTTTCCCTGAGGTTTGGGAGGTTTCTGTCTTCCATTTATTTCAATGGGAGACAGCACCGAGATCGATAAGCTGCCGCTCCACGATTCTCAGTGCTGCCCACTATTAAAATAAATGAATGGGAGGCAGAAACCAGGGTTGGGGAGGAAGGGGTTCAACATAACAATTTTTATTTTTTTTATAAATTGTGGCATGCTCTGGCTTTAGTTTTTTCCCCTATACGCTAATATGCTCTATAGGGGAACAACACCAGTAAAAAAATAACATAAAAAATGCGATGTGTGAACAAAAAAAGAAGCATGCAACATGAAAATCAGGCATTTTAAAGGCCTTTTTTTTTTTTTTTTTTTACCACATTTTGCTTGTGAAGGACGCATGACATGTAAACTAATAAAATAAATCTTTTTTAAAAACATTTTTCCCAGCAGACAACCCTTTATTGGATAAAACTCTCCTCTGATCCATAAAATCATCTTGCTGGAGAGGGAAGTTGAGGGCAGTTTTAGTTCACCTACTACCCGTTTTACTGGCAAAATTGTCAGCAAAATGATTCTGATATTCTGTCAGATGCCTGTTTATTTATGGGGTAAGAAGTGTTGGGTTTAAGTATAGTTTAGCTAGAATATTCCTTATAGTTTTATTTCATTTTTGCTGAATTTTTTAGATTTGAACGCTCTGTAGAAGATACGCTCTGTATCTGGAGTCCTTTATCTGGAAAAACGTAGCTTTGCTGCCCCCCAGTGGCATGATATATTTTAACTGCAGTGTCAATATGTAATCGGAAGCGGATATCTTTCATTTTCACTTTGCAGGGTGCAACTTTTCTTTGGCTTGTGTCGGCATGCATCGCCGCAAATATTATAACCCAAATGTGTGTTTCAGTCCTTACAGCTGCTGTGACACAAGCTTCTTTACAGTCTATACTTCACAAGATTATCACTGCTGGGCCCTCCGCTTTCAACATCACATCGCTAATTTCCCAAGTTGCACAGCTGTCTGCACAAGGTGAGCAATGTCCTATGTGTGTCCCTAGGCTTGAGTGGATTGAGCTTCCGATCATAGATGCGATTCGTTCAAAAACTTTGTGGTTAATGTTGTTTCCGTAAAGCGTTAACATGTATTGGCTCCATGGAGCCAAACTTTATCTCTCTCCCGAAGTCGTGCGACACTTCAGTGCATTACTACTGTATTCCTGTCTGTGTATTTAAAAACATTTTAAAATAGGAATCTGAATTTGGCTTTGGTTTCAAGGTGCCAGCCAGTACCAAAGCCCACTTCGGGTTCCAATTTTAAAATGTTTTTTGCATGCATCAATATGAATACAATAGTAATTCACTGAAGTCTTGTGCGACTTTGGGCGAGATCAGGCTTGGCTCTCTGGAGCCAATACATTTTAATGCTGTACGGAAACATCATTAACCACAAAGTTTTTGAATGAATCTACTTCGGATCTATGATCAAAAGCTCGATTTGCTCAAGCCTAGTCAGTGTCCTAGATTCTCCCTGTCATCAGTCCCCAGGTTTGTGTGTAGATTAGTGCTGTACGTTGTCGTCTTAATTGACTCGGTAGAATTCCAGAGTCTTATAAAATGAAATCTGTAATTTTTTATTTTTATTTTATTTTTTAGCCACACAGTCTAATCAGTCTCCTATGTCTCTGACATCTGATGCCTCTTCACCGAGATCATACGTATCTCCCCGCATCAGCACACCGCAGACTAACACCGTTCCTCACAAACCCCTGATAAATACAACGTCTGGATCTTCACAGCCAAAGGTAACACTCATCGGCCGATTGTCCCTTGTCTGCTGAGCTGTTGCATGAGACAATTAATAGTAAAACCTAATTTCTGTATTTCATTCTGTGAAATCTGATCAGCAAAAAAATGGATAGACAACATACGGATAACTTCCATGTGCATTACATATTTTTTTTTCACTCCCATCATTGAAAGGGCTGTTGTCATCCTCAAGTACAGACGAGAGTCAGACAAAATTACCAATGTGTGCATGGCCTCATAGAAATTAATGGGTCAGGGTGCACATGAAGCCTTAGGGCTCATTCAGACGGCCATATGCTGTCCGCAAAAATGCGGATCAGTTTTTGCGGATTAATGCTGTCTCATTCACTTCTATGGGGCACTTTTCTTCCATTGCAAGGCTCAGCAAAAAAAGGAACATCTCCTATACTGGTCAGTGAAAATCAGGACATGGCCCTATTGAAGTCTATGGATCAGCAAAAAAAATATGGAATGCAATCCATTTTTTTTGCGGACATGCTGAACTGTCCGTAAAAAAACTGATCCGCATTTTTGCGGACAGCATACGGCCGTCTGAATGAGCCCTTACTATAAGACCTGGTTCACATTTCCCTTTCTCACTGAGGTGTGCTGTCCTCTTTGTTGGCAGACAGCACACATACACATTGATTTTAATAATTCTGTTAACATCATTTGTTTTTTTTGTTTTGTACTGACAGTAGGTCAGTGAAAAACAATAATGGACACATGCTCTACTTTGGCCCGTGATGTGGACCAGACACGGTCATTCAAGTCTATGGTTCCACGAAAAATTACTGACGCAACACGGATGGCATCTGTTTGGTCTGTTTTTCACGGACCACTAATAGGAGATGCTCTGGAAATGAATTTTCAGCAGAGCAGCGTCCGTGTAATATGGAGGGCAAAAAAATAACACGGACCAAACACTGATTCTTAACAAAAAACAAAAGTCTGTTTGTAATTCGTCATGGACGTCAAACATATGGAAATGTGAACTAGGGATTGACAATTGGGTTGTTATACAAGCTTAGTTTTATTGGAATTACCAGTGACAAAAAATTGGTCACAGGTGCCATCTTTCTTACCAGTTCCATAAAGCATGGTTGATCTTCCAGCTGCTGTATCGCCTATATGTTGTATTTTTTGCAGAATGCTGCTTTTTCAGGTTTTGGTTTTTCTTACCAGTAAAAGTAAAATGGTCTGTGTCTTTATAGGCCAATACCACGGTTGGTGCAAAGCAAGGACCATCTACACAGACTGTACCTCAGCAGACTGTGACTGCTGACAAGCCCCAAGGACATGAACCCTCCTCCCCCCGAAACCTTCAGCGACAAAGGTTAGTAATAGAGATGAGCGACTTTCATATTTTGAAATTCGTTCATGCTTCGTTTGGTGGTAAAAGCAGAATTGCGTTATGGATTCCTCTCCTGCATAACAGAGAACCCGACCGGTCCATTATGCAGCCCATAGACTTCTATTATAACGGAATGCCTCTAAAGGCATTCAGTTATACATTCTGTCATGGAATTGCGTTATAGTCCGTGGTAACGGAATCCATAACGCAATTCTGCTTTTACCACCAAACGATGCGTGAACGAGTTTCACAACATGACTGAGTTTGGTCAAGGTTAGGCTGGGTGCAGACTGTGTTTGGTCTGTACGTTCTCCACCATATACTTCCAGTGTATCCCACTGTAAACTCGTACAGAATAGGTTGGGTGCAGAATGTGCGGTGTTTCTCTATAGGAAAGTGCACCCTCCTGTACAGTAAAAAGAGAAAAAAAATTATGCCTACGCAATTCAGCCCAACAGAGGCATAAATGGCGCTCTTAGGGTGAACAAGGACCTATGGATATAATTCACATATTTGCTGGTAGCTTGGTTAAAGGGGCATCATGGAGTTGCTTTGTGCTGGTCATTGCAGGACACTTTGGGGACAGTGTTAAAATGACAAGTGTAAACTAATTTTACTTATTAACTGGACAGATGTTCTTGCTGGGGTTTGTAGTATTACTCGTTGCCTTTCCAGATCAATATGTGATTGTTCTACATATGGTGGCGGGAGCCTTTCTATCTAGTGGCGCTCTGCCCTGGCTCATTGAGGGTGGTCCTCAGGGGAACCTATGACTTTTCCTATCTGACATCTGAATAAAATAGCTTCCAGTTTTTGGATACCTAAGGGCTGTTGTAACGAGCCTGTGGAAACATGGCCTCATGGGTCTGGAAGCCCCTTTTATTTCTGCCTGCGTACAGCACTTCTTTATTAATAGACCTGTTATTAATCTGCTTTATCACTCTTCCTGTAGTAGTCAGAGAAGCCCGTCTCCCAGTCCAAACCATACCTCCAGCACTTGTGCATCCAGCACATCATCTGTCACACAGAGCACGCCTGCACGATCGTCCTCGTGTTCACTGACGCCAACGCTAGCTGCCTACTTCAATGAAAACCTTTTAAAGCATGTCCAAGGCTGGCCTGCAGATCATGCAGAGAAGCAGGTAACACAGAATCTTTATTTCCTGTACTCGTCTGCAGATGTCATCCGTGCGCACTTAAACCAGGGTACATAGTTTTCTTGAGCTGAAAAAAAAAATCATCAGAACAAGGAGCTGTATGAGCAAGGCATGCTAGGATTTTAGCTCAGAAGCCACAGGGGGAGAGATGAGAGCAAACTTGGGTAGCGGTAATGTGCAGTGGGATTGTCTCTGTAGTTCCCTTTAGCACCATAAGCAACGGGAACATCTGTGTGAACAGATTTAGCAAATTTAAATATGGCAGCACAGCGGCTCTTTGGTTAGCATGTATCTTGCCGCCCTGGGGTCCTCTGTTTCCAATCCCACCAAATACAGCATCTGCATACAGTACAGTTTGTAGGTTTTCATATTTGCGTGTGTTTCCTTTAGGTATTCTCTCATCTCCCACAACTTACTGATGCAGGAATTATTAGACGCCAATAAGCAAAGGGAAACTAATCTGCAACCTTTTTCCCCCCGTCCCTAGGCTGCGCGGTTGCGTGAAGAAGCTCACAACATGGGGAGCATTCACATGTCAGAAATTTGTACAGAGTTGAAAAATTTAAGGTCTTTAGTTCGAGTATGTGAAATTCAAGCAACTTTGCGCGAGCAGAGGTTAGTATGGCTTTACGTACTACCAATTTTCCGATCAGACGAGCGTTAAGGCTGTGTTCGCACCAGCATCATTCCATTTTTATAAGAGCTTTGACAACGTTGACATTTCTATTTTGAAACCTTTCTAAATGGACCCAAAGTTTCCCACTGATCTTGACAAGAATAGCCTTGTAGGCGACACTATTCTTGTAAATGATATGATCGTGTATGTTACGGTTTTCTTTCCATTTGCTTGTACGCTTCCAGTCTAAGAGCTCCTTCACACTTTCATAGGAAAATAGGCATGTTCAGTGTTTTTTTTAATTTTTTTATTCACTTTAATTTTTGATCCATATTCTGAGTTTTGTTTTATTTCATTTCTTAAAAAAATTGCTGTTTTTCTAACATTACAGAAATATAGATGATAAAAAAACAGAACAGATACTCACACTTTGCAGACACAGCTTGACTTTTTTTTAAAGGAGTTGTGCAGGCAGCATATATTGGTGAACTATCCTCAGAATAAGTCATCAATATCTGATCTTCGGGGGTCTCACACTCGCCATGTCTTAGACCCCCACTGATCAGATAATGATGAATGGTCATCAGTATATACTGCCTACACAAACCCCTTTTAATGCTCCACCCTTCCTGGTGGACCGGTGCATTCGAGCATGGTAAACTGCCCCAATTGCTCTGTCCCTGCTCCTTTTGACCACTGTTGCCGATCTCTGGTCCCCAAATGTAAACTCCTGTCACGGACGGTGGTCACGTGTGCTGCTGCAGCCAATAACTGTCCGCAGCCCTGATGTGTTTCACCAAGCGGAAGTTTACATGCAGGGAGCGGTGGATCAAAGTTGCTAAAACCAAGCAACGTTGAGCAGGTAAGTGTTCGAATCCACAGATCTGGTAGGGAGGATTTAAAAACGTACAAAAAGATGGATAATTTGAACTGCAGCCCATTGCATTCAATATGGAACCATTGGAAGATGACGCGTGTTGAAAAAGAAGCCATGCGCATATAAAGATGCATGTATAGTGAATGGGAATACGGTCAGCTAAATGTATTGCCAATGTCTTTCGGTGACTGAAGGCAGACTTTGTATGCATCTGTAATACACAAGTCTGAATGAGTTCTTAATTTCCAGGCATTTCTCAATGTGTCATTAGTCTGCCCTTGTGACGCTTGTTCTTTTCTCTCCCCCTCCTTAGGATACTGTTTTTGAGACAGCAAATTAAAGAACTTGAAAAACTTAAAAATCAGAATTCCTTCATGATGTGAAGAGTTGTCTTGCACGTGGACTTGGGACTGTAAAGCGGAGCGAGCCCGGTCTCAACACTTTTGAGCTGCAGACGAGTAGACTTTGGACCGTTGAGCCGGGCAGTGGACACTTCAGGGGGAGCGGGACTGGAGGGAGTGTCAATTCAGGGGGCAAATACAAGTGTGATTTGTATAAAAGAAAAACAAACAAAAAAAAGAAAAACCCCTTGAAATGTAGATTTCTTGTAGATGTATCCTTCACGTTGTAAATATGTTTTGTAGATTGAAGCCATGGGATGCCCATGTGTATCAGAGCTTTGACATCCAAAACTAATCAATGCAGAGGTGGTAAACAACCCTAGCCTTTTTCATGTAAGCTTGTCTGCAAAATTAGCCGTTACTATATATATATATATATTTTTATTTTTTTTCTCTCGTTAATTTATCATTCAGAAATCTTGCTCCCCCCCCCCCCAGAAGTTAGATAACCATCACCAAGCAAAAACGTATCTGTGTCTGAAGTATTCTCCAACAGTTTGGGCAGTGTACAAAACATTTGTGCTAGATGTCATACTCTCACCCCGGCCTTGTTTGAGAACAGTGCTTCATTACTTTGTATATATATTTTTTTTATTTTTATTTTTTTTCTGCAAGGAAATATATTCCTGGAAGTGTTCCTCCTCCCAATTTCTATATGAATTTTTCATCTGTTTTCTCCTTAACGGCACTGTAGCTTTGGCACTTTTTTTTTTTTCTATGTATTTTTTTTTTTTCCATTCCTGTGTACAGTAAGCGTAATATTGCAGTGATTGATCGACAAACCCACCCGCTTGTATAAATTATTGAACTTCTCTCCACATGCAGCCTACGATTACTGCCGAGCCAGACCCGTGTCCTGTGCTTTACATGTACAGTGCGCGCTCAGTCATACAATATACAAAGATTTTTATTTTAATTTTTTTTATTTCAATTATTTTATTTTTTTGCCCCTTTGGAAATAAATAAATAAATAAAACTTCAAATGTTTGTGTGGGGGAACAGAGGAAAACAAGCTAGTCAGATGTGAACTGTATCTGTTGTAATAAACCTGTTTAAAGAGATGACCGGTTTGCTTTTATTTCACGACGGTAAGGTTTTAAGATTGTGTAATGTAAAAACTTACTAGGGGGGGGTAGATTATGAATTATTTTTGAATGTTAAAGACACGCTCTTAATTTTCTTCCTGCTCCAAACTCTGACAGGAATAAGCCGGTTGTAGAGACAGTCGGAGCGGGGAGTGCGCCAGTGGCAGACTGGGCATGCGCTGCTCTTATTAGGAAAAGCAGCGCATGTGCAGTTAGAATAAAGCGTGCAGCCATGGACGAGCTGGGCTCATTATAAAAACATTACTATTCAGATTTTTTTTTTAATAAAGTATATTAGGAAACTCTTTTTACCCTACCTCCCACTATATAGTGGAAAGTACTTATATAGTGGCCAACCCCAAGTGATCGCCACTTTCTGGAAAGGCTTCCCGATCCCGGTGTTAGGGACAGCTTTTCAAGGACTTGCCGTTCTCCATCGTGGGGGATGTTGTTGCAGTTCGGCTCCCAGCCCCAACCGTAGCACATTAGGCTGCTTTGTTACATATACGTTGACCCGATTGCTATGCTGTGGGAGTTCTGTCTGGCCATTTTAATTTTAAAGGAACCCATCCCATCTCCTTGGTTCCTCCCATGTTGCGTCGGCCAGCCGTTGTCTTGTGTTCCCGTCTTGACGTCCTGCTTCTCAGTTTAATGGATGCTTGTGATGTATTATGGTGGTCCAGTTTGGTGCTGACTGCTGCTCTCACCACCGCAGACTTCTCACAATATCTGTGATCAATGCCAACCACTGTTGCCTTTCACTCATGGAGAATATCGGCTGTAAATTGTTTCCTAAACTGTTACCAATAAACAGAAGAAAATCAATTGCTACTATCTTGCCAATCTGTTCATTTCCCTGAAAGTTTCATGTACCCACCCTCCTTTTTGGTTTTAATTGAAGGGCCTCTGTCAGCAGACTTGTCCCTATGACACTGGCTGACCTGTTACATGTGTGTTTGGCAGCTGAAAACATCTGTGTTGGTCCCATGTTCATATGTGCCCGCATTGCAGAGAAAAATTATGTTTTAGTAGTTTTTGCAGATGAGGCTCTAGGAGCAACGGGGGCGTTACTGTTACTCCTACAGTCTCTGCTCTCTCTGTAACTGCTGCTCCCTCTGCACTTTGACAGGACCAAGAAGAGTAAACATCATCACACCTGGCCTTGTTCAAAGTGCAGAGGGCGCGACAGTTGCAGAGAGAGCAGAGCCTCTAGGTGTACTGGCAACACCCCCGTTGCTCCTTGAGGCTCATTTGCATATATTAAAAGATTTTCCTCAGCAATGCGGGCACATATGAACATGGGGCCAACACAGAGGCCTTCAGCTGCCAAGTGCACATGTAACAGGTTCCTTTTTAAAGGGCATCTGTCAGCAGATTTGTACCTGTCCCCTCTTCTGTGTTTTTTTGTTTTTTAGTAAATACTTGCATTCCCCATGAAATAACAATTCTGAAGCATCTTTTTTTTTCCCCCTCATAACTCTGTATTGTAATGTCCCTCCGTTATTCATCTTGGAAATGTGTGACTAAATTGGAAACTGGTTATTAACCATGTCTTTTGTCAAATAGGTGTGTCCCTATACAGTCTGGCACTGATTGGATCAAGTCAGTATGTAGGGAGACCCTTGTGTGAATTTATTTATACATTTCTAAGTGGAATAAGAGGGTCCACACACCACTAAGAAAAGAGGCTTAAGAATTGTTATACAATGGGAAATACAAGGAATTTACTAAAACAGACATGTAACTGCACCCAGCTATCTCTGGTGCTTCCAGAATGAATGGGGAGGCAGAGCACAGATGCCAAACCTGTCGCTCCATCTGATTTTGGGGGGAAAGGGACAGATGTGGAGTCCCAGTGGTTGGAACCCCAACAATCTGTTATCCTATGGATAGCGGATAACTTCAAAACTCCTTTAGGGCTCATGTACACATCCGTATGTTTTTTTGCGATCCGCAAAACACGGATCTGCAAAAAAATCGGATGACATCCGTATTGCATCAGTGTTTTTTTTTATTTATTTTTTTTATTTATCCATTGTAACAATGCCTGTCCTTGTCCGTAAAACGGACAAGAATAGGACATGTTCTATTTTTTGTGTGGAATAGACATGTGAACATAATGAAACGGAATGCACACGGGATCATTTCTGTGTTTTTGCAGACCCATTAAAGTGAGTCCTTCCACTTATGGACCTGTAAAAAAAAAGTTAGTGTACATGAGCCCGTGTATTCTACACTGTGCTAAGGACAGATGTAGCAGAGCTGAATTTTGCCCTACATCTTTTAGACTGCATTATTTGTTTATTATTTCTCCCTGATCCAGAACAGACAGTTGGGGTCCTCGTTCTCTACAAATGTGGGGGTCCCAGGGATAGATTTTATGATTTGACCTGGCTTCTGCCTCCTCTTGCTGAGCCTTGCCGTAATTTGCACAATGCTGTCACCTTCCAGCTGCACCATGTCTGACCTGTAGAACGGTGAAGCGAGATACTGAAGCCTTCTGGCCTGTTCTGGTGCCCCGTGATTTTACGGGAATCTGTCAGCCGCAAACAGCCCCCCAAACTAGCATAAGCAGTGTATAGTGTAAATGACGCTGAATCCTATTATGTAATTCTTTTCTTCATACTCGCTTGGATTACGACGACGTGCTCTGACAAACCAGCAGTAAGTTGCATTGAGAGGGCTCCTGAGCTCATGCACATCAGGGTGCATTCACACGACCATATAAACTGATCCGCATCCATTCCGCAAATTTGCGGAATGGGTGCGGACCCATTAATTTCAATGGGGCCGCAAAAGATGCGGACAGCACACCGTTGTTCTGTTCCGCGGCCCTGCAAAAAAGATGGACAAGCTTAGGCATTCTCTATATAGCGCTGGCCATGTGCGGTCTGCAAATTGCGGAACGCGCACGGCCGGTAACTGTTTTGCGGATTGCAAAACACCTGCAGTCGTGTGCATGCACTCTAATGGAGAGGACTCGGAGGAGTATGAAGATGAATTTTACATAATAGGATTCAGTCTCATGTACACTAGTCACTGGAGCTGACGGATTCCCGTATTGTATAATCTAATTTCAAACCCTTCGAAAAGCTTTTGTTTCGTGTCTGTGAATGAGTGTGTCAATTGCTTACACTGAATCTGAAAACCAGCCCTGGTAATGTGATGGGGACACTGGTGCGCAGGTCTTCAAGTGTGTTAGAGATTTCCAGGTGCACCACCATAAATCAGAATATCATTGAAAAGTTAATTTATGTTAGTAATTCACAAAGTGGAATGAAAACCCACAAGTTAGTATCTCAGAAAATTTTAATATTATTGAAGACCAATAAAAAAAAAAGTTTTAATTGCAAAATGTTGGCAGCTGAAAATTAGGTCTAGTACATGCAGTCAATACTTGGTTCAGGGCTTCTTTTGCATGAATTGCTGCATCAATGCGGCGTGGCATGGAGGCGAGCAGCCTGTGGCACTGCTCAGGTGTTCTGGAAGCTCAGGTTGCTTTGATAGCGGCCTTCAGCTCGTCTGCATTGTTGCGTCTGGTGTCTTTCTCTTGACAATACCCCGTAGCTTCTCTGAAGTTTAGGTCAGATGACTGCTGGCCAATAAAGCACAGTGATACTGTGGTTATAAAACCAGGTACTGGTACTTTTGGCAGTGTGGGCAGGTGCCAAGTCCTGCTGGAAAATGAAATTGCATCTACATAAAGCTTGTCAATAGAGGAAAGCATGAAGTGCTGTACAAGTTACTGGTAGATGGCGGCGCTGACTTTGGACTTGATATCAACACAGTGGACCAAGACCAGCAGATGGCAAGGCTCCCCAAACCATCACTGACTGTGGAAACATCACACTGGACCTCGAGGCTAGTTTCACATTACTGGTTTCACTCCCGGCAGGGAGCAGTCTGCTGGAGCTTGCTGGATCTGGCATTGCTGGAAGCTGCCTGAATGCCTCCTGGTGTTCTGTTAGATTTCCCTACCCTAGTCACTTCCGACCGCACCGGACATGACGTGAGGAGGTGTGCTGCGCATGCGCACAACGACGGGGTAGGGAAATTTCACAGCAGAGTTAGCTGGACACCGGCTGACACTGCACATGCGCCGGGAGCCTCACCAGCGTTTAGGGTATGGAAAAATTATGGGCCAGTGCGCAAGCGCAGTCATCGGATGGATGTTCTCAGCTGAACATCGGCCGACAATGCGCATGCGCTGGGAGCCTCACCAGCGGTTAGGGTAGGGAAAAAGCACTGGCCTGTAATTTTTCCCTAACCGCTGGTGAGGCTTCCAGCGCATGCGCAGTGTCAGCCGGTGTCCAGCCGAGAACATCCATCCGATCACCGCACCTGCGCACTGGCCTGTAATTTTTCCCTACCTTAACAGCTGGTGAGGCTCCCGGTGCATGCACAGTGTCGGCCGGTGTCCAGCTGACTGCTGTTAAATTTCCCTACCGTGTCGTGCGCCCTCGCGGCACGGCACACCTCCTTACGTCATGTCCAGTGCGGCCTGAAGTGACGAGGGTAGGGAAATCTAACGGAACACCGTGCAGATCCGTGTGACCGTTCTCGTGAATTATAGTCTGTATTGTGAATGAGAATAGTTATTTCTATTGATGGGAGTGAGAACAATGTGGAGAGCAAGTGGAAGATATCCGTACTTTTCGGACCGAACTACAGACGTGTGCATGAGTGAGGGCACATAAGGACTATAAACCCATTGCGTGAAAATGGTTTCAGAGGAAATGTACTTTGTATTTTTAAAGTACAGCATAGAAAAAAATAAAGTTATTCTCTGGCTGCATCGAGGCTGCTTGTTTTAAGACCCAATGTATGAGAACCTCTGTTTTAACAATCCAAGACGGTTATCCTGGGCTTTAGACTTGTCGTGTACTGTGCTGCCCCCTTGTGTACAAAGTGGTAAATGTGAAAACATGTTCATTACTGCTAAAAATTGCCATGAAATATGCATGGACACAAATTATATCACCTGCTCAATAATAAGGAAATCCTGAAAACATGACTGGTAGGTGGGTCCTGAGGATCGGAGTTTAGAAACCCTGCTCTTAGAGCATGTGCAAAACGCAAGCCTTTCGGGCTGAATATGGCCCACTATGGTATTTGTGGCTGAATGTGGCCCACGTGCGGTTGTGGAAAGACTGGAAACCGCTGCCAGGAGAAGCAATTCGCTATACCAGACAGCGGTCCCTTTAAACCTCAGGGCTGCTCTGGGGCCGGCGGCGTGCGACATCACATCAGGGAGAAACGTTGTGTGTTGCCCAGTCCACTGAGGCCTGAGGGAGAAGACGGGACATGCCTGCCTGGCTATTTCTGGTGGCGTGGTCTAGATAAGTACAGGTACACGAGTCTGGCCGTCTGACGCCAAGTAATATGAACGGTTGTGGCTTCATAGGACAAGCTAACATCAACATAAAATGTACTCCGAATTATAACTGTTTTAGGGCTCATTCACATGACCGTGTGTACCCCGTGCACGTGCTACGGTCCGCAATGCATGGGCACCGGCTGTGTGAATCTCATGTTGACTTGAATGGGTCTGCAATCCACAATATATGCCAAAAGAAAGGATATGTCCTATCTTTTGTGGTGTGGAGGCGCTCCGTAGTGCTTCTGTGGGATCCCGATCCGTGCTGCACCGCGCGGTGCACCCGTTCAACTCAATGGGTCCTTATCCGTGATACGGATTCACACAACTGGTGCCCGTATATTGCGAGTTATCAGTGTGTTATCTGTGGTGTTACATAGGACTGCAGGTGACATCTACTACATTATCTCTACTCAGTTATCACTGTAATCTGTGATGTTACATAGGACTGCAGATGATATATACTACAGGTTAAACTCAAAAAATTAGAATATCGTGCAAAAGTCCATTTATTTCAGTAATGCAAATTAAAAGGAATTTCATTAATGCAGCTTAAAATTAAAATTTTGTGAAAAGGTTCAATATTCTAGGCTCAAAGTGTCACACTCTAGTCAGCTAATGAATGCATACCCCCTGAGCAAAGGGAACCTGAGATTGTGACTTTGGGGTTTCATAAGCTGTAAGCCATAATCATCCAAATTATAACAAATACCGTATTTTTCGCCCTATAAGACGCATCGGCCCATAAGACGCACCTAGGTTTTTGGGGAGGAAAATAAGAAAAAAATATTTTGAACCAAAAGGTGTGCTTTTGGTGGGTTTGGAACTAATGGTGGTCTGTAGATGGCACTATTACTGGGGATCTGTGGATGGCACTATTATGGGGGATCTGTGAAGGACACTGTTATGGGGGATCTGTGGATGACGCACTGTTATGGGGGGATCTGTGGATGATGCACTCTTATGGGGGCATCTGTGCATGATGCACTGTTATGGGGGGCTCTGTGGATGACGCACTGTTATAGGGGGATCTGTGGATGACGCACTGTTATGGGGGGGATCTGTGGATGACGCACTGTTTTGGGGGGGATCTGTGGATGACGCACTGTTATGGGGGGGGGGGTTTGTGGCTGACTGTTACAGGGGGATCTGTGGCTGACACAGGGGGATCTGTGGATGGCACTGTTATGGGGGATCTGTGGATGGCACTGTTATGGGGGATCTGTGGGTGGCATTGTTATGGGGGATCTGTGGGTGGCACTGTTATGGGGGATCTGTGGATGGCACGTTTATGGGGGATCTGTGGGTGGCACTGTTATGGGGGATCTGTGGATGGCACTGTTATGGGGGATCTGTGGATGGCACTGTTATGGGGATCTGTGGGTGGCACTGTTATGGGGGATCTGTGGATGGCACTGTTATGGGGGATCTGTGGGTGGCACTGTTATATATGTGCCATCCACAGACCCCCCCCCCACCCCTTAACAGTGCCTTCCACAGATGTTCCCCATAAAACTTTCATCCACAGATCCCCCCCCACCGCTCCAGTTTACAAATATAAAATGTCTCATTCAATTAAAAGTGATTAAACATGCCCCCTCACTCCTAATATCACCGTACATCCTAACAGCTTCTGTACAACCCTGACGTCGCGTGCCTGCGCCGCCTGCTTCATTCATAAAGTAGGCGGCGCAGGCACGTGACATCAGGGAGTTACGCTGCTGCCTGCATTCTACAGAAGCTGTTAGGGTGTACGGTAATATTAGGAGTGAGGGGGCATGTTTAATCACTTTTAATTGAATGAGACATTTTATATTTGTGTAGTGCAGCACTGGAGCGGCGGGGCTGGAGTACAGTGACTGCACCGGCCCCGCCGCAATTGCCGGCCCCCAGCAGCCTGCGATGTAAAAATGTCAGCATTTGCCCCATAAGACGCAGGGGCATTTCCCCCCCATTTTGGGGGGTGGGGGGGCGTCTTATGGGGCGAAAAATACGGTAAAGGCTTGAAATATCTCGCTTTGCATGTAATGAGTCTCATATGTTAGTTTCACCTTTTAAGTTGCATTACTGAAATAAATGAACTTTACACAATATTCAAATGTTTTGAGTTTCACCTGTACATTACCTGTACTCACTGAGTCATCCCTGTGTTATCTGGTGTTACATAGGACTGCAGGTGACATCCACTACATTACCTGTACTCACTGAGTCATCCCTGTGTTATCTGGTGTTACATAGGACTGCAGGTGACATCCACTACATTACCTGTACTCACTGAGTCATCCCTGTGTTATCTGGTGTTACATAGGACTGCAGGTGACATCCACTACATTACCTGTACTCACTGAGTCATCCCTGTGTTATCTGGTGTTACATAGGACTGCAGGTGACATCCACTACATTACCAGTACTCACTGAGTCATCACTGAAGACACTGGAGTCTCAGAAGCTGGCTCTTTGAAGATAATCATAATGCTGATGTGGCCCTTGATGATAATGAGTTTGACACCCCTGCTCTAGAGGGCGGCTTCTCAATGATAAGGGTTAAAGCGGTTATCAAATTCTAAAAATGCCCCCCAATGCCCGGGCCCCTCCTATAAATCATAGTTACCCTGTTCCCCAGCACCCGCCTCGCTTTGGATTCCTACATGGGATTTTTTATGTGCAGAAGTTGACCTGGCACGTGGATTCCACAATAAATAGCATGTCATTTATGTTTGCGGTTTTAGCTGCACCAAAAACCGGTTAGAAATTGTGGATTTTGGTGCGGATATGCTGCAGAAACGCACATAAATCTGCATGGAAATTCATGCAGATCTTATGCGCGTTCAGCCGCATTTATCTGCAGGTGGCCTAAGGGCCAATTCACACAGACTTATTTTTGGCGCTGATTTTGCTACATTTCTGCCCCAAAATCTGCTTTAAAAAATGCTTCAAAACAGTCTCCTATTTATTTTCAATAAGAAGCAGCACTAACGCTGGGCTCACACCTGAGGTTACTTGTATGCGCAATTTTATCGGGCATTTACATTCGCGGCTCCGGATACAAGCAAACGCCCATTGTCGCCTGTTCCCGGAAGTCTATGTGCGGGAACGCGCGACAATACGCCCCAAAGAAGCTCCTGTACTTCTTGGGGCATTGAACGTTTTACAGCGCGATCGTACGCGCTGTAAAACGCTCAGGTGAGAACTATGCCGATAGGGAAGCATTGGTTTTTGCTTGTTGAGCGTTTTACAGCGCGTAGGAACGCGCTGTAAAACGCTCAGGTGTGAACCCAGCCTTAGGCTATTTTCACACTTGCGGCAGTGTGATCCGGCGGGCAGTTCCGTCGTCGGAACTGTCCGCCGGACCCGCCGATCTGGATGTGACTGAAAGCATTTGTGAGACGCATCCGGATGAGATCCGTCTCACAAACGCATTGTAAGAACGGATCCGTCTCTCCGCTTGTCATGCCGGTATTTTGAATGCCGGATCCGGCACTAATACATTCCTATGGGGAAAAATGCCGAATCCGGCATTCAGGCAAGTCTTCAGGTTTTTTTTGCTGGAGATAAAACCGTAGCATGCTACGGTTTTATCTTTTGCCTGATCAGTCAAAACGACTGAACTGAAGTCATCCTGATGCATCCTGAACGGATTACTCTCCATTCAGAATGCATGGGGATAATCCTGATCAGTTTTTTTCCAGTATAGAGCCCCTAGGACGGAACTCTATGCCGGAAAAGAAAACCGCAAGTGTGAAAGTACCCTTAGGGCTCTTTCACACCTGCGTTCTTTTCTTCCGGCATAGAGTTCCGTCGTCGGGGCTCTATACTGGAAAAAAACTGATCAGGATTATCCCCATGCATTCTGAATGGAGTGAAATCGATTCAGGATGCATCAGGATGTCTTCAGTTCCGGACCGGAACGTTTTTTGGCCGGAGAAAATACCGCAGCATGCTGCGCTTTTTGCTCCGGCCAAAAATCCTGAACACTTGCCCCAAGGCCGGATCCGGAATTAATGCCCATTGAAAGGCATCCGGATCCGGCCTTAAGCTAAACGTCGTTTCGGCGCATTGCCGGATCCGACGTTTAGCTTTTTCTGAATGGTTACCATGGCTGCCAAGACGCTAAAGTCCTGGCAGCCATGGTAAAGTGTAGTGGGGAGCGGGGGAGCAGTATACTTACCGTCCGTGTGGCTCCCGGGCGCTCCAGAGTGACGTCAGGGCGCCCTACGCGCATGGATGACGTGATCGCATGGCACGTCATCCATGCGCATGGGGCGCTCTGACGTCACTCTGGAGCGCCCCGGGAGCCGCACGGACTGTAAGTATACCGCTCCCCCGCTCCCTGCTCCTACTATGGCAACCAGGACTTTAATAGCGTCCTGGCTGCCATAGTAACACTGAACGCATTTTGAAGACGGATCCGTCTTCAAATGCTTTCAGTACACTTGCGTTTTTCCGCATCCGGCGTGTAATTCCGGCAAGTGGAGTACACGCCGGATCCGGACAACGCAAGTGTGAAAGAGGCCTTACTTATATATAGAATCAGCGCTGAATCTCCCATAAAAATGAATGGGAAGCATTAAAAAAAAAATCCATGTAAATTTGCGTTTTTGAGCGTTTTCCACAAGTTTTTTGGTGCATATCAGCGTCAAAAACCTCAAGCTGAAAATAGAGCTTTGTATTGAAGTGAAAAAATATGCATTAAAAAAGTGTTGAAAAAAAACTAGTCGTGTGAACTGACCTTAAAGGGGTATTCACATCTCAGGCAATGTGGGCTTATCGCTAGGATATGCCCCCATTGTCTGATAGGTGCAGGTCCCACCTCTGGGACCCACACCTACATTGAGAACGGATTCCTAAAGATTGTGGAGGGCGCACTGCGCATGCACAGCCGCCCTCCATTCATTTCAATCGGGCTGACGAAAATAGCATTGGCTCGGCTATTTCCGTCGGTCCCATAGAAATGAATGGGAGCGGTGGCCGTGCAAGTGCGGTGCGCTCCCATCCACTTCTATGGGGAAAGCACTTGGCGATGGCCGGAACCCGGGAAACCCGGTGTCCTCCAGCCACTACCTTCCCCGCTCCGTTCTCGGTGTAGATGTGGGTCCCAGCGGTGGCACCCGCACCTATCAGACAATGGGGGCATATCCTAGCGATATGACCCCATTGTCTGAGATGGGAATACCTCTTTAAGGCTACCTCCAGTGTAGTAAGTACCGGAGAAGTGTGTGAGATTATACAAATCTCATGTACAATTTGGTTTTTCCTCCTGTGTGGAAACTGACCTGCCGTGTGGATTTTAATATTCGCAGCGTGTCCATTCTTTCCGTGGTTCTTTTATGCGGATTTCACCCTTTTCAATGCAAGGGTGAGTTCTGCGGCAAAACCGTACAAAAAACTGCCGGTAACACATGCGGCTTTTAGTGTGGATTTGATGCAGAATCGTTAAATTACGCCTCACACTGCACAATC
Source organism: Bufo gargarizans (assembly GCF_014858855.1). Classification (NCBI taxonomy): domain Eukaryota; kingdom Metazoa; phylum Chordata; class Amphibia; order Anura; family Bufonidae; genus Bufo; species Bufo gargarizans. Next base: position 437,389,005 of record NC_058084.1, on the reverse strand, counting down.
GACCGCATTGTTCGGTGCAAATCCTGCCGTTTAAAACCAAATTCCTGGTGCGGTTGCTCTTTTAGGCCTCATGCAAACTAACGTATTTTCTTTCCGTGTCCATTCAGGTTTTTTTTTGTGGACCGTATGCGGAACCATTCATTTCAATGGGTCCGCAAAAAAACACGGAAGGTACTCCGTGTGCATTCCGTTTCCGTATTTGCGTTCCACATAAAAAATAGAACATGTCCTGTTTTTGTCCATATTACGGACAAGGATAGGACTGTTCTATTAGGGGCCGGCTGTTCAGTTCCACAAAATACGTAATGCACACGGACATCAGCCCTATTTGTTGCGGACCGCAAAATGCATATGGTCGTGTGCATGAGGCCTTAGGCAAAGTTCCGCAGATTGAGATCAGTGAAATGTTCCAGGGCTGCACAGACTTGCAGAGCTCCGAGATAAGAGGAGCAGATTTCAGACGCGCTCCCTGTATAAACTTCCCGCTCTATAGTCCACAGCTCTTGCCGGCTGAATGTGCACAATCTTGATGATATGAAATTGCAAAAAAAACTATAATACATCAGTTTAGTCTTGAACAGACGGTTAATTAAACCACGGGCGCCAAGCTAGTCTTTGGTTCTCGCGGAGCTGCGCTCTAATCTCCCTGTTTAGCATTGCTTTCGCCATCCGGCTGCATTATCTGTAGAACAGCTTACATTTTTCCCTCTCTAGCATCGAGATATAGCTGAACTTGAAAGCAATGTTCACAACCTGACCTGTAATTGTTGGAATAAACATATGGGCTGGTATGTTGCACGTAAAATCAGTTTATTTTTTTAATTTTTATTTATTTATTTTTTACATAGTTTTATAATTAGGATGGCCCTTCAGCTACCAGCTGGGGAAAAGGGGTGATCTAGCAGGATAGTAGAACTTTATTGTCAGCACAGAAATATACATTCACTTGTGCATTTCTTATCTGCATTGCATCATCTAAACCATTTAATTTAAAGGCATTTTTTAAAGGGTCAGGAGCCTCCAACATTCTAGCTGTTGGGAAACTACAACTTCAAACGTGCTCTATCTACTTCTATGGAAGGGCCTCTAATAACACGAGCTAGTGGGCATCTTAGGAGTTGTAGCCTCACAAAAGCTGGTGTGCCATAGGTTGCTGAGCGCTGATTGTGCAACGTGCCGCCCCCCAGGCCCAATAGTATCCTAGGTTTATAGGAATGCCGAGTGGAGTGGTGCGGCCCTTAACCCCTTAGGGACACAGCTTTAAAACGCTTTGACTTATCCAGGCCGTTCTGAGATTGTTTTTTCGTCACATATTGTACTTCATGACACTGGTAAAATGAAGTTAAAAAAAATCTTTTTTATTTATAAAAAAATACAAATTTTACCAAAAATGTGAAAAAAATTGCTAATTTCCAAGTTTAAATTTCTCTACTTCTATAATACATAGTAATACCTCCAAACATAGTTATTACTTTACATTCCCCATATGTCTACTTCATGTTTGAATCATTTTGGGAATGATATTTTATATTTTGGGGATGTTACAAGGCTTAGAAGTTTGGAAGCAAAAACCCAATTTTTAGGGACCAGTTCAGGTCTGAAGTCACTTTGTGAGGCTTATATAATAGAAGCAACCCCAAAATGACCCCATTCTAGAAACTACACCCCTCAAGGTATTCAAAACTGATTTTACAAACTTTGTTAACCCTTTAGGTGTTCCACAGGAATTAATGGAAAATAGAGATATAATTTCAAAATTTCACTTTTTGGGCAGATTTTTCATTTTAATTAAAAAAATTCTGTTACAAAGCAAGGGTTAACAGTCAAACCAGACTCAATATTTATGGCCCTGATTCTGTAGTTTACAAAAACACCCCATATGTGGTGGTAAACCGCTGTACTGGCACACGGCAGGGCGCAGAAGGAAAGGAATGCCATACGGTTTTTGGAAGGCAGATTTTGCTGGACAGTTTTTTTTTACACCATGTCCCATTTGAAGCCCCCCTGATGCACCCCTAGAGTAGAAACTCCATAAAAGTGACCCCATCTAAGAAACTACACCCATGAAGGTATTCAAAACTGATTTTACAAACGTTGTTAACCCTTTAGGTGTTCCACAAGAATTAATGGAAAATAGAGATACAATTTTAAAATTTCACTTTTTTGGCAGATTTTCCATTTTAATATTTTTTTTACTTTTACAAACCGGCAGGGCGCAGAAGGAAAAGAAAGCCATACGGTTTTTGGAAGGCAGATTTTGCTGGACTGTTTTTTTGTTTTTTTCACCATGTCCCATTTGAAGCCCCCCTGATGCACCCCTAGAGTAGAAACCCCCAAAAAGTGACCCCATTTTAGAAACTACGGGATAGGGTGGAAGTTTTTTGGTACTAGTTTAGGGTACAATGATTTTTGGTTGCTCTATATTACACTTTTTGTGAGGCAAGATAACAAGAAACAGCTGTTTTGGCACGTTTTTATTTTTTGTTATTTACAACATTCATCTGACAGGTTAGATCATGTGGTATTTTATAGACCAGGTTGTCACGGACGCGATACCTAATATGTATACTTTTTTTTTAATTTAAGTTTTACACAATGATTTCTTTTTTGAAGCAAAAGAAATCATGTTTTAGGGTTTCCACAGTCTGAAAGCCATAATTTTTTCAGTTTTTGGGCGATTACCTTGGGTAGGGTATGATTTTTGCGGGATGAGATGACGGTTTTATTGGCACTATTTTGGTGTGTGTGTGACTTTTTGATCGCTTGCTATTACACTTTTTGTGATGTAAGGTGACAAAAAATGGTTTATTTAGCAGTTTTTATTTTACATTTTTTACGGTGTTCATCTGAGGGGTTAGGTCATGTGATATATTTATAGAGCTAGTCGATACGGACGCGGTGATACCCAATATGTCTATATTTTTTTTTATTTATGTAAGTTTTACACAATGATTTCTTTTTTGAAGCAAAAAAAATCATGTTTTAGTGTTTCCATAGTCTGAGAGCCATAATTATTTCAGTTTTTGGGCGATTACCTTGGGTAGGGTATGATTTTTGCGGGATGAGATGACGGTTTTATTGGCACTATTTTGGGGTTCGTGTGACTTTTTGATCGCTTGCTATTACACTTTTTGTGATGTAAGGTGACAAAAAATGGTTTATTTAGCACAGTTTTTATTTTAAAATTTTTACGGTGTTCATCTGAGGGGTTAGGTCATGTGATATATTTATAGAGCCGGTCGATATGGACACGGCGATACCTAATATGTATACTTTTTTTATTTATGTAAGTTTTACACAATAATATCATTTTTGAAACCAAAAAAATTATGTTTTAGTGTCTGCATATTCTGAGCCATAGTTTTTGTATTTTTTGGGCGATTGTCTCAGGTAGGGGCTAATTTTTTGCGGGATGAAGTGACGGTTAGATTGGCACTATTTTAGTGGGCAAACTCCTTTTTGATCGCTTGCTGTTGTACTTTTTGTGATGTAAGGTGACAAAAAAATGATTTCTTTAGCAGTTTTTATTTTTTATTTTTTACGGTGTTAATTTGAGGGGTTAGGTCATGTGATATGTTTATAGAGCCGGTCGATACGAACGCGGCGATACCTAATATGTATACTCCCCCCCCCCTATTTTTTACCAATTTTTTTTAACTTTATCTGGGGAAAATGAAATTTTTGTTTATTTTTACTTGAAACTTTTAATTTTTTGGGGGGGAAAACTTTATTTTTTTAACTTTTTTTAACTGTATTTTTTGTCCCACTTTGGGACTTGAACTTTTGGGGGTCTAATCCTTTGCAATGCATTTCAATACTTCTGTATTGGAATGCATTGGCTGTATGAGTAATACTGTGTATTACTCATACAGATTCCGGGGCCTGTGAGATCCAGGGGGCTGGATCTCACAGGCTCGTCACCGGAAGGCAGCGCGATGCCTTCCTTAGACATCGCGCTGCCTTCCCTGCCATCGGGTCCCCCCCATAGCCGCATGGGGACCCGATGGCACCGCCACATGCCACCACCGCAACATTGAATTGCCGCAAACCGCAGGTCTGAATTGACCTGCGGTTTGCGGCGATCGCCGACATGGGGCGGTGATCGGAAATACACAGGGCGTACAGGTCCGCCCTGTGTCCTTAAGTACCAGGACATAAGGGCGTACCTGTACGCCCTATGTCCTGAAGAGGTTAATAGTCTCTGTGTGTGTCACGGTGCTCCTACCTGGAGACCGTCGATCCCCAGAGCTTGGCTCCGAAGCAATAAAAGGGCTGAGTAATGGAGGTGGAGAATAAGTCGAGTACAGACCTTTATAAAATGTATTAAATTACAGCTTTACTTGAGTAAACTTGCATCCAAACAATATTCAGGCTCTTGGTTCCAGCAGGTTTTGTCATAAACTGGCAGGCAAACCTGAGTACTCTGCTTTCTCTCTCTGCTGTGCTAAACTCGGCTCTATTCTGGCAGCTGGACTTTCAGTCTGTTCTCTATCTGTGGAGTGGGGTGCCTTTGGCAGTTGACCCCCTCGTGAGTCAGGGTGCTCTATGAGCTGCTTCCATCTGGAGATACTCCTGCTGCAGCAGGGGGCCTCCCGTAGCTGCTACATCACTCTGATGCTGCTCTGGCTTAGACTGACTAGACTCTTTCTGCAGCACTTCCCTTGGTAGGCAGTGCGACTAGCCCACTTCTGCCCAAAAGGGGGAGAATGGAATGGTAAGTTCCATTCTATCTAAAGATTTCTCTGCCATATATCCGCTGCCACCTGCTGGTGGACCAGGCACATTACATGAACATAACAGTTACATAGAAAGATTATGAATGCACAGTGTAAGAGGACCTGAATTAAATACACTGATGACATTATGGTTAGCCTACTAGAGAGAGTAGCAGGGTGTAGGAATAGTAATACCACTCTGGGGTATTACAATTGGCCATTTACACAATTATGATGGCTTAAATTCACCAGATTTTTAAAGTCAATATACAGTTTTAGGGCTCATGCACATGACCGTAGCCTGTTTTGCGGTCCTCAAGTTGCGGAGCCACAAAACACGGATACCGGCCATGTGCTTTGTGCATTTTGAGGAACGTCCGACCCATAATAGAGCAGTCCTATCCTTCTCCATAATGTAGACGGAGAATAGAACATGTTCTACTTTTATCTGGGGCAACAGAACGGAAATCTGGATGTGCATCTTTTGCAGCCTCGTTGAAGTGAATAGGTCTGCATCCGACCTGGAAAAAATGCGGATCGGATGCGGACAAAAAATACATTTGTGTGCATGAATCCTTATCATCATGTCTTTTTTTTGGGGGGGGATCTAACTTTCTGTGCTGATTTTCAATCGGTATTGCTGTCAGAACTTAGTTTTTATGAGACAAAGCTCCAGATCCCTATATACATGATCAATTTCTGTCCTCCTGCAGAAACCACTAGAGGGAGCCCAGGAGCTTAATGAATACTGCTGTACTATTGAGTTCAATGTTTAAAGAGGTATTCTGGGTGTGGCTAATTAATATAACTATTAGATCAGGGGAGGTCCTTCAGCTGGGACCCACACAATTACGCGAATAGGGACCCTGTACCCTTTGGGGACCCCAAAATGATTGAGGTGGTAGGTCAGGCATGCACACTGCTGCTCCATTCATCTCTACAGGGTAAGTCGTCCCCATATCGTGATTGGTGAGGTACCCAGCAGTAGGACCCACAATGATCTAATAGTTATCTCAACTATATTTGTCACTACCTGAATAGGTTATACTTGCTGGTGGTTAGCAGCCAATAGCAGGCTACGACGTGGACGAGCCTCCCTAGCATGGCGGGTAGTGCTAGGGAGGCTTGTCCACGTTGTTGCCTGCTATTGGCTGCCTCCAACGCGGAATGTTTTGATCCTCGCGACGAGAGATGCAGCGACAGCCATGCCAGGATCAAAAGCAATGCAGGTTCCGGGGAGCGGGGTAAGTATAACCTATATGAGGGGCCCGGGCATTGGGGGGGGGGGGGGGTCATTATAAGGTTTGGATAAGACCTTTAAACAGAGGTCAATTTACAGTGCATATGGAAAGTCTTTACTTTTTCACAATTTGTGGACTTGTGCTAAAATAAACAAAAAATAACGTTCTTCATTCTGCAGTCAATGAAAACAGAATTAGAAATCTTTGCTAATTTAGTGAAAAGGAAAAACTCAAATCTTGTATTCAGATTTCAGACCCTTTACTCAGGACAGTTGAAGCACCTTTGGCAGCGATTACAGCCTCCAGTCTTCTTGGATATGATTCCACAAGGTTTGCACAACTGGATTTGGGGATTTTTCCATTGTTCTCTGCAGATCCTCTCAAGCTCTGTCAGGTTGGATGGGGACCATTGGTGAACAGCCATTTTCAGGTGTCTCCAAAGGTGTTCGATTGGATTCAAGTCAGGGCTCTGGCTGGGCCACTCAAGGGTCCCTCCTGTGTTATCTTGGCTGTGTGCATAGGGTTATGTCTTGTTGGAAGGTGAACCTTCAGCCTGGTCTGAGGTCCAGCGCACTCTGGATCAGGTCTTCATTAAGAATATCTCCGTACTTTGCTCCATTCAGCTTTCCCTCAACCCTGACCAGTCTTCCTGTCCCAGCCTCTGAAAAAAAAACCCTCAGCATGATGCTACCACCATCATGCTTCACTGTAGATATGGTATTGGTTTCCTCCAAATATGAGAAAATTGAGGCTAAAAAGTTAAATCTTTGACCAGATAATCTTTGTTGTCACAGTCTGAGAGTCCTTTAGGTGTAGAGTGTCCAGAGGTACGGTTTTAGACCAGACAGTTTGGCTTTCTGACCCCCTGTCCTCAATCCGACACAGGGTGTGGACAGACGCGGGGATGTCTTTTCTAACCGATCACGCTATGAAAGCAGCACTGTGCGTGAGCTGCAGACTGCACATATATCTCCATGTTCATGAAAGAGGTGGGGTTTACACAGAGAGTCTGGAGAGAACAGAAGGAGAGAGCAGCCATCTTAGAGGGAGGTGAAAAAGGAACTGTGTGAGCAGAGAATTGGACGGCATCCAGGTGTGGGAGCATACCTCAGTGACCAGAGCTGCAGCTGATGAGAGCTGAGGAGCAAAGCAACATACACTGCGGTACCGCATGCTTGTTGGAGAGGCATTTGTTCTGTTCAGAGTCACCTGCGGATGCAAAGCAGACCCGGGTCAGTAAGATCGTGCACGGACCTCATTACAGTGTTGGCGCCTAGAGACTGAGACCAGGCCTGTAGTTAGTTAGGCCCCTTTCACACGGGCAAGATTTCTGCGCGGGTGCAATGCGTGAGGTGAACGCATTGCACCCGCACTGAATCCGGACCTATTCAATTCTATGGGGCTGTGCACATGAGCGTTAGTTTTCACGCATCACTTGTGCGTTGCATGAAAATCGAAGCATGTTCTATATTCAGCGATTTTTACGCACGTTGCTAGGAGATGATCAGAATGGAGACCCGATCATTATTATTTTCCCTTATAACATGGTTATAAGGGAAATCAATAGCATTCTTAATACAGAATGCATAGTACAATAGGGCTGGAGCGGTTAAAAATAAATAAAAAATAATTTAACCTCACCCTAATCCACTTGCTCGCGCAGCCCGGCTTCTCTTCTATCTTCATCTTTGCTGTGCACAGGAAAAGGACCTTTGATGACGTATCTGCGCTCATCACATGGTGATGGATCATGTGATGGACCATGTGATGAGCGCAGTGAAGTCATCAAAGGTCCTATTCCTCAAAGAAGAAGACAGAAGAGAACCTGGGCTGCGCGAGCAAGTGGATTAAGGTGAGTTAAATTATTTTTTATTTATTTTTAACCCCTCCAGCGCTATTGTACTATGCATTCTGTATTAAGAATGCTATTATTTTCCCTTATAACCATGTTATAAGGGAAAATAATACAGTCTACACAACACCGAACCCAAACCCGAACTTCCGTGAAGAAGTTCGGGTTTGGGTACCAAACATGCCGATTTTTCTCACGCGCGTGCAAAACGCATTACAATGTTTTGCACTTGCGCGGAAAAATCGCGCATGTTCCCGCAACGCACCTGCATCTTTTTCCGCAACGCCCGTGTGAAACCAGCCTTCGGGTTTCTGTTTGTGTCAGGCCACAAGTGTTACTACTGTTCATTTCAAGGACTTTATAACTTAAAGTGACATTTCACATTGGAGAGCTGATAAACTTCTCACAAACTCAAGCCAGGCTGGCGTTTTGCTCAGGAGGAATACTCAGGCACGTGCTACAGGACCAGTTATGGGAGGGGGAATACTGTAGAACTTGGTAAGATTGTAAGCTGTTGTGCTGGACCACAGGATATCTCGTAACACACACCTATACAGTGGTTCTTGTTTTTAGGGTAATAACAGGTAAGGTGTGGCAGTTTAGTTGTGCCCGCCGGTAGGTAAATTACGGCACTTTCCCCCTTCATCCATCGGAGGGCGCCGTGCTGTGCAGCACCAGGGTCCCAGCCTTTGGGCTGGGTGTATGTAAATTTATTGTATGTTCCCAGCATTTGTGGTTGTGTTTATTGCCACATTTAAGTAAGATTCTGTTTTGGTAAAAGCTGGTGTTGGGGTTGCTTTTCTCATTTGTGACTTCCCTGTATCCTGGGGAGCCCACCATGGTACACGGCTTACAATGGGGCAGCCGGTTCTAGGAAGAGTCCTGTTTGTTCCAAACTTCTTCCATTTAAGAATTATGGAGGCCACTGTGCTCTTGCGAACAATGTTTTTGTACCCTTCTCCAGATCTTTGCCTCCACACAATCCTGTCTCAGAGCTCTACAGGCAGTTCTTTTCTTGTCATGTCATGTTTTTTGCTCTGATATGAGCTGTCAGCTGTGAAACCTTATATAGACAGGGCTGTGGCTTTCCAAATCATGTCCAGTCAATGGAATTTACTACAGGTGGCCTCCAATCACAGTTTAGAATCATCTCAAAGATCTCAAGAGAAATGAGAGACCCCCAGAGGTAAATTTCAAGTGTCATAGCAAAGGGTCTGAATATTTAAGTCCATGAGAAATTTTACTTTTTGCCAAATTTGCCAACATTTCTAAAATTAGGTTTTCACTTTGTCATTTTGGGGTATTGAGTGCGAATTGATGGGGGAAAACGTGATTTTTTTTAGCACAAAGCCGCATCATAGCAAAAAGTTAAAAACGGGTCTGAAAAAAGGGTCTGAAAATGTTCTGTATTGCATTGTAGACGTTTCTGTTGGGGCAATACAATAATGCCTTTAACTTTACAAGGGACGGAATGATGTCCCATAGGACAATAATTATTCCTACAGTAAAATATATTTGTAGGTATGGTATTAGTAGGCACTCCAACTACAAATAAACTTTATTTCAATAATTTTAATGGGCAAACAAATGTTTTTGAAAAACGAAAAAGTCTGTAATATGGGACATTGACCACTAGATGGCAGAGGTGCTACATAGCCATTTGCAGATTTACTATGTGCTAAAATCTACAGTACATTATAACATGTGTGTCGTGTGCTGCATCATATGCATTCAGTACGGTGGGTACCGGCATAGACTGTAGTGATGAGGACATTTTATTACTTTTATGATAAATACATAGATCAGGTCAGAAGATGTGTTTTATTTTTCATAGCAAAAATGTTCCTGTCGTGGAAAACACTACCCAGATTTCCTATGGGTTAGACAGGGTAGACATCTAGACAGAATAAGAATTATCATAGTGGCTCTGGTTGTATGATAGATCTGGCGCATATATAGACTGTCTGTCTAAAAGGTGAAGCTGAATTTTAGTTGTTTTACTTTAGTTCCGATTTTTCTGAGTTTGATGCGAAAAGGTCTCATTTAAAGGGGTTGTCAAGGTTCGGGGCTGACCCTGGACATAAGCTCCCTTCACTCCTTTTTAGCATGTAGGATAGGAGCATCGGAGCATTTCTAGGGCAAGGCCTGTTTGTTGTGAGCCGGTGACATCACATCAGTATGCTAGGCCTTGACTTCAGCCTAGCAGGGAGCCCAGTGACATCACCAGCTCAACGTATAGCACTGTTCTGGGCAGTTTTAGAGGTGGGCATTACCCAGAACAGTGCTATACACCTCCCTCTTGAGCCGGTGACATCACCAGGCTCCCTGCCAGGCGGAAGTCACGGCCTAGCATAAGTCACCGGCTCACAACAAACAGGACTTGCCCTGCGCGATGCAAGGGAAGCATTTTAGTGAGGAATGCTCCGATGCTTCTATCCTATATGCTAAAGGGGTGAAGTGGAGCTTATGTCCAGGTTTAGGCTTGAACCCAGACAACCCCTTTAAGGCCACACTAAGGCCCCTTTCACACGGGCGAGTATTCTGCGCGGGTGCAATACGCGAGGTGAACGCATTGCACCCGCACTGAATCCTGGCCCATTCATTTCTATGGGGCTGTGCACATGAGCTATGATTTTCACGCATCACTTGTGCGTTGCGTGAAAATCGTAGCAAGCTCTATATTCATAGTTTTTCGCGCAACGCAGGCCCCATAGAAGTGAATGGGGCCACGTGAAAATCGCAAGCAAGTGCGGATGCGGTGCGATTTTTACGCATGGTTGCTAGGTGACGATCGGGCTGTGGACCCGATCTGTATTATTTTCCCTGGTTATAAGGGAAAATAATAGCATTCTGAATACAGAATGCAAAGTAAAATAGTGATGGAGGGGTTAAAAATAAAAATTAACTCACCGAGTCCACTTGATCGCGTAGTTGCGGATCTCTGTCTTTTTCTGTAATGTTGAGCTGCCGGCTAAGGACCTGTGGTGACGTCACATCACATGATCCAATCACATGGTCGCTCACTATGGTGATGAACCATGTGATTGGACCATGTGATGAGCACAGTGACATCCTCAAAGGTCCTATTCCTGGTCATCCAAAGGTCCTATTTTTTTAACCCCAACCCCTCCAGCCCTATTGTACTATGCATTCTGTATTAAGAATGCTATTATTTTCCCTTATAACCATGTTATAAGGGAAAATAATACAATCTACACAACACCTAACCCAAACCCGAACTTCTGTGAAGAAGTCCGGGTTCGGGTTTGGGTACCAAACATGCCGATTTTTCTCACGCGCGTGCAAAACGCATTACAATGTTTTGCACTCACGCAGAAAAATCGCGCATGTTCCTGTAACGCACCCGCACCTTTTCCCGCAACACCCGTGTGAAACCAGCCTAAGGCCTCCTGCACACGGCCTTTGTTTTGGTCCGCATCCGAGCCACCATTTTGGCAGCTCGGATGCGGACCCATTCACTTCAATGGGCCGCAAAAGATGCGGACAGCACTCCGTGTGCTATCCGCATCCATTGCTCTGTTCCGTGGCCTAGCAAAAAAAATATAACATGTCCTATTCTTGTCCGCGCTTTGCAGACAAGAATAGGCAGTTAAATGAAAGGTTGTCCGTGCCGTTTCGCAAATTGCGGAACGCGCAAGGACGCCATCCGTGTTTTGCGGATCCGCGATTTGCGGACCACAAAACACACCACGGTCGTGTGCATGCAGCCTAACTCATGGCCCTTTGTTAATCTTTGGGAAAAGAAAAACAAGATAAAAAAAATTTACGCCAAAATCGAGGCACAGAGTCAGTAGCGAACCTGGACCATTGTCCTTGGGCCCTGCTGTCAGATTGATCAATGTCAGCACCGATTGGACAATTTCAGACATTGTAGGGACACCCCCCCAACTGGTAAACACCCAGTTGTCAATTTATTCATACATTTCCAGGCGGAATAACAGAAGCACAGTGTAAAGTTTTGAGAAAAGATGCTCCAGAATTATTTCATGGTGAGTATGTACTAAATCGTTTTTTTTTTGTCTCTGTAACTTAAGTGGAAAAGCCGGCTAGTCATGGATAGTGTTGAGTGCGAAGATTTATTGCGAGAATTCTCAAATATTTCGAATATGCTATATATTTGTTTTTCCAATATATTTGTTTTATTACTCAAAAAATCGGCAAGGTAATGATCGCGTAACATGTGAATATTACGCGATCAATACAGGCGTGGGTCAAAAACTAATATATATTGGGTAAAAAAAAAAAAAAGTTTAATATAACGAATATTCAAATTTTCGAATATTCAACGAATATTCTACAAAATATTATCGAAATATCGCAAATTCGAATATGACCCCTGCCTCTCATCACTAGTCATGGAGACTGTTATTAACTGGTTGACCAGTCTGTGACCAGTAAATCTCAATTGACTACATGGTGACCCTTATTTTAAAGTGGCCCTCCAGTAAAAAAAAAATGCTGCTTTTTCTAAAAGGATAGTGGCCCACCTTGAAAATTTTAGTTTTTTCTTTTCAATACATTTGCAAAAAAAAAACAAATTATTCTGTTTTCACTTTCTCATTATGGGGTATTGAGTGCAGAATGATGGGAGGAAAACTTTTATTTTTATTTTATTTTAGTGATTTACCTAGTCACTGCCTTTCCAAATATCCATGGGGGTCTTCACACTGGCTGCAGTGGTTGTCATAAGCTGCCTAGGAACCTGTAAAAGTGCAGACTAAATAAGTAGAGCTTTTTCCCCTCGGTGGAAAAGTTGGATTTTAAATTTCTTAAGAGTCATTTTAAAGGGGTGGTCCACGATTTTGATATTGATGACCTAACCCCAGGATAGGTCATCATTAACATCAGATCGGTGGGGGTCCAACACCCGGCACCCCCCGGCCAATCAGCTGTGCTTCGTCCTCTTCATCGGTCACCTGGCTTATGTGCAGCTCAGTCCCATACAAGTGAACAGGCCTGAGCTGCAATACCAAACACAACCACTATTCAATGGATGGCGCTGTGCTTGTGAAGCTGTGGAGAGGCTGCAGCGCTCACTAGAGCACCACGGCCTCTTCAAACAACCGGGCTGTTAGACAACCCCTTTAACAATGTCTGTATTAGAACTTACAAATATGTGAGACTGGTGGAGATGACATCAAACAGCAAACCATAGAGGAACCTGGTCTCCGGTGTTCAGTTCTCTAGCGCCACCACTGGAGAAATGAAGCATTACACAGTGACCATTGAAATCAATGTGCTATAAATGTTATGCACAGATACTTCATTGTACCGTGGCTTTAAGTTTTTCCTTCAGTCCTGTAAATCTCGTCTCCATCCTAACGTGAAATTGCCATCACTGATGGAAATATTCCTGAAATCCTGTGTGATAACAGAGAGCGGCACCGTGCATTCCCCCTGAGAGTCCGTCTGTCCTGCCAGCCCCTTCACCCGATGCCCCTTAAAATCCTTCTTGAGCGCTGCTCCGTCCTGCAGAAGGCATCTTAGGACATGAAGTCTCGGCTACGTGGACAGAGGCTCTTCTGAATGTTGACACGCGGCCATGTCTATAAAATGATGGTGACACTGTGTCTCACACACTTTCCAGTGGAGCACGAGTTCTGAGAAAACGACTTTTGTCCTGAGCGTGGCGTCCGGCCAGCAGTATGAATGGTGAATGCAGCACAATGCCGCTTCCTGTCTGAGGTGTGAAGTTGCCGGAATCCTGTGAAATGTTCAAGAAAATGTCATAATATATCACCAATAGAAAGGACATATCCCCTTCTTTCCACTTTGGAGTTTTACCTTCTGATATAAGGGCATTGTGGGGCTCAGCTGCAGTACCAGACGTCACCTGTGGACAAAAGGGGAGCCGCCGCTTCTACTCATCGTATAATGAAATGTTATGCTACTTTCGAATACACTTCGTTTTAGCAATTTCTTACAGTTTTTCAGATCTCTGATTGCTGTCAGCGAATTGGAACAATTTTGTCAGATTGCTCTGTTACTGCTCACAGGGGCAGATTTGGCTACCACGCAGACCACATAATTGTGTAAGACCCCTGGCAGCCGGGTTCCCCCTGCAGCAGCTTCCTGGTGAAGGAGGGAGACAGGCGATGTGGTGCTGGTGGGTGTGATGAAGTGACGTCATCGTGCCTACTACATTTAGCCACCCGGCCCCAGTGAGATCCTCTCTGTTAGTATTGGGAACACAGTGACAGGCAAGTGCATACTCATTTTGGAGAGACTAAAGTGGCACTGTATTGTGTTGAGGCATATAAGGGGTGCAGTGGCACCATATTGAGTTGGGGTCCATATGGGGTACCCTACTGTGTTGGGAGCCCATACAGGGCACCATATTGTGTTAGGAGCACATTCAGGGCACTATATTGTGTTGGGGGAAAACACAGGGCACTATATTGTGTTGGGGGCACATAAAGGGCACCATATTGTGTTGGGATACATAGGGGTACCATATCATGTTGGTGCAAATAAGGGGTACCACATTGTGTTGGGGGACATAAAGGACACCATATTGTCTCAGGGCACATAAGGGACACCATATTGTGTTGGGGGCACATACAGGGCTCTATATTGTGTTGGGGGCACATACAGGGCTCTATATTGTGTTGGGGGCACATAGGAGTTAATATATTGTGTTGGGGCACATAAGGGGTACCACATTGTGTTGGGGCACATAAAGGAAACAATATTTTGCAGGGGGCACATAAGGGACACCATAATGTATTGGGGGCCACATAAAGGGTCCCATATTGTGTTTGGACACATAGGGGGTACCATATCATGTTGGGGCATATAAGGGGTACCACATTGTGTTGGGGCACATAAAGCACACCCTATTGTGTTGGGGCACATTAAGCATACCATACTGTGTTGGGGCACATAAAGGGGTACCATACTGTGTTGGGGCCCATAAAGCATCACCATATTAGCAGTGTGATGAGGCAGAGCTTAGCAGCACTACTGGGCAGAGCATAATGGTGCAACAGGGGCCCTCAGACATAGCTTTCATTGGGGCCCCAGAAATGCCAAATGCCTGAGTGTTCACACTTTGTTTGCAGTGTATGGTGGAAAATACTCCCAACGTGTACTTCTGACATGCCAGTGTATACAAAAAGGATATGTTGATGTATACCAACCCATGAGAGGCCACAAAGACACCTTTTTGCCACCCGTTGGGTTTTTAGGGCCCTATAAATATGTTTGACATACAGACGTGGACAAAATTGTTGGTACCCTTTGGTCAATGAAAGAAAAAGTCACAATGGTCACAGAAATAACTTTAATCTGACAAAAGTAATAATAAATTAAAATTCTATAAATGTTAACCAATGAAAGTCAGACATTGTTTTTCAACCATGCTTCAACAGAATTATGTAAAAAAATAAACTCATGAAACAGGCATGGACAAAAATGATGGTACCCCTAGAAAACACAGAACATAATGTGACCAAAGGGACATGTTAATTCAAGGTGTGTCCACTAATTAGCATCACAGGTGTCTACAACCTTGTAATCAGCCATTGGGCCTATATATATGGCTCCAGGTAATCACTGTGTTGTTTGGTGATATGGTGTGTACCACACTCGACATGGACCAGAGGAAGCAAAGGAAAGAGCTGTCTCAAGAGATCAGAAAGAAAATTATAGACAAGCATGTTAAAGGTAAAGGCTATAAGACCATCTCCAAGCAACTAGATGTTCCTGTGAGTACAGTTGCACATATTATTCATAAGTTTAAGATCCATGGGACTGTAGCCAACCTCCCTGGACGTGGCCGCAGGAGGAAAATTGATGACAAATCTAAGAGACGGATAATCCGAATGGTAACAAAAGAGCCTAGAAAGACTTCTAAAGAGATTCAAGGTGAACTTCATGCTCAAGGAACATCAGTGTCAGATCGCACCATCCGTCGTTGTTTGAGCCAAAGTGGACTACATGGGAGACGACCAAGGAGGACACCATTGTTGAAAACGAATCATAAAAAAGCAAGACTGGAATATGCCAAACTACATGTTGACAAGCCACAAAGCTTCTGGGAGAATGTCCTGTGGACAGATGAGACAAAAATCGAAGTTTTTGCCAAGGCACATCAGCTGTATGTTCACAGACGAAAAAATGAAGCATATCAAGAAAAGAACACTGTCCCTACTGTGAAACATGGAGGAGGCTCTGTTATGTTCTGGGGCTGCTTTGCTGCGTCTGGCACAGGGTGTCTTGAATCTGTGCAGGGTACAATGAAATCTCAAGACTATCAAGGAATTCTAGAGAGAAATGTACTAGCCAGTGTCAGAAAGCTTGGTCTCAGTCGCAGGTCATGGGTCTTGCAACAGGACAATGACCCAAAACACACCGCTAAAAACACCCAAGAATGGCTAAGAGGAAAAAATTGGACTATTCTAAAGTGGCCTTCTATGAGCCCTGACCTCAATCCTATTGAGCATCTTTGGAAGGAGCTGAAACATGCAGTCTGGAAAAGGCACCCTTCAAACCGGACACAACTGGAGCAGTTTGCTCATGAGGAGTGGGCCAAAATACCTGCTGAGAGGTGCAGATGTCTCATTGACAGTTACAGGAAGCGTTTGATTGCAGTGATTGCCTCAAAAGGTTGCGCAACAAAATATTAAGTTAGGGGTACCATCATTTTTGTCCATGCCTGTTTCATGAGTTTATTTTTTTACATAATTCTGTTGAAGCATGGTTGAAAAACAATGTCTGACTTTCATTGGTTAACATTTATAGAATTTTAATTTATTATTACTTTTGTCAGATTAAAGTTATTTCTGTGACCATTGTGACTTTTTCTTTCATTGACCAAAGGGTACCAACAATTTTGTCCACGTCTGTATGTGGCACATACACTGTGTGAACGGAGCCTTACAGTGTATGACTTCTAGAGGTTCTATATGAATCTACCCCAGTCTCTATGAAGTCGGCTGCATACAGCAAGCCCCATAAACTGCTATAGCTGCCATATTGTGAAATATATCCCGGAGCATGAGCCGGTAACGCCATTCCTCCAGGGACAGGACAGCAATGCAGACAAGTGAACTTTATACTTGATTTATACTGATAAGACTTTGCCAATTGTTGACTGTGATGTTGCTCTGTAATCTGGAAAAGTCACTTAGGCCAAATGCAAATATTTGGAAGTGACTCGCAGTTTGCACAGACGACTCCAAAAATCCTAGGCCTCACTTATCGCTATAGTCAGCTTTGATTAATTAAATTTAACAGGAAATCTTCATTTACCACGAGGAGACTTGTCAGGGCTCCTGTTCTGGTCTGCCAACTACTACTATCAGAAGTGTCAGCGGACCACCCAAAACTCAATGCCTTTTTGACTGATTTGCTAAAAAGTTGACATATAAGGCACAATAAACAGTCGTGCATATAGGGTTAAATCAATAAATAAAAGAATACAGTGCCTAGAAAAGTATTTACCCCCTTGAGCTAATCGTGTTTTGGTGTACAGTAAAGGAGTTGTCCCCTTAGGACAACCCATGTCCATGTGCCTCGTTAGGGCTTATGGATGAGATCGAGGGGACTGCCCTGCTCAAGACCATGGTCAGCACAAAATACCTCAGCAGAAGCTATTCTTCTGTAGTGGACAGCAAAAGCTGCCACGTTGTGTCCTCCTCCAGTTTTCTGTAATGAAGGAGGGGGCTGAGGAGGTGACAAGTAGGCCACAGCACTGTTCCATCCTTCAGCTTCCACCAGCTGCAGCAGACAGGACGCGCCCTCTGAGAAAGGACATGCCCCCTAAGCTGCCAGCTTCAAATAAATCTAACAGAACAAATAGAGCAATGAATGGGGAAATCTCTGGATCCATGTGAGGTACAGAGATGAGTCTAGCTTTTTTAGAAAGAGGTTATCATGTACTATATGATGTCTGATTTTAATTTTTTATATCAATCATGGGATAATCCCTTTAGGCACTTTCTCCTAGTTCTAGTTTTCTGCAAAGATGTACCATAGCTTGTTTGTCTGCTCCATGTACTGACTTCTGGACTTGACCCTTCGCTGCCTGACCTGACCTCTGCCTGATTTCCATACTGACCTTCAGTTGCCCGCCCTGACCTCGGACTGTTTATCAGATCACATGAACTCTGCCGGGCCTGACCTTGGTCTGTCCCTGTTTATGGTTTTGCCTGATCCATACTTCGGTGCGTGTTAAATATTATGTGATACAATATTAATTTTAATGGTATGTAATATAAAGATTCACTCCACACTTTACTGACTTTACCTTTTTTAATGTTTGGTCTGATGGGGTCTGATCTGAGGCTCGGGGGGTCTGATCTGAGGCTGATGGATGTTCGGGGGAGGGGGTCTGATCAGTGGAGTACATAGAAAAGTCCCATAGCAAGGATCAAACCAGGCCCCCCACACAGGACAGAAGGGTTTCAACCTAAACCCCTTTCATTTACTCTTGGGCTATTTTTTCCACTGCCTTATTTGCTAAAAGTTTTTCTTTTAGAGGGGAGAGTCCTGACCAGGTTTTTCACCCCCAGTAGAAGAGGGGATGATCCTAACTGGCCCCCTCATGCCCTGGGCCCCATATCAGTCGCATGGTCTGCCACTATGGTAGTTACGCCCCTGGGTCTGATCTAAGGGTGATGAAGCTTGGGGGTCTGATCAGAGGTCTGATGGAGTTTGGGGGTCTGCTTTTTGGGTCTGATTAAGAATAGGGGTATAATGAGGATTGGAGGTCTGATTTGGGGGTCCGGTGAAGATTAGGGGTCTGATCTGAGTTCTGATGAGGATTGACGTCTGATATGGGGTCTGATGAAAAATATTTTTCTTATTTTCCTCCTCTGAATCCTAGGTATGTCCAGTGCATCTTAAAAGTCAGAAAAATATGGCACTGATGAACTTTTCTATGTTATTCCTGTAATCAGTCAACTTTTATGAAGACTGAAAATAAATCTCATTATTATTTTTTTTAATAAAAGTCCTTGTGAGTGAGTCCTGGTAAATTCTTTGCTTCAAAATAACGCACACATTCCATTTGAAGACGTTATCCGAATGTATATTTTTCCACACATATTTTATAGTGCTCTGCATCAGCGTCTCTTGACCCCTGTGGGTCAGTGATCACTTCTACAGAGACTACTTCAAGAATGATCAGCCTGGTGGTTCCCCTGCAGTGGAGTCCAGATTCCTGTACAGGGGTTAGAGGTTAAAGACTTGGTGAAGGTGTAGCCCCAAGCCAGATCTGTTCAAGTGACCCAGGGAATCCATATCCACTTAAAGGATAACTGTCACACTTAGACCCTAATTTCAATTTTCATATATGTAGTTACTAATAACATGCTATTCCAGACTCAGTTACTATTAGACTGACTTACCCCATATTTAATAAGATCCAGCCCTTAGCAACCAGTCTGCATAAAACTGCAATTTCACTATTCAGTTAAGATGGCCGCCACTGCCCTCACCCTGAGGCTAATCCCGCCTGCCCTCACTAGACAGTAACAATAGCCCCCCAAAAGTGTCAGTAACCAGAGCCCTCCCCCTAAAGGGTTAATCTCCTACAGCACAAAGAGGTCCTCTTACCACATGTTGCTTTCATTTATACACTGAGCAGACGGCAGATCTCCCTTCCCTGGTCTGCGCTGCTTCAACTCTGCATTCTCCAGCTCTGCTGAGTGAGGGAGCGTCTGCCAAGCGCAGGGACAGGAAGAAGTGCAGACAGCCCAGGCACTGTTATCAGCTGCTGGGGAGGACCTGGCTCTAATCATTTACTTACAGTCCCTGGCTATCAGTAATCTGACCTTCTGCGTCCTCTGTCCTCCAACACATAGACGGACCATGCCTAGCAACCCTATTTTAAGCACAGGTAAAAGTAGGCAGTACAGGGAACAAAACTGTGGAATTAAGGGGTAATTGAGTACACAGTGAAAAGTTGAAATAGGGCCACCAAGGAGATATTAATCACCACAATCCAATACTCCCAAAAAAAATATAATATGACAGTTATACTTTAATTTTTACTTTAATGATTATAATGGGGTCATATTGCTAAAAAATATAGTGCAGCATACAGTTAATGGAATCTGTGATGTAGGTTCCAGCCTGAGCCTCCAATGCATATGTAAAGAAAGCCTTAGCCTCTTGTAAATGATTATGTTCCATTGTCCAAACCTTCCTGTTATACAGTCAGGTCCATAAATATTGGGACATCGACACAATTCAATTTTTTTTTGGCTCTATACACCACCACAATGGATTTGAAATTAAACGAACAAGATGTGCTTTAACTGCAGACTGTCAGCTTTAATTTGAGGGTATTCGCATCCAAATCAGGTTAACGGTGTAGGAATTAAAACAGTTTGCATATCTGCCTCCCACTTGTTAAGGGACCAAAAGTAATGGGACAGAATAATCATCATAAATCAAACTTTCACTTTTTAATACTTGGTTGCAAATCCTTAGCAGTCAATTACAGCCTGAAGTCTGGAACGCATAGACATCACCAGACGCTGGGTTTCATCCCTGGTGATGCTCTGCCAGGCCTCTACTGCAACTGTCTTCAGTTCCTGCTTGTTCTTGGGGCATTTTCCTAGTTTTGTCTTCAGCAAGTAAAATGCATGCCTAATCGGATTCAGGTCAGGTGATTGACTTGGCCATTGCATAACATTCCACTTCTTTCACCTTAAAAAACTCTTTGGTTGCTTTTGCAGTATGCTTTGGGTCGTTGTCCATCTGCACTGTGAAGCGCCGTCCAATGAGTTCTGAAGCATTTGGCTGAATATGAGCAGATAATATTGTCCGAAACACTTCAGAATTCATCTCGCTACTTTTGTCAGCAGTCACATCATCAATAAATACAAGAGAACCAGTTCCATTGGCAGCCATACATGCCCACGCCATGACACTACCACTGCCATGCTTCACTGATGAGGTGGTATGCTTAGGATCATGAGCAGTTCCTTTCCTTCTCCATAATCTTCTCTTCCCATCACTCTGGTACAAGTTGATCTTGGTCTCATTTGTCCATAGGATGTTGTTCTAGAACTGTGAGGGCTTTTTTAGATGTCGTTTGGCAAACTCTATTCTGGCCTTCCTGTTTTTGAGGCTCACCAATGGTTTACATCTTGTGGTGAACCCTCTGTATTCACTCTTCTCTTGATTGTTGACTTTGACACACATACACATACCTCCAGGAGAGTGTTCTTGATCTGGCCAACTGTTGTGAATGGTGTTTTCTTCACCAGGGAAAGAATTCTTCGGTCATCCACCACAGTTTTCTGTGGTCTTCCGGGTCCTTTGGTGCTGCTGAGCTCACTGGTGCGTTCCTTCTATTTAAGAATGTTCTAAACAGTTGTTTTGGCCACGCCTAATGTTTTTGCTATCTCTCTGATGGGTTTGTTTTGTTTTTTCAGCCTAATGATGGCTTGCTTCACTGATAGTGACAGCTCCTTGGATCTCATCTTGAGAGTTGACAGCAACAGATTCCAAATGCAAATAGCACACTTGAAATGAACTCTGGACCTTTTATTTGCTCATTGTAATTGGGATAATGAGTGAACAACACACGCCTTGCCATGGAACAGCTGAGAAGCCAATTGTCCCATTACTTTTGATCCCACAACAAGTAGGAGGCACATATGCAAACTGTTGTAATTCCTACACTGTTAACCTGATTTGAATGTAAATACCCTCAAATTAAAGCTGACAGTCTGCAGGTAAAGTACATCTTGTTCGTTTCATTTCAAATCTATTGAGGTGGTATATAGAGCCAAAAATGTTAGAATTGTGTCGATATCCCAATATTTATGGACCTGACTGTATATGCTATGTATGCAGCACATGAGCGACCTGGGAACCTAAAGTAACCCTGGAAAAAAAACTAAAAGTGGCCCCATCTTGTAGGCAGGTCCAAATTAACAGAAGGTGAGCAACAGAAGTAGTCAGGAGCAGCAATCCCATAATGCAGAACAAAATACCGCCCCAGCAGACCCAAATACCAAAGTACAGCTCAAAATACTGCCTACATTATATAATGCTGAGAGCATCAGATTTTTATGTACCTGGCTGGTGGCCAAGAGGAGGACTTGGGCAGCCCCCTGAGCATCAGCCCACTGGGAAATATCCCTGTAGGGTCTATGGCCAGTCCGCCCATAATGCAGCAATACAATAAAAGAGCTTAGGTCATATGCTGTACAGTTTTTATTTTAAACGTGTAGCTCAATATGCACCAAATAAGGTTTCTTCTCCATTGGTAGTGTGAAGCAGCCCAAGGCTCCATCTCTACAAATATTTCTATGTTAACAAAAGAAGGCAAAGGAAAAGCAATTGCTACATGAGCCAGTTCAAGACTGTAACCACTAAGCTGTTTGCCTGCTAGACAACTGTAACCACTAAGCTGTTTGTCTGCTAGACAACTGTAACCACTAAGCTGTTTGCCTGCTAGACAACTGTAACCACTAAGCTGTGTGCCTGCTAGACAACTGTAACCACTAAGCTGTGTGCCTGCTAGACAACTGTAACCACTAAGCTGTGTGCCTGCTAGACAACTGTAACCACTAAGCTGTGTGCCTGCTAGACAACTGTAACCACTAAGCTGTGTGCCTGCTAGATAACAGTAACCACTAAGCTATGTGCCTGCTAGACAACTGTAACAACTAAGCTGTGTGCCTGCTAGACAACTGTAAAAACTAAGCTGTGTGCATATTAAAGAACTGTAACCATTAAGACACCATTCTACTGTAACCACCAAGCTCTCTACCTACTGTATTTGTGACTGTAATCATCAATCCAAGTGCCTGTGTGTGTAACCATCAAGCGTTGTGCAATATGCTACAAATTCGTTGAGCTTAACTGTACTGTATCCACCTCTTTGTCATGCCATCCTTGAGTGGGGTCCCATGTCAGAGTCAACGGTCACACATGGCACTGGCACAACTAATAGGATGAACAGAATTACTTATTAGGATTAGACATGGCCAACATTAGTATAGATGCAGTGCATTACTCACAAAGCAACTAGTAGACCTACTCCACCACCACCAGCCTGGCTATTTCATGGTGGAGCAGGTGAGTACCATTCGTATCGTAATCATTTTTTTTAATATTACCTATGGCCTGTGAGATGACGACTGGACTTCTGAGCTGCTGCCATTATCTTATTTTCAATCCTAATTATTACACCATGTGATAATACCATTTTGTTTTTCTAACTTGTGAAATAGTTGTTGAATTTCTATATTTTAGAAGGGAGGATTTATTTTCCCACCGATATCTTAGAGTCGAATAGAATGTAAGCAATCCCGATGAAAATAAGCGAAAAATGTGTTAGAAAAGTTTATTTAACAAAGAAGTTGAGACAGAATAAATATTCCAGTAGTACCAGAGCTACTGACGGCGTGTAGATTTTAAGCTGATCTTCAGCTATTTAGTCCTTACTGTGTGGGGGGTAGAAGGTCAATAAATGACTTCAATTTTTTATTAACCCGGATTATGTAGATCTGATAACTAAATGTTGAAGCTATCAGAAGCAACAATATAAGGTTACCTTTATTATTTTTTATTAATCTAAGTATATTAAATCTTAAAGAAACAGCGCCACTTCTCTCCATGGGCCGTGTCTGGTATTGCAGTCGGTAATCATTCTAAGGTGCGTGGCATGCAGCTCACTAACTCCCTTTGATGATCAGATACAACAATCATGAAACACTCTGCCCAGTCATAGAGAGAACTCTGATACAGCTCCATGATTCCCGCATTACTTTCCCTCCCTGCAGTGATAATAGAGATGAGGACAGGAAGGGGATAGAAAGTAGCTATCACTTTTTTGGCCTAGGGAGTTGAGTATCCACTGGACCCCAGGTATTCAGCATTAACTGTTCCATTGTTCTCCCATGTAGAATCTTGAATTTAATCATTTAACTTCCATAAACTACCAGAGATGTTTACATTAATCCATGCACTCTCCCACACCTCCAGGAATACTGTAACCCCCCTCACTGACCTAGACCACCAGGAATTCTGTAACCCCTTCACTGACCTAGTGTCATGGCGGACTGGATCTCAGATACACAGACAACCAAATAAACAAGTATCTAGGCGAGATGCTGGGGAAAGGTCACCTCCTAGCAAATCCCTGACTTCTCTCCCTACACTGCTAAGCCCACATTCAGACCTTGAAGGTAGGAATAATGTGTCCTCGTGCAGTCCAGTACCCTAGAATCCCTGAGATGGTGAAAGGGGAGAAGGGGCAGAAGACACACAAACAGCCTAGACCGCAAATAAGAAAAACAGAAACCAAACTTATCTGAGCTGGAACAGAAATTCCTTCCTTCCTTCCTTGAGTCCAAGGCCAGACTAAATTCTATAACCCGCACGGCCCTCTGGGAGTGAAAGCAATTTAAGCCAATGACCCCACCCAGAGCACCTGAAGGAAGGCGGATCCAGCAGGATTCCAAAACAAAACAAATTATTAGACACGTGCTGCCAATCTGACAGACCTCCGCAGACCGTCCGAATAGGGCATGACAGTACCCCCCCTTCTACGGGTGACCTCCGGGCACCCCGGACCAACCTTATCCGGGTGGGCTCTGTGAAAAGCCCTAACCAGTCGGCTGGCACTGACATTCAGCGCCAGAAACCACATCCTCTCCTCAGGGCCGTATCCCCTCCAGTGTACCAGGTATTGAAGGGAACCCCGAAGAACTCTAAAGTCAAGAATCCTGGAGATCTCGAACTCTAAATTTCCATCGACCAGAACAGGAGGAGAGGGCAATGGCGATGGTTCCACCGGTCTCACATATTTTTTCAATAAAGATCTATGGAATACATCATGGATCCTCCAAGTCTGCAGAAGATCCAACCGAAACGCTACTGGATTGATCAGCGCAGATATTTTGTACGGGCCGATAAATCTTGGACCCAGTTTCCAAGATGGCACTCTCAATTTAATATTTTTAGTGGACAACCACACCAGATCACCCACACACAGGTCCGGACCAGTCACACGTCTCCTGTCAGCCATTCGCTTATACCTCTCACCCATCGTCTCCAAATTCACTTGTATCCTCCGCCAGATAAAAGACAAGGTAGAGGAAAATCTTTCCTCCTCTGGCATCCCAGAGGAACTAGTCCCAGAAAAGGTACCAAACTGAGGATGAAAACCATATGCGCCAAAAAATGTCGACTTACCCGTGGACTCCCGTCTATGGTTATTCAAAGCAAACTCCGCTAGGGGCAAGAATGAAGACCAGTTCTCCTGATTCTATGCCACAAAGCACCTCAAGTAGGTCTCCAGGTTCTGATTAGTACACTCCGTCTGTCCATTCGACTGCGGATGGAAAGCCGAAGAGAACGAAAGTTGAATGCCAAGCCGAGAGCAGAACGCCCTCCAGAACCTGGAGACAAACTGCGTACCCCTATCAGAAACCACATCCGAAGGAATACCATGCAATTTCACGATATTATCAACAAAAACTTGCGCAAGAGTCTTGGCATTAGGTAGACTAGTTAACGATATAAAATGAGCCATCTTGCTAAAACGGTCAACTACCACCAAAATCACAGTTTTCCCGGAGGAACTCGGTAGATCCGTAATAAAGTCCATGGACAAGTGCGTCCAAGGACGAGACGGAATAGATAAAGGAAGGAGTGAACCAGCCGGTTGAGTATGAGCAACCTTAGATCGTGCACAGGTTTCACAAGCTGCCACGTAATCCTCAATGCTCCTACGTAACCCGGGCCACCAGAACCTCCGGGACACAAGGTCACAGGTGGACTTACGACCAGGATGTCCGGCAAGGACAGTATCGTGATGTTCCTTGAAAACCTTGTATCGCAGTTCTTCGGGAACAAACAACCTCCCTGGGGGACAAGAACCAGGAGCCGCCTCCTGGGCTCCCAACACCTCCATCTCCAAATCGGGATACAGGGCGGAAACCACAACCCCATCAGCCAAAATTGGAGCAGGATCCTCTGAATCACCCCCCCCCCCAGGAAAACTGCGAGACAACGCATCTGCCTTGATGTTTATAACCCCCGGACGAAAAGTAACAACAAAATTGAACCTGGTAAAAAACAGTGACCATCTGGCCTGCCTAGGGTTCAGATGCTTGGCAGATTGCAGGTAAGCCAAATTCTTATGATCCGTATAAACAGAACTGGGGTGAGAAGCCCCCTCCAACCAGTGACGCCATTCCTCAAAGGCCAATTTTATAGCCAGTAACTCTCTATCTCCCACATCATAGTTCCTCTTGGCGACCAAAAGCTTCTTGGAAAAAAATGCACACGGGACCCACTTGCCAAGAGAAGAACCCTGCGACAGCACCGCTCCCACCCCCACTTCTGATGCATCCCTGGAGTAGAAACTCCCTAAAAGTGACCCCATCTAAGAAACTACACCCCTCAAGGTATTCAAAACTGATTTTACATACGTTGTTAACCCTTTAGGTGTTGCACAAGAGTTATTGGCAAATGGGGATGAAATTTGTGAATTTCATTTTTTTGTCTAACAGTCAAACAAGACTGTATCTTTATTGCCCTGACTCTGCCGTTTACAGAAACACCTCATATGTGGCCATAAACTACTGTACGGCCACACAGCGGGTGTCACGGCGGACTGGATCTCAGATACACAGACAACCAAATAAACAAGTATCTAGGCGAGATGCTGGGGAAAGGTCACCTCCTAACAAATCCCTGACTTCTCTCCCTACGCTGCTAAGCCCACAATCAGACCTTGAAGGTAAGAATAATGTGTCCTCGTGCCTGGACTGCAAGTACCCTAGAATCTCTGAGATGGTGAAAGGGGAGAAGGGGCAGAAGACACACAAACAGCCTAGACCGCAAATAAGAAAAGCAGAAACCAAACTTATCTGAGCTGGAACAGAAAATCCTTCCTTCCTTCCTTGAATCCAAGGCCAGACTGAATTCTATAAGCCGCACAGCCCTCTGGGAGTGAAAGCAATTTGAGCCAATGACCCCACCCAGAGAACCTGAAGGAAGGCGGATCCAGCACGATTCCAAAACAAAACAAATTATTAGACATGTGCTGCCAATCTGACAGACCTCTGCAGACCGTCCGAACAGGGCATGACACCTAGACCACCAGGAATACTGTAACCCCTTTACTGACCTAGACCACCAGGTATACTGTAGTTAACCCCCTTAATGCTATAGGGAACATTGTATACACACGTTAACCCCTTCATAGATCAAGACAACCGTAATATTAGATTTAACCCCCTGAGTGTCCTAGATAGATATATTGATATTGACATCCTTCACTGCCCTAGACCACCAGGAATATTGATATTTATCTATTCACTGCCCTAAGCACAGCTAGCACCATACTCTATTAGCTAGGATCAGAGATAACTCTGATGACCGTCGCATCTATGTCGGTAAAGAGAGGAAGGGGGTTCCCTCTCTCATGCCATCGCCTCCATGATGTAGTTACAAAGTGCCAAGGGGCTGCCAGGACAACCAATGGCCTGTCATGTATGGATGCCTAAAAGGCAGCCTGTCAGAGTTCCTTTAATTGACATAATATACTGCATTACAGAAGAATTGCTGGGCATTAAAGGGGTGCTCAGAAGATTACAGGTTCAAGTCCCATACTAGTAGTTAAACAAAGTGAAAATTAGATCATTTATTTTATTTGTTTACAAAAGCCTTCATTTTTCTTAAAACTAAAAATGTAAATACTATACAGAATTAGTATCACCACATCCATGATCGCCTATGCAATAAAATTATCCCATTATTTATCTTGAATGTTGAAAAAAAAATAATGTAAACAATGTAAACGTCCGAATTTTTGTTGTTGTTGCATGTGCCTTAATATGGCACCAGTGAGAGCTACAACTAGTCCTGGAAAAACAAGGCCTAACACATCTCCTTGGATCAAAGGGTAAACATGGAGCAAATGGATCAGGTAAGTATGATTTGTTTTTTGTTTCTTTTAAAATTTTACACAGTGTTAGGGGTTCAATGACGGGGGCGGCGAACAAAGATATTCGCTTTGTGACAAAGTAATTCGTCATGAAGCTAATTTTTTTTGTCAAATTCGTCGAAGCAGCCAAATCGAATTTTCCAATACTTCGCTCCTCTCTAGAAGCAATCATATTTATACAATAGGAAGAGTATGTTATCCTCTTGATTTAGCTAATTTTTTGCTTCAAAAACAATATACTCCATTCATAGAAACCACTCCCATTCTTCGCGATGTTGGATATTTCTGTTCTCACTTTTATCCATTATAGTCGTACATTTGCACTAGCTTTGCTTTAGCTGTGGACCTCATTTTTCATCGCCCCTTAAAAAAAAAGGCTAAAAACCTTTCTGTGTTTAATCATACTGACTAAACCAACATCAATAGCAGTAGTTATATTATAACACGACTCCTGGAAAGTGGCTTTCTCCAGTTATCCATCAATCATGACCTACAATACATACAACAGTGCTTGGATCCCCTTGTTGGCCCCCATACGTATGTTACTGCTGCACACTGAAGGACCACCAGCACCGGGTAAGATGATAGCTCGCAATTCATAGCTTTTCACTTCAATGGGGTCTCTGCTGAGCTGCCATATGTTACCGTGGTCTTGTGATGTAAACATATGTCCACAATGTAATGGACTCAGATGACAAGTCATACTTGTACGTAAGTTTCTGGGACTCTTAGAAGCTGCCACAAGATTCACCGAGACTTGACAAAACTACCATATTACCATTAAAATACTGAAAGTGGTAAATAGTTGTAGTCCTAGTAGTAGACCAGCAGATCCATCCTGTTAATTGAGACAAGAAGCAGGTTTTTCGACATCATAACAGCAAATAGGTTGGGCACCTACAAGAGAAGACAAATGCCAGATAGATAAGGAGACCACATGAGAGTGCTTAAAGTGAGTAGTTCTCAAATTTGACTTTGATTTTGTAAGACTAATAAAGTATCTCCAGCATGACCTCAAGGTGATCTCATTTCAGACCTATGAAGATTTGTGTTGCTGATAATCTTACTAATGGGCATGGCACATTAGGAGAACACTGCTGATCAGATTATTTTCTGGTATGAATTACTATTGGTTTCTAGTATAGCCATGTTCTGTATGTAATAAGGGTTTGAGCTAAATTATTGGTAAAAAAAACCTTTTATATTAAGATCATTGTATCAATCAATGGAAATTTTTGCAAGACACTGGATACAATGGACGCCCTGAACCAATAAGTACAAGCTTTAAGTTGTACCGAATCATATTATGGCACCCATAAAAATCTATGGGGCCATACTTATCTTAGGTTGGTTCCTTGTACAGTTCCTTCTATATGCTCCCCATCTATGGCTTATCATACAGTATTCTCATAAGGTGTTAAAATACCCAATGTCCATGAGGTGAGGGGTAAGCAAAGTAGATGGCCATATAGAGTACCATTGAAGGGGGGCACAATTTTTGGATTAAAGAAATAATGCTCTGCCATTACATTTCTTTCTACCATCAATTGGATGTTGATTCCAAGCTGCTGATAATTCTGTAGGAGCCAGGAAACAAGGAGCACATCTATATACAGGTGAGGAACGGAGGTGGACCTATGATTACAGATACATGGTATGGTGGCCATCCTCTACTGAGCATGGGAAAACTTAGGGGGTGAGAATGGAAGGAAATATGGAAAATGTATTCTAAATAAGATTGGTGCACTAGTGGGGAAGGAGGCAATGGGACAGTTCAATGCTGTGGCGTAACAACAGTTGACTGGGCCCCACAGCAAATTTTTGAACGGCCCCCCCCCCCCTACCCCAGCAAGTTCTTCGCAACCCCCACTACTGCGGTTAGTCAAGATGGTTATCTCAGACAAGGCCCGGTAGCTGCTCTGTCCGTTTCCTACAGTGTCACTGTATATAATGTCATTGTATAATACTGTTGAGGGGCTCTGACAATAAAATATTTTAGTCTTCCACCTGAGGGGGCCACTTGTGGGACTGGGCCCCAAAGCAGCCGCTTCCCCTGCAGCTACGCTCCTGGTTAAATGAAAGATAGTCCGTCAGGTCAGTAAACCAAGAAATGTAGCTGCATTGGTTATGGTATGACGTGTTGGATTGGGGGTTGAAGCTCTGGGTTCCCAAACAATCAGGGTCAGTGGTGCTTACTTCAGTAGTGACAGATGAGTAACCCTGTAAGACTGCACAAGTCGCACAACCCTAGGGCATGCTCCATTAAATGCCATAGTATGGAGGTATAAGCTTATAAGCATTCCTTCTCGGGGAGAATACCTCCATAATATGGCGTGCCAGTGCCAGTGGACAGACTCTAAGTGCACCACCCTATTTACATGAGGCTTAATTTTATACAGTCAGGGTCGGACCGACCATAGACTCCACAGGCAAACAACCCGGTGGGCCAATAGCCAGAGGGCCGTCTGGGCCCTACTCCCCACTGCAGGTGCCCTCCTGACTCCTGAATTCAACTGTATCACCATCCTCAGACAACTGGAGGAGGAAGAGGAAGGAACGTTTTAGCTGGTGCTAGCCAACACAGAGGGGCAGCTTCGGAGGAGGTGTTTTGTGCTGCTGGAGCATTATTTTGTGCCACACTGTGATATTTGGTTCTGCCGCGGCAGTGTTTTGTGCCACAATATGGTTTTTCTGGCCCCATCTAACTAAGTTGCCCCACCTTCTGTCAGATTGGATCTGCCTACAACAAGGGCCCACTTTTAGTTTTTTCTAGGGCCACTTTAAGTTCCCATTCTGCCCCTGTCTACTCTTGCAAGAGAGGACTCTCTGTGGTTTTCTTTAAGCTAAGACAAGCAAAGGATCATCTTCTCTGTATATTTGTTCTACCGCGCTGCTCCTCCTTGCATATAGATACTGAAACCCCATATTACAGTCAAGCAGTGTCTACTTTGGCAGACAACTTGTGCTGAAAATAAAAGGATTTTTTTTAAAAAAAATCATGAAATAAGAAAGTCAGACCCAGTAATCATACACTGCAGCGATTGTTCTGCTGCGTGGGAAATGCCTTCATTCTGATAATACCCTGCAGCTTCCAAAGCGCCATCTCTCTGTTGGAACTGCCATTATCAAAGTATTTATAAAATTCCAGGTCCTAGATCTAGAATCCAGAGTAAATAGAACAGCACAGGATTAACCTTCCGAAACTGATACAAATTTGTACAGAGAGACCACAAAAGTGCGGAGGCTGTCACCATGAAATTCACTCTTAAACTTGGCACAATCCTTCGTAGGACTAGAACAGCTGAATGTAACGATACCTTTCACTTAGCGAGCCATTGCTTCATTCTGGAGAAAAAGTACTTTTTGATCCATATGCAAATGAGCAGTTAAGTGCACTGAGGGCGGGCCCATGCCACTCTTGCTCCTGCTTCCTCTACCAGTCGACCGCTTGATTGACAGGGCCAGGTTCATGCATAGTCATCTCACTGGCGTGAGGAGATGCAGGTGAGTCTGCAGACAGACTCCAGGGCTTGTGATTCTTTACCTGGTGCCCTGGATCCTCAGGAAAGCAACACGGTTATCCCTTTCTGCATTCTTAAGTCATTCCTACAGTATGGAAGACGCTAGGCAGCCATCCTTACTGTGTAGACAGGCCTAAGGAGGGGGGACACTTAGGGGCACTATTACTATGTGCTGCACAAAGGAGGACACTGCAACTGTACGGGGGAAATTACAGTGTAGGAGAACTAATACCGTACAAAGGAAAGCAGTATTACTGTATAGGGCCACTATTACAGTGTAGGGCATTATTTGTTTGCCACTATTATTTTTGGAGGCACCATTTGGGTGTCACTAGTTTTTGAATAGTATAATGCAGTAGGCGCTGGAAAAATGAAGCCAAAGACATCAGGGTAGCAAACTCTGTAGAGACAAGATGTTGCCAGGAGAAGTCGTCATGGTGGTGCGGGTTGGGTAGAAAAGGCAATGTGATCATTTTGCAACAAAGATGGTGTCACCTGTGAGTCATTGGACTGTGTGATGATTCCCTGCAGGGCGCTGCATTTATGAGGGCAGATGCATTTACAGATACAGGTTCCAGGCCCCGCAGTGCAGCAAACTCTATCATGTGTTCGAGGAGTTGTCACTTAGCTATAGTCTTACCCTTTCATGTTCCAAGCAGTGATACTACTCTCAGGTAGAAGAATGATCTAGGCCAGGGATGGCCAACCTGAGGCTCTCCAGCTGTTGCAAAACTACAACTCCCATCATGCTCAGACTGCATACAGCTATCAGCCTAGAGCAGGGCATGGTGGGAGTTGTAGTTTTACAACAGTTGGAGAGCCGCGGATTGGCCATGGCTGAGCTAGGCCAACCTAGGAAACATAAGTGCAAGACTTCCAGTGGTCAGAGGTGGATACTAGGAGAGGGAAGTTTCCCTATTTGGTCCTCCGCCAACGGTCTATCTTCCCATATGTACATAGCACCCTGGGAAAGAATTGCGCTACTTTCATGACCAGTCCCATTGGCCCTGTGCCATTTCCAATGTTTTCACCTTCAACCAGTGATTAATGTACATTGGCAGGGTTTATTGGAATTAGCAGATCAGGGACAACTACAGTGGCGGTGTTATTACGCGTGTCGTTTCTCCATTGTCAGTTTTCTGTTCCGCCTAGTAGGGAGTTGTAAAAAAAAATATGTTATTTAAGAAAGCAACGCACTTGTGAGCTGTGACCCTGCATCCAATAATCCCGCCATTGCACGTTCATGACTCTAGGGTGCTGCCGTTCCTCACCCGGCACCCTCTTAAATGAAAAGAAAACACTGGCTTAGCCTTTTTTTTTTTTTTTTTAAAGAAGAGAGTAAATAAAATAATGGCCGTGAAAGCTGCCGAAGTTTATTTACCGATTAAAGGTCCAAGGCTAATGAAGTTACGTGAGAGAATAGTTCATGTGGACCAACTGGGTTTTCGAATGCAATTCCCTAGATGGATTTAGGAAAACTGATATTGTATCGGGCAAAAGTGGCCAGATGGTTTGCAAACGTAACAACTGTTTTACCTGTCAGTTAGCTGTCCATTAAATGAGAGCAGTCTTGTGTTAACGTAATTTAATTACCTGCTGAGCAAAGGGGAGGAAAGGGGAGAGGTCAAGAGCAAAATATCCCTGGAGGCCTCTGTAAAGAGCTTTGTGAACTGCCGAGTAAAAGCAAAGGAAAATAACTACCCGTAATTATTTGTGTCAGAGGAGTAGAAACTCAGAGAGCCCATTACAGCCGTATAACCTGGAGTGTAGACCACGTGAACAAAGGCCTATTAACCGATTTAATGGCGCAATCCTTCCAAAAAAAAAAAAAATAAGGAGTCTGCGTTCCTGATGGAAAATAACATTTGGCAACCACAGCCCTAGAGTGATATAAAGTCGTAAAAATAACACTATTATGCTCTTAAATATGATCTTAGCGTGCATGTGCCGAGCTGGGGGGGGGGGGGGGGGGTTATTAAATAATGCTGAAAATGGCAAAAATATGCTATATGCCATGCCTTCCACTTACTTTCAGGATTCTGATTGGCACCTTGTAGATCAAAGCGAATAACACTGTGGTTACGTTGGTTACGAAAGATGTTATGGCCGCTCTTGAATTAGTCTTAAAAGCTTGTAGATGACGTTTCGTGAAAGTTAATACTGGGAACGTAGAAGACATCCAGGTTGGTTGTTGTCCTCTAAATGGCTTCAATGAAAGTGTAGATATTGGGAAACATTTGCCGCCTCTTAGAAAAATAGTCAACCAACAGTTTTAAGAGGATATGATGAAGTCACTGGCTTGTCGTATTACTCGGGAGTCTTGGGTGGTCAATATGGGCTTGGGTTAAGGTTGTAAACTTTTATCTATGGAAATGTTTGCCCCACAGTGGTGACATGCTGTTACACGGCCACTGCTCTGCTCACCTTTCCTAGTGGCCTGGCGGCCTGCTTGCCAACAAGGACCTTCTCCTCTGCTCATAGAGAGCAAGTGTGCGCTGTCTACAGCTCTTAAAAAGCCAGAGCCTATGCACCCGAATCTTCACCAGCCAAGGGCTGGCAACCCTAAGGTACTTAAGACACCTTCCCTTGTGAGAAGGTGCCTGAGCATTAGGTTGTCTAGCATGCTAGTTCCTTGCAAAGGTGCCACAGAGTCGTTTGTCTGCCCATGTACTGACCACGGCCATGTTTTCTGGATTTGACCCTTCGCTGCTTGACTTGACCTTTGCCTGACCTCTATATTGACCTTCAGCTGCCTGCCGTGACCTTCTCGGCCTGTTCCTGACTATGATTCTGCCTAATCCCTTTGTGCTCTGCTCCAGTGTCTCTTGACCCTCGTAGGTCACCAGTCAATCACACAAAGAGTACTGCAGGAGGCAGTGGCCTGGTGGTTCCCCTGCAACAAAGTCCAGATCCCTGTGCTGGGTTTAAAGAGTGAAACCCAGGGGACCAACAGGATAATGCAGTTAAGAGTAGCCCAAAGCCAAATCTTTTGGTTGACACAGTGGATCCACACCCAGTGCCATAACACTGGCTTATCTTAAAGAGAATATCTACATTGAAACACACATTGTGGGTTGATTTATTTCTGAATTAATCTTTATACATTTTTCTGATATGGAGCACCAAATCCCCTGCATCGGCATATACTTACATAGATTATACGGTTGAAAGAATCACAGGTTCATAAAGTTCAACCTATAATTGTACCATGTTACTCCAGAGAAAGGCAGATAACCATATAAGACACATGCCTTTTTTTGTTTTTTATTTTTTTGTTATTTTTGTTTTAATTTTCCAAATCTATCTATATTAAAAAATGCATAAACCCACTCCTATGGGCCTAAAATATGTTGAGACTTCCTGTTCAATACAGATAACTTTTCAATAGCCATCTTATTATCATCACAGGCAGGAGTTCAATGACAGATAACACCTCTATATAGATAACACGGAAGCCTACATTCACAATAGGTGATATCACAGCTTGTCTACTCCCTCAGGTCACAGAGCATGCCTACAACACTCTCCCACGGAAGTTAAGGAGGTCCCCTCCTGACCATTGTGTCTATGGCCCATGTGGCTGTTTTCACAGAACAAGAAGTCTTGACCTAGCTTATTACTTATGGCCAGTGTAAAAAAGTTGGAAAAGGTTTTTAAAAATCCCCCAAAATTCCAAAAAATATGTTTCACCAATTTGAAGGATATGCCATTTTCTGATGACACGTTCCCTTTAAAAATCTCTCATTATTGGGTTCTTGTTCTATAACAAAACAAGAAGTCAGAAATAATCGATGCCGTAAATGCACGTGTGCTAAAAATGTAAAAGAAACTTACAGATTGAGTAAAAGCTGAAATGTAATTTGCAAAATCCACAAAAAAAAGTAAAAGGGAATGATAAAAATGTGGTCAGTCTATACTGTGTACAGTAACTAGTCCTTGTGTATGTATATTACGCTGTCGGCATTTTAACCTTGTATACATCTACGTTTAGCGTCTTTCTTTGAACCATAAATGAGAGGTTTGAATAATGATTTATAAAGCACAGAAGCAAAACAAACCAAGCAGCGTTTGCTCACGTCTTAGGAGATGTTAACCCGCATATATTTACACAAGGGTTTCCCTATACGAGGCGGTGGCGACAGAGACGAATGTCGGTATTTACCATAATAAATAGCTGCCTTATATAAATGTATGTGGAGGAGGGGGGCGTCCACATGGAGGGGGGGCTGCTTCTGCTACGTGAAGAGTAAAGACAGTAAATATTTAAGGACTGGGGTTGGGAGTTCACTTGCCTCCTAAATAGATGTCATATTCCTATAGATACGGCCGTAGAAATGTTTTCTTGTGGTTAATTGTATGCTGATAGGTTTTCTTAGAGCTGGAGATATTAGTAGTCGCACACACTTTTTCCCAAATTCAGGAAAACTAAAATCTCTGCTCTGTTCTACCTAAAAACACCCCCAAACCAACCAGAAAAGCCTGCCTGTGTGCACGGTTCACAGGACGGTCCTACAAAAACCAGAACTTGTATGTTAAAATGCTAATTTTGCTTGAACAGAAGCTGTCCCCTCACCGGACATGTCTGTTTTAGTAGCTACTTGCCTTACCCATGTAATGACAATTCTGGACGACTCTATGGTGTCTCTCATTCCTCTATTATTCCTACTAGAGGCTCATGAATGAATCTGCAATAAAGGTCCATCTGGGTGTTACCAGTTGGGGATGTGTCCCTGCACAATCAGTGCATCCAGTGTCGGACTGTGCAGGGACCCCCGCCCCAACTGGTAACACCCAGGTGGACCTTTATGGCAGATTCTTTCATTAGCTTCTAGCAGGAATAATAGAGGAATGAGACAACATAGAGTTATATGAAAATGATGGTCCAGAATTGTATTTCACAAATATTTGGGCGAATATTCATCATATATTTGCAAATTCGAGAATTTGCGATTATTTTCTTGATTGCAAAAATCGGCAATGTAATATGCGCGTATTGTGCATGCAATACAGACGTGGGTCACTGTTGCTACATTTTTTTCAAGCTGTTCAAGTTTCCTGAGACCGGAGAAAATGGTCGGCACGGCAGAACATTACGATAGCTTTATATGCAGATAGCGTGGTCCAATATATTTGTGATCGCGCAAATTGGCAATTAATGATGCACATATTTTGACTCAATACGTGCAACTTCACATTTTATCAGTTCTGACTACATATTACTGATTGGTGCACTAAGTATTGTTGCGACATCACAGCACTATGTCTGTAGCATGTATGTACACTAATCCCTATCACAGCACAGTAATTCCTATCACACTACCTAACACCCTGCACTGTAACCTATCAGCTACACTATATCACTATCTAACCTACACTGACTATCTCCCACTAAGGGCTCATGCACACGACAGTATTGCTTTTTCAGTGTTTTGCGGTCCGTTTTTAACGGATCCGTTGTTCCGTTTTTTGTTTCCGTTGTGTTTCCGTTTTCTTTCCATTTTTCCGTTCCGTTTTTCCGTATGCCATATACATTATACAGTAATTACATAGAAAAAATTGGGCTGGGCATAACATTTTCAATAGATGGTTCAGCAAAAACGGAACGGATACGGAAGACATACAGATGCATTTTTTTTGCGGACCCATTGACTTGAATGGAGCCAAGCACCGTGATTTGCGGACAAGAATAGGACATGTTCTATCTTTTCATGTCACGGAAATACTCAAACGGAATGCACACTGAGACACTTCAGTATTTTTTGCTGAACCATTGAAATGAATGGTTCAGTATATGTTCCGCATACTGAACTAAAAAAACGGCCAGTATACTG
The DNA here is from genome assembly GCF_014858855.1 of Bufo gargarizans. NCBI lineage: Eukaryota > Metazoa > Chordata > Amphibia > Anura > Bufonidae > Bufo > Bufo gargarizans. The sequence goes on along the minus strand of NC_058084.1, from coordinate 437,351,900 downwards.
AACGCAAAATACTGTCGTGTGCATGAGCCCTAACTATCAGTATTATATATATGAGCTATCTAACTATCTAATGTAAATGGATACAGAATAGGATCCAGATGAAAGCACAGAGCACAGTAATGTCACTGCTCCCTCTCTCAGAACTGCAAAAAACTGCAGAACATGGCTGCTGGGGAGGTTCTTATATAGTAAGGGGTAGGAAACTTTCCTATTGGTTGCTAGGGATGTTTCTAAGCTCAGACAAAGACATTGCAGCCTTCTCATTGGCCCACAATCAAGAAGCAGGGAGGGTACTGATGAAAAAAAAATCTAGAATATTTGCGAATACGAATATATAGCTCTATATTCTACATCTTCGTGAATTCTCGAAGTGGCGATATTCGCGATTTGCAATACGAATATTCGCGCCCAACACTAGCCAGGAGAGGTGATAGGTAGGGATGAGCGAATTTGCTGTTTGCAAGTTCGGATTCGGCGTTCGGGTTCCGGGTGAATTCCATGATGGATTCTGTTATCACAGAATATAACGGAATTCTATGATGGAATGCACCACGGAAGCCTATAAGAGGCCTTCTATTTTCCATTCCGTCATAATAGAAGTCTATGGGCAGCATAAAGGAAACCGGCTGGGTCCGTTATGCTGCCCATTGGCTCCTATTATGACAGAATGCAAAACGGAACGCCTCTTATAGACTGTGGTACATTCCATCATAGAATTCCGTTATATTCTGTGATAAAGAAATATAACGGAATTCACCCAGAACCCAAATGCCGAACAGCAAGTTCGCTCATCCCTAGTGATAGGCCCTTTTTAATAGTGCTTAGTTCTGGGATTGCATGCGCCATTTGTATTCACCCAAGAGATGACTTATATTTGTTTTTTGTAGGGTGGTGAATTTTTTCTATATCTATTTTACACTTGATATGTGCTGGGTATGGAGTCTTCCCATTGACCCTATGTACTTATTATACACTTTATGCGGTAACCTCACAGTGATTTAGCTCCACCTGGTTTATATACTTACCTGCTTTGATAGGTGTTTCCCGATCTGGCAGTATAGCACTGACGGTGGCAGCTGTCCATTAGTCTTTTCACCATCATTTGGATTTTATTTTCATTGTGTTTCTTCTTGGTTGATTCTCTTTCTTGTCTATTATGTGCAACATCTTTTCAACAGTTTTGTTTGCTCCCCAGATACAGCCAGATAAAAGTCCGTGTGTGATGGAAACGTCATGGTATCTTCTCTCATGTAATATTATTTTCCGCTGACATACCTGATCTTGCATTGGATACAGGGTGCTAAGGGTTCTTCTCTAATACTATTACAGCCAGCCATCTGAGGTTGCAGAGATTCTCACGTTTGCTGCAGACGTCAGGAAATTCTGTGGATGAGCTTACACATACGGCTTTCTGCTGCCTGAGGCGAAAATTGAAATGGCGCCCACCCCTAGTGCTAAATTCTAAATCCATCCTCCAAGGGTGCACCTATCCTTTCTGCTGCCTAAGGCCAAAATTCACCCCCCCCCCCAGCCCAATTTTTACCCTTACACCTTTCCCCCAGCCCTACTGTTAAAGAGATAATTGGAAAACATTACATACAGAGCTACAAAACATACAGGGTAATACAGCGCCACATACCTCTTATATCCAGTGATGTCTCCTCTGATGTAGACATTCTCTTTCCTCGTCTTCTCTATTCAGACCAGACCACCATGATGATTTCTTTCAGCCATCTCTCCTCTCTGCAGAGTTTGACAAACAGGCATCTTAGTTTCTTTTTTTCCATCATCCTGACATCCCCAATACTGTGCTCCCCAATACTATACCGCAGAAAGAGATTATCCACACAGATAGTGCCCCCTTCAAAAATTATTGGCGCAAAGTGCCCTAAAAAATAACTGTGCTCAGCATATAGCGTCCCTGACACTAATAGTGCCATAAACATGGTGTTCAACAAAAATAATTGTGCTAAGCTGATACTATGCCAGGATGCTACCCATAGTAATAGTGCTCCAAAAGTCCAACCAATAGCAATAATTCTCTGCCAGAGTGTTCTTAGTGTAAACAGTGCACCCAACAGTAATAATGCCCCCATTGTGCCCCAGAAGTAATAATGCCCCCCATAGTACTCATACTATTCATTATGTTCCCATAGTCCCACATTACTAACAAAGCCCACCATAATGCCCCCCAGAATTAATAATTCCTCTTATAATGTGTGCCAGTACAAATAAGTCCCCTTATAATGTGTGCCAGTATTAAAAAAAAAAATTGTAATGTGTGCTGGTACAAAAATATCCCTTTATAATGTACTCCAGTACAAAAAATGCCCCATTATAATGTGTGCCAGTACAAAAAAAATACCACATTCACTTAAAAAAAAAAAAGAACGAAGGGGGTGCAATATCACAGATATACCCCATGGTTCAGAAATGATGGTACCAACTATGTTTAATATAACTACAGCATTAGACTTTTTGATCTTGATAGTAGAGATTTGTTATTTCTTACTTGCAGCAATATTCATATGTTACGTTTCGGTACACAGGCCTTCTTCAGACACTATGCTGCAGTGATGAAGGAAGAGAAGGAAAGACGCAGTAATAAGTGGAATGTGTAACCACATGTATAAAGGAAAGAAGTGTAACATGAATATTGCCGCATGTCAAAAATATCAAATGTTTACTATCAAGATCAAAAAGTCTAATGCTGTAGTTATATTAATTATTATAAACGGGGTTAGGACCCTATATACAGCAAGTTCTATAGAGTGCGACAAAGATTTATTGGTACCAACAATGCTGCCATTTTGGTCTCCTGTTTCTAAAGTCGTTTGACTGCCACAGCAGCAACTGCGCCAAATGGAGCGCACATCTTAACAGCAAAAAAAGGTCAGTCAGCTCATCCTAATGCACAGGTGCGCGCTGCCCTGGCTAGAAACACAAAGAAAAAAATACAATGGAACAGCAATAATGCCATGGTTATAGAAAACATTCTGGTGCTATTGCTACGCTTATTTTGAAAATATGAGATTCTTGGCAAATACATTTTGTACAAAATTATTTGGGCCCGTCTGCCAAACGTCAAGGCGATCTCTATAAGAAGGGAACCTAACACTAATTGTGCCATAACGGCCACCATAAAATTCAGGGAGTGCAGGTTCCACATGCATGCTGGGTCCACTCTGCCTTTTACCATTTTTGGTGCCATAATGACCTCCATTAAATCCAGGGAATGCAGGAGTATAAAGCTGTAGGCTGCTCTTATTGCATTCATTGGAAGCCATCTGGCACCAGGAGAGGTATAGAGTGGGCTCAGCATGCATGTTGGTACCTGCATTCCCTGCATTTAATGGAGGCTGTTATGGCACCAAAAAGGGTAAAAGGCAGAGTGGACTCGGCATGCATGTGGAACCTGCGCTCCCTGAATTTTATGGTCTTACAGAGATCACCTTGGCGTTTGGCAGACGGGCCCAAATAATTTTGCACTAAATGTATTTACAAAGAATCTCATATTTATAAAATAAGCGTAGCATTAGCACCAGAATGTTTTCTATTACTATGGTATTATTGTACTTTATTTGGTTTGTAGAATGCTGTTGCATTGTATTTTTTTCTTTGTGCACATCTTAACATTCATGTCCCGTGTTTGTGCCCTCTGTTTGGTACAGTTGTTGCTGCGGAAGCCAAATGAGCATAGAAATGGATGACTCAAAAAGTTGGGACTGGCGCCTGCACAGAATAAAATTGAAGAAGCAGGCAAACATCCTGCTCATGCGCTGGTTCTCTTCTGTGTAAAGCAGCGTGTGGATGACATAGGAGGTCAGATTGAAGGCAGGTGAAGCCAGTTTTAGTGCCTATAGACCAGGACACTTGCAAGATCTGGATTTGCCCAGCAGACACTTGAGAACTAATTTGTACGTAGTGCTGGAATCTGTAAAAATACTTCTACTGGGTAGTGGTACTGGGCACTGATAGTTATAACTTTGGAATGGTACAGCATGTTCAATATAGTAAGTGGACTCAGTGTTATTGCACTTTGCGTATTTTTGTCAGTCCCCCTTCTCTGGCGGTGTTTTCATGAATATATCTTCCACTGATGTGTGTGCAGCCCACATTCTGCAGGAGACCCTCATCTGACTGGTTGTAGCTCTCCAGGTCAGAGCGTGCCGATGACATTGGAACTGCAGCTCAACCACATTCACTCGAAAGCTGCAATACCAGATGCAGCCCATGGACAAGTGTGGCGCTGTTTAAAAAAAAAAAAGCAGACCCTTTATTCTTATCCTAATATTCCTTGCAGCCGTACAGCCTCATACCATTATAACATAAAGACCTTATATTAGGGAAGGACCAGTAATGTCATCTCCGAGGATGGGTTTCCCTGGAATGTTTTGCATAGAACATATCGCTGTTTTTTTTTTTTTTTTTTCAGTGGCCAGAACTGATTATCCTGTGTCCACCTTTTATTATAAGGGAGGTAGAAAAATTCACCTTGTGAGGTGAAAATAAATGTAAGCCTTTAAGATGTAAGTGATTGCAAGGTGTGTGTTTGGCTTGATCTTCGACAGGGATCAGCAACCTTCGGTGCTCCAGCTGCTGTGAAACTACAACTCCCAGCATGCACACTTACTCGGCAGTTCTTGTAACTCCCATAGAAGTGAAAGGAGGGTTCTGGGCAGGCTCGGACTGGCCCACAGGGAAATCCCCCGGCGGGCCCCCAGTCCACCAGCATCTCAAATAACCTATAGCAATATAAAAAACTGGGTAGACTATCCAGTTTATTATTATAGATGCATCGGAAGGTTAAGATGGCCGGCCAGTATCGTCTCTTCCCTGGGACCCACCTTTTGAAGTTGTTGCAGAGAACCCCAAAATCAATCATCTTGTAGCGTCTTGTTGCTGTCTGTATGTGCAGGTAATATTTGCATGTCGCTGGACAGTGATTTGATTCAACTTTATTGTCATTACAGATGTATAAAAGCAGGGTAACGGGATACAGTTTGCATCTAATAGGGTAACGGGATACAGTTTGCATCTAATCAGAAGTGAAACGATAAATAAAAACAGGTTATATACAGATTAGGCTACTTTCACACTCGTGTTTGGTGCAGATTCGTTCAGATAATACAACCGTCTGCATCCGTTCAGAACGGATCCGTTTGTATTATCTGTAACATTGCCAAGACGGATCCGTCCTGAACACCATTGAAAGTCAATGGAGGACGGATCCGTTTTCTATTGTGCCAGATTGTGTCAGTGAAAACGCATCCGTCCCCATTGACTTACATTGTGTCAGGACGGATCCGTTTGGCTCAGTTTTGTCAGACAGACACCAATGTGCAAGCAGCGTTTTGGTGTCCGCCTCCAAAGCGGAACGGAGACTGAACTGATGCATTCTGAGCGGATCCTTCTCCATTCAGAATGCATTACAGCAAAACTGATCCGTTTTCGAGCCCTGAACGGATCTCACAAACGGAAAGCCAAAATACCAGTGTGAAAGTAGCCTAAGTATAGCGTAGAAGGTAGGAATAGTTATGTACAGATTATGTACAAATATGGTAAGTATACAGGTGTTTATATTGATATACAGAGAGCAAATATACAGATGTGCTATGGACTGTGATGTATACATATATACAGATGTGCTGATGTGTCCGTATATAACAGAGACTTATGCTATGACAGTCTCCCAAACTATAGCAGTGAACAATGTGAATATACAGTGAATATTGAGAATGAATGACAGTCATGATCATGGTGATGGGAGGGATGGAGGGAGGAAGCGTGTAGAGGGTTAAGTGAGTGTGGATGGGAAGGTTCAGCGGGGGACTGAGTTCAGTAGGGTGACAGCTGTGGGAAAGAAGCTGTTCCTAAACCTGCTGGTTTTAGTCTGACGGTTCCTGTAGCGCCTACTAGTTGGAAGGAGCTGGAAGAGTTTATTGGCGGGATGAGAGGAGTTCCCAAGAATGATGCGTGCCCGGCGTAGACATCCTCAATAGCAGGAAGTGGAGGCCCTGTGATGCGTTGGGCGGTTTTCACCAACGCTGCAGGGCCTTGTGGTCAGCCACAGAGCAATTCCCGTACCAGACTGTGACACAGTTGGTCAGGACGCTCTCTATCGCACAGCGGTAGAAGTTACCAAGTATGTCAGCAGACAGGTGGTTTTTCTTCAGTGACCAGGCTGGAGATGTTGGTTGACCAGGACAGATTCTCAGAGATGTGGGTCCCCAGGAACTTGAAACTGGAGACCCGTTCAATGGCCGTGCCCTTTATGTGGATGGGGTCATGGGTGTCTCTCTTCTCCTTCCTGAAGTCCACAATGAGCTCTTTTGTTTTGGATCCGGTTATTGTCAGCGCAGCACACAGCTAGGTGCTTTACCTCCTCCCTGTAGTCAGACTCATCGTTGTCACTGATTGTCACAGTCATTGTCTCTGGCTGTGACCTTCTGTCTATGCTCTCGCTGCAGCTCCGTTCCTGTGTGTTGTTTGTGGTTCTTTATGGGTTAACTCCCCTGTGTGCCTATTAGGAGTTAATCCTCTCTGTCTGCTCCATGGGTGTGGCCTCTCTGCTGCGCTCATGGAACCTGTATATAAGGCCTCATGCACACGGCTGTGTTCTGCGGCCGAGAGCGGACCGTGGAAACCCGGCCGGGATTCCTGCTGACAGCATGAGCGCACAACGTCATTGGTTGCTATGACGCCGTGCGCTTAATGCAGCCGCTGCTGTACAGTAATACACGGCCGTGTGCATGAGGCCTAAGGCTGATGTTTCCTCAGTTCTGGGTCAGCTCTCCTGCTTGTCCTGCTCCTAGTTTGTACTCACTCTCCCATGCTGCTGACCCATTGGATCCGTGTCTCTGTCTGTCTGTGGGTTTCCTACTTGTTCATTGCCGTCCTCTTTCCTGTGTTTCTGTTATCTGTTCTGCCAATTATGTTTGAGTCACCTTGTGTGTATTTATATGTCTCTGTTCAGCAAGCCCTTGCTGCAGCGTGCTATGGGCAAGGCCACGCAGTATACCACTGGTGGAGCTAGTCCTTCTCTGCTCATTGCCACTCCTGTTCCCTTGCGTGAACTCCTGCTTGTGTTTTTAGTTGCCTGCTTGTTTTTGCCTGTTTATGTTTGGCTATGTACCATCGGTACCTTCTGGTACCTGTTGTCCATTTGCTCCTGTTGTCACTGTCTAGTTCACGCCCTAGAGTGGACCCTGGCAACTCCCTGCGGCAAAGCCTAACCCTACCATCTGGGGCCCTAGTGAATACCAGGAGTTGCTTAGTCACGCCCCTCTGGAGTATTACTAGACAGTGGCGCAGTGGGGGTTTTCCTCCCACTGTGCGGACGGTACATAGAGCTCTCTATTTCCCTGTGTTTTCCTCCTTTGATTCTGTTTGTGCAATAAACTCTTGTGTGCCTGTACCTGAGTTCCGTTTGTTTTTTGCTTGACGACGCAGAGGTCTCTCCTGGGACCTCCAACTGGTGACACTGATGAGACCAATCACTGTGGTGTCATCTGCAAACTTGATGATGGAGTTGGATCCACACCGAGGCCTGCAGTCATAGGTGAAAAGGGAGTAGAGGAACGTGCTCAGCACACAGCCCTGTGGAGTGCCAGTGTTCAGTGTCATGATGGTGGAGCAGTTATTTCCTGACCTAACATGCTGGGGTCTGTTGGTCAGAAAGTCCATGATCCAGTTACAGATAGAGTTTCTGATTCCAAGATCCACAAGTTTAGTGATCAACTTGGAAGGAAAGACTGTATTGAATGCTGACCTGACGTCAACAAACAGCAAGCAGTGGGCCCCCAGAATTATTTTACTGGTGGGCCCTAGGCATCCCAGTCCAACACTGATTCTGGGAGTTGTAGCTGGAGTGCCGGAGGTTGCTGATCCCTGATCCAGAAGAAGCGCATTCCCCCCCGATTCCAGGAGACCACACACAAGTCCCCGACGAGAAGGATGTTTGTATGGAGGACATTACCAGCCTATTTGAATTCTCACTTTCAGGAGGCCAAAACAAACCTCTTTTCTGTTCTCCGCCTGACTCAGCAAAGCTCGCAGCTACTGATACTGCCCTGAAAAATACTTCAACCCGCTGGAAATCTTCTTTTTGTCAAGTGTCATTTTCAGAAGTTTTTTTTTTTTTACTTAAAATGCTTTGTTATGATGGATGGGTTTATATAATATCTATTGTATATGCTATAAATGGCTGATTGGTGGGGGCCCGATTGTGTTTGCTTGATTCGTTCAGGGGAAAAGGGGCAGTTGCCTAGGGGCCTCCACCACTTAAGGACCTCCACTTTCTACTTTTGTTCCAGACAAGACATGGAAGCTTGAAAGATGTACCTCTAATGATATAAAACGTTTTAATATCTGCTATAAGCTTATTATTTTGCTCTTTTTTTTAAAGTGAGTCCCTGTTTTTTAAAATAAAATATTAGCAAAAAACGGAAGCCTGCATGAGGCCTAACGCAGAGAATTTATAGTTAAAGGGGTTTTCAGAGATTTCTTTAACTGATGACCTATCCCCTGAGAAGCTGGGATCGGGAATTGGCAGATCAATGGCCGAAGGACTAAAGCAGAGGGCAGGTACTTAACTATGCATTAACTGTGCTATGCTAAAATTGATGAATCAGCAGAAGTGGGGCAGACCATCTAGGAGAGGGGAGAGGAGGATGGGATTGCTAGTTTTAGCCTTGAGGGTGGTAGTAGTACTCATGGTGGCAATTCCCCCTCTCTGGGGCCGTGCAGTGACAGGAGCGCACACCCTTTCTGCCCTTGGGGCACACCTTGGTCTTTGGGCTTCTGCCTGGTGGTAATTGGGGTGCCCTTAATGTTGTTTTGGGTGCAAGGCAGGAGTGTGGTGCAAAAGGCAGGAGTGTGGTGCAAGGCAGGAGTGTGGAGGAAGTGGCCGGCCGATGGTGGAGGAATCAGTAATCAGGCCAGTAGATATAAATAAATACGTCTCTCTTTACTAAAGTGCAGGATAGGAGTAGTAGTACATCTGACATTATCAAGGTACAGTTCCAAGTAGATCATAGTGCAATTTCTTCTCAATAGAAATGTATGGCTAGCAGCAATGATGGGGGTTGTGTTACTCCTTCTCTCTGTTTTCTCAAGTCTCTCTCTCTGCAGAACCTTAGGCCATCAGTGAGGTTCTTAGTAGATGTTTCTGTTATTCCTGGGCGAGAGTACGGAATTAAGATGCAGCAAAGTCTCTTTCTGCTATAAATGAGCACAATACATTGCTGACTGACTTCAATGCTCGGCTTTGCAGATTCTGGACCTTCTAATTTCTTTCCTTACTCTCTCAGCATTTTAATGCAACACTAGTTGTTTAGTCATAGAAGTCTCAGGGATTTTCTGAGCTCAGGCCTAGCTCTTAGGAGTAAGCACATGTAGGTCTTCTCTCTTCCTCAGCTAGCACTAGACTCCATACTAACCAGGGGCAGACCCAAGTCCATCTGTTGGCAACCAAAAGGGCTGTTAACCCTGAATTAGCCTTACAATGCTGTTGGGTATACACATACATTAAATCTTACTTAAGAATTTAACATTACAACAATTAAACCTTTGCAGTGACCCTATTCAGGACTAAAAAGGACAGTACCAAATATACATCCCCTTGATAAATTTTATGGAGAACTAGAGGCTCGTTTTAAAGTTTGGAGCTTCACTCTTCATGGTTGATGCTTGGCTGATGTTAAGATGGAGGACAGGGGACAGAGGACACAGAAGATGAGGAAACATCAGTTAGGTAAGTATATTTTGTCCATAGACAATTACACGTTATATAACTGTTACTGGGGAGTGGGACCAAAACTTGGTATTTTTTGCCCTGGAGCCTCCATCAACTTTTGATTTTGGCCTTGGGTTCTTATATATCTTCCACATACGTTAATGGAGCGTGACTGACCATGTCCAGACATTAGGGACCTATAACCAGTCCAAACCTCAACCAATCAGATGTTTATCAGACATTGAAAGCAGCAATCTAATATATAAAGCTGAGTGTGTGTGTGTCCGCTAAAGGAATCTGCACCGTTGCATTTACAATCACAAAATTTGGCACACAGGTACATCAGGTGTCCGGAAAGGTTTTAGAACAGGTCTGAGCTCTCTAGGACGTACCGTTCCTGAGATATTCCCCAAAAATGCATTAGCCAATAGAAGCCTGGTCACATGGCCCTTATTAGCCAATAGAAGCTCTCAGGTCCTTCAGCCTCCACATACAGTTTTACTTCAGGTTTCCATAACAACCCAGCCATTTATCTTCACTGCTGTAGGTGAGCTTTAAAGGAAATCTGTCACCAGGATAATCGCTATTGAAGTAAAGCCATGGCCTAATAGCACTTAGCACCTTATTTCAAGATGTGCCTTTGTTCCAGCAATAGATGTTTTTATCCTCTGAAAATCCAGTTTACTTGAAATGCAAATGAGCCAGTAAGGTGCCCAGAGGGGCGTCACTCTTGCAGGCAGGAGCCTAGACACGCCCCCTGCCACAATGTGTCCACCCTCAAAAGACTTAAAACCCCGCCCCCAGGCCCTGCTAAGCCAGGTCCCTGATCTCGTTAGGCCACGCCCCTTCCGACTCCTGAGCCGACAGGGATTGCTGCTGTCTTAGAGTGAGCTGTTCAAAAGGACACGCCCCCGATCCAGTAAAAGCAACTGTTAAGGGGGCGGGCCCTGTGGAGGTCACTGTCAAGGGGGTGGTATGCTCTGAAAGTCACTGTTAAAGGGGAAGACTGCTGTAAAGGTCAAAGTTAAGGGGGGCGGGCCCCTGTGGAGGTCACTGTCAAGGGGGTGGTATGCTCTGAAAGTCACTGTTAAAGGGGAAGGCTGCTGTAAAGGTCAAAGTTAAGGGGGTGGGCTGCTGTGGAGGTCCAATTTTAAGGGACGGGGCACTGTGGGGGGGTCAGTGTTAAGGGGTGGGGGGCTGTGGAGGTCACTGTTTTGGTGGCGGGGTGCTGTAGATGTCACTGTTATAGTGGATAGTGTTGATATCTTTTAATGACACACACAAACATTAAATGAAATAGATTAAATATACCGGAGCGAAGCCGGGTCCTTCTGCTAGTATGATATAAATGTCTTCATGGGCAAACCCTCTTGAAATGCATAGATCCAGCGGATGCCCTCACCATTTTAATCTTTCAGCTAATTGTAAGATCTTATTATTAATGATTGACCCGAAAAAGCACCTGTTCCACATCTAGGACACGTCGCCCTGAAACGCTGACGTGATGTGTCAGGGGGAACACGTTCACAAACCTGTACTTTTTTTTTGTTGTTGATATGTAATCATGAGGTCTACAGCAGCTACATAGCTGAGGCTGAGAAGAGGAGATGTCTGGAGCCAGCGTTTAGATAGTGACAATCATATCAAGTGGATCTACTCAAGAATCTTCAAAGACATGTCTCGTGTTGTAAGAGGCATGGAGAATATATGCTCCTGGGGCTGCTGGGAACATATGCTCTACATCAGAAAATCCTTCACTTTGTCATATGTCTTGGAGAATTGTATGGCCTTTAAGACTCGCTGTGTCATTTCTGGGGCTGTGCCCCCCCAGACCTGCAGTGGAAATCTAAATTATTACACTAAGTGCTCTTCATCTATACCCTAGCTCATACAGATTGATGTTGCTTGTCCAGTCTAGGAGCCGACAACCTCAGTTCTCTTAACGTGCCCTTTAAAAAACAAATCACCTGTCAAGATCCCACCATGCCTGAGACGCTGACCCATTCTTGGCCGCATCCGGTCTCCGCAGGATAAAGAAGCTGCTTGGTCCTGTGACCTCTGCGACCAATCATAGGCATCAGCGGTCACATTTGCATGAATGGTATGTCACAGCAGTAAATGGGGCAGCGGGGCTGGACCGCTCGGACCCCGGAAAATTGGGCTCTACTCTGGTGCTGACCTGCAATGATGACGTTGCAACCACCAGTACTGGCTATCATTGTCTGCTGACTGGCTGCAGCTGTCATATATGGGTGGTCGCAGTGTCATCAATACAGGGCAGCAACAGAGACCAGCGAGAGTGTCGGGCATGAAGTGGGGGCAGATTTTCCAGATGAGGAATACTTTGTTTTTTCTTTTCTCACATCCCCGTTCTTGGAGATTGTTAAAGGTCCTGGACAATCCTTTTAATTTTATTCCAACATTTTCAGAAGCGATAACAGGAAATAAATAATGCAGAGTTAGAAGAAGAGATGTTCCAGAATTATTATAGTATGGACAATAGAAGTAGTTTACTGAAGCAGGCATGTCCGAGAGCCGGTAGATCGTCTTCAGAGCAGAAGGTAGTGACGTGGTCAGAACCTCAATCTTCATTCTGGGATAGAGGAGACATGCAAATGATTCTCTGTCCATAGGATATGTCATGAATGCCAGATCAGAGTGCGTCCCACCTCTAGAATCCGCACCTATTGGGAAAACTGGCGATCGCCTGCTGCCACATATTCCCTTGACCTCAGATTTTTTTCCCCCTTCTTCTCCTGAACAACAACACAAATTTTTCCCTTGGCAGCCGCAACTGCCAACATTTTTTATCAATGTGCCTCTTAGATGGAGCCACCATAATCCGTGCGGTGACATCATCAGTCCAGCATGGAGGCCCAAGGCATTCCCAGTCTGACCTTGATGTGTACGCACAATGCCATTTTATTCCCACCAGTCTCCTCCATTATTAGCCCTGGATCGCTGTGATCTTTGTCTAGTGACAGCCTGGCCGCCGTGCAAACAATGTACTGGTGACAGAGTGCACTAACTGGTCAGGAATGACAAACATTTGTTAAGTGCTCTTCTGCTCTTGTGCACATATCACTGTCTGCTGTGTCTCCTCATGTCCTGAACACACCATGGGAGATGTCTCATGGCCTCACAGCTGTCACTGCAGATGTCTGCACTCTCTAAACCCCTTATCTTCTATCAGCAGGTAGGTAATGTGATCACCATGCCCCAGCCATTCACAAGAGGCGCTAGTGGTCATTACATAGCATCGCTCTATTTATCCACAGTCTATATCTGATCTCATATCTCATATCTATTATCTATTAATCTATCTATCTCCTATCATCTATCTATCTATCTATCTCCTATCATCTATCTATCTATCTATCTATCTATCTCATATCTATCTATCTATCTATCTATCTCTCTATCTAATATCTAATATATATCTATCTATCTATCTATCTATCTATCTATCTATCTATCTATCAGGACAAATTCAGCAGAACTCCCAGATAAAGTTCAAATGTGATGCCATTTATTCCCATTGCGATGTATTAGTCCTCTTACTGGGACTTTTCTCAACCAACTGAATATGCAAAAGTGCAAAGTATATATAGGCCCAGACACTAACTGATACATAAATTCCATCTCATGCAAGGAATTTATACAAAAAACATTGAGCATCATATCTATCTATCTCTCTATCTCCAACTATCCTCCCACTAACTAGCCAGGGGGTGGCTAAGTCCATCACCCTGGTAACCTAAGTGGTCTGCCAATTTTAAGTGTATGTTGCCCATACATTGATATTACGATCAAAAAGTGCATAAAGAAGGGAATGTTTTAATAATAAATTACAGCATTTAATTTGGCAACATTAAATTAACTTTTTTAGCAATAATCTAATCTATCTATTATCACTCTATCTATCTATTATTATATAATTAGTTTTTATTATTTCTGTTCTTATTACTTTCCCCTCAAGATCACACAGTTACTGTAACCTATAAAGAAAGAGGCACTTCATGTGATTGGGGTCTGAGCTGAGGTACCCGGGCACAGCCACAACACAGAGGGGGAAACCTTCTGCTTCCCGCTCTGATGCCAGCAGCTGCCCAAAAACAATTGTTCAACGGGGGTGCTGGGAGTCAGACCTGATGGCCTATCTGGAGGAATACCGGATACACTGGAATACTCCCCAATCCTTTAAAAAATAAGAAAACAATCACTTAAAAACAATAAAACACATTTTTTGCAGTACATCACAATTATTAAATATAAGACACAAAATAATTTAGACATATTTGGCTTCCGCACAACTACGTGATAGCTTATGATGAGCAGTGTACAGCATAAAAGCAAAATGCTAAAATGCCATAAAAGTCTAACGCAACATGTCAAAAAACACAAGGCCTCATACAGCTCCAATGACTGCAAATGAGTAAGTGTTGACTACCCAAATGAAAAGGGCAAAGTAAAATTGTTCTTGTCCAATTCATTTTAGACTTCCTTATAATAACTGAGATGGCCTTAGACATTTGGAAATGTTATCTGTTTTTGCCAAATGTCGACCGTTACTTGGCTATGTACTTCTGTGGAAAGAGACAACAATTGCCGAAATTTTAACTTGTCAGATTCGCTGTGAATATCTCTGTTTACTCGGACAAACAATGATTTTATGTGCCCCTGAGATCACCCGACAAATACTCATTTTGCTACCTGGCCCTTGGACTAGTGTTGAGCACGAATATTCGAATCGCGAATATCGCCACATCAAGAATTCACGAATATTTAGAATATAGAGCTATATATTCGTATTCACGAATAGTATTGAATATGCTAATCGCAAATATATTACAGTGCCGATTTTCGCAATCAAGTAAACAATGACTGGAAATCGAGAATTCTCGAATTTGCTAATTTATGGCGAATATTCGGCCAAAAATTCACAAAATATTGCAAATTCGAATATTGCCTATGCCGCTCATCAGTACCTTGGACTAGATAGTGCTCAATTTATCAGAGTGGTGCACGAGGTATGATAAATTTGGTGCCTCTGCGGATATCTTCGTCCAAACCTTTAGCTTTTCACCACCTATTGGTTGGCTTACGTTGTACTAATGTTGTAGTGCACGTAGTTGCATGGTAAGCCCCCCCCCCCCCCACATTAAGCAATGTCTTGTTCCCACTAAGCCACATCGTCTTTTTTAACACTTAATAAATGTGTTGCATGGGGAAAATGTCCCAAAAAACAAACAAAAAAACACTGAAAATGCACTTGGTGGTTTTACATACACAGTTTTTTTTTTATGCTACAGTTTTTTATGCAATTTTCGGAGCCAAAGCTAGAAGTAGATTGAAAAGGAAGGGGGAGTATAAAGGAATGACTTTGATGTCTTCCTGCTGGATCCACTTCTGGCTTTGGCTTAAAAACTGCATTGAAAATTGCAGTGGTGTTTTAATTCAACACAAAACTTAGAAAAACAAAAACACTGCAATGTTTTGCTAGGATCTTTTGCGGAATTGAACGGCCCGGATCATAATAGAACAGTCCTTTCCTTGTCTTTAATGTGGATAATAATAGGGTATGTTCTATTTTTATGCGGACATACAAACACGGAATGCACACAGAGTCATTTCTGTTTTTGCGGGCCCATTGAAGTGAATGGTTGCAGAAAAAAACAAAAAAAACGGAATAGACTCGGAAAAAAAATAAGTTTGTGTGCATGAATCCTTGAAATGCTGTGCGTGTTTTCAGCTCAATAGTTATTTTTTGCACTTAGGGTACAGCCCAACTTTACCGGTGGCCAAACCATGCCCACCCGTGACATATTTGTTTCAGAGATTTCTGGGACTTCCATTCCAGTCAGGCGTGCAGAAGTCCATGAACTTGCTACGAAAAAATTTCTGCAACAATACACACATGAATATCAGAGGTGCATGGAGTTAGTACAATCCAAGGTGTATGGTCCTCTTTTCGAAGCAGCCTGGTGAATATTAGACCATATTTTTTCTTACCACTAGGGGGCAGAAGACTCACAGAAAAAAAAAAGTTAAACGTGCAGGTCCAGGTAGAATTTTTGTCCTGCATTTACCGGCATGGGCTTGTACAGACTGCAACTGGTAATGAGGATAATAGGTAGGTTTAGATATTAAAGAGTCTCCTGCCAAAATCTGGTGCTTTTCTCCATCACAGAAAGGTTTCTGAAGAAAAAAGGCAGCAATCTAGATTCTGCTAAAAACTCCAGAATCACATTTCCACTGTATTTAGGGGTTCCTAAAAGAACACTAAACCCTACGCTGTAATTTTATTTAAAAAAACTAACAAAATAAAGCAGCAACATAATGAGGTAGACCCTCTTCTGGACTTTTGGTAAGCCATTCGATTGGAGGCACTTCCCAGCCTCCAGTGGCTGATAACAGGGACCAGTAGATTACAACCAGTGACTTTTTTTTGACAATTTGTCAACGTTTTGCTGCACTAATAAGTAGAACATGTAGGGTCCATCTTCATTTCCAACAGCGTAGTCTTTGTAGCTAGTGAGGGACCTGGTGCTGCTCCTTCTGATTTGGGTTGATCGAAATTAGTGGAAAATAAATAATTTGGCATATTCAGCTAGGGTATTTTATCGGTTTATGGTAACATGTCTAGGGCAGTAAAGGGGTTAATGTCCTTATCCCTGGTGGTCTGGGGCACAGAAAAGGGTTAATGTTGCATACGTGGTGTCCAGTGGATTACACATCCCTCTGTCTCTGTAGCAGCAAGTTTGACACTAGAATTGACAGACTGTCCCAGCTTCTCACTCAGGCTGCTCCCCGTGGTTCCCACTTTCTATTACACAGACTGCTCCCCGTGGTTCCCACTTTCTATTACACAGACTGCTCCCCGTGGTTCCCACTCTCTATTACACAGACTGCTCCCCGTGGTTCCCACTCTCTATTACACAGACTGCTCCCCGTGGTTCCCACTCTCTACTACACAGACTGCTCCCCGTGGTTCCCACTCTCTATTACACGCACTGCTCCCTGTGTACTTCTCTATTACACAGACTGCTCCCCATGTACTTCTCTATTACACACACTGCTCCCCATGTACTTCTCTATTACACGCACTGCTCCCCATGTACTTCTCTATTACACACACTGCTCCCTGTGTACTTCTCTATTGCACACACTGCTCCCCATGTACTTCTCTATTACACAGACTGCTCCCCATGTACTTCTCTTTTACACAGACTGCTCCCTGTATACTTCTCTATTACACACACTGCTCCCTGTGTACTTCTCTATTACACATACTGCTCCCTGTGTACTTCTCTATTACACACACTGCTCCCCATGTACTTCTCTATTACACAGACTGCTCCCTGTGTACTTCTCTATTACAGAGACTGCTCCCCATGTACTTCTCTATTGCACAGACTTCTCCCCATGTACTTCTCTATTACACACACTGCTCCCTGTGTACTTCTCTCTTACACACACTGCTCCCTGTGTGCTTCTCTATTACACAGACTGCTCCCCATGTACTTCTCTATTACACACACTGCTCCCTGTGTACTTCTCTATTACGCAGATTGCTCCCTGTGTACTTCTCTATTACACAGACTGCTCCCTGTGTACTTCTCTATTACACACACTGCTCCCTGTGTACTTCTCTATTACACAAACTGCTCCCTGTGTACTTCTCTATTACACAGACTGCTCCCCATGTACTTCTCTATTACACAGACTGCTCCCTGTGTACTTCTCTATTACACACACTGCTCCCTGTGTACTTCTCTATTACACAGACTGCTCCCCATGTACTTCTCTATTGCACAGACTTCTCCCCATGTACTTCTCTATTACACACACTGCTCCCTGTGTACTTCTCTCTTACACACACTGCTCCCTGTGTGCTTCTCTATTACACAGACTTCTCCCCATGTACTTCTCTATTACACAGACTGCTCCCCATGTACTTCTCTCTTACACATACTGCTCCCTGTGTACTTCTCTATTACACACACTGCTCCCCATGTACTTCTCTATTACACACACTGCTCCCTGTGTACTTCTCTATTACGCAGACTGCTCCCTGTGTACTTCTCTATTACACAGACTGCTCCCTGTGTACTTCTCTATTACACACACTGCTCCCTGTGTACTTCTCTATTACACAAACTGCTCCCTGTGTACTTCTCTATTACACAGACTGCTCCCCATGTACTTCTCTATTACACAGACTGCTCCCTGTGTACTTCTCTATTACACACACTGCTCCCTGTGTACTTCTCTATTACACAGACTGCTCCCCATGTACTTCTCTATTACACACACTGCTCCCTGTGTACTTCTCTATTACACACACTGCTCCCTGTGTACTTCTCTATTACACATACTGCTCCCTGTGTACTTCTCTATTACACACACTGCTCCCTGTGTACTTCTGTATTACACATACTGCTCCCCGTGTACTTCTCTATTACACACACTGCTCCCTGTGTACTTCTCTATTACACATACTGCTCCCTGTGTACTTCTCTATTACACATACTGCTCCCTGTGTACTTCTCTATTACACACACTGCTCCCTGTGTACTTCTCTATTACACAGACTGCTCCCTGTGTACTTCTCTATTACACATACTGCTCCCTGTTTACTTCTCTATTACACACACTGCTCCCTGTGTACTTCTCTATTGCACACACTGCTCCCTGTGTACTTCTCTATTACACATACTGCTCCCTGTGTACTTCTCTATTGCACAGACTGCTCCCCATGTACTTCTCTATTACACAGACTGCTCCCTGTGTACTTCTCTATTACACAGACTGCTCCCCATGTACTTCTCTATTACACACACTGCTCTCCATGTACTTCTCTATTACACAGACTGCTCCCTGTGTACTTCTCTATTACACACACTGCTCCCCATGTACTTCTCTATTACACAGACTGCTCCCTGTGTACTTCTCTATTACACAGACTGCTCCCCTTGTACTTCTCTATTTAGCAGACTGCTCCCCGTGTACTTCTCTATTACACAGACTGCTCTCTGTGTACTTCTCAATTACACAGACTGCTCCCTCTGTACTTCTCAATTACACACACTGCTCCCTGTGTACTTCTCTATTACACACACTGCTCCCCATGTACTTCTCTATTACACACACTGCTCCCCATGTACTTCTTTATTACACAGACTACTCCCCATGTACTTCTTTATTACACAGACTGCTCCCTGTTTACTTCTCTATTACACACACTGCTCCCCGTGTACTTCTCTATTACACACACTGCTCCCCATGTACTTCTCTATTACACAGACTACTCCCCATGTACTTCTTTATTACACAGACTGCTCCCTGTTTACTTCTCTATTACACACACTGCTCCCATGTACTTCTCTATTACACACACTGCTCCCATGTACTTCTCTATTACACACACTGCTCCCCATGTACTTCTCTATTACACAGACTACTCCCCATGTACTTCTTTATTACACAGACTGCTCCCTGTTTACTTCTCTATTACACACACTGCTCCCATGTACTTCTCTATTACACACACTGCTCCCATGTACTTCTCTATTACACACACTGCTCCCTAGGGCCGTCTTTAATATTGATTGGACCCTGGGCAAAAATTTACTTGGGCCCCCTGGATCCCGCCTTCCCACACCTTAGCAGGCAATCACGTCCTCCACCACAACACACACACACAAAAAATCCACACATCTGGTAGAGTACAGTGAATACTTCCAGTTCTGAAGACTCCAGCGGCTCAGGATCAGTGCTCTGGGCAGCTGGGCTCAGGCTGGAAGTGGGCACCGCTCTGCAGGAAGGAGACTAGGGCTCGGCTCACCCTAGTGTTACAGTGCACCCCAGCACCCCACAGTATGCAGTATAGCACGCTATAGTATACAGCAACCCACAGTATGCAGTATAGCACCCTATAGTATACAGCACCACACAGTGTGCAGTATAGCACCCCACACTATACAGTACCCCACAGTATATAGTAGAGCAGTATAGCAGCCCACAGTATACAGCACCCCACAGTATACAACACCTCACAGTATACAGTAGAGCAGTATAGCACCTCACCGTATACAGCACCCCAAACTATAAACAATACAGCACCCCACACTATACAGCCCCCCACACTATACAGTATAGCAGTATAGCACTCCACAATATACAGCCCCCACAGTATACAGTATACAGCCCCCACAGTATACAGCCCCCCACAGTATACAGTACAGCAGTAAAGCACTCCACAATATACAGCACACACAGTATACAATTATTGAAAGGGGGCACTACTGTTACTGCCCCCTTTCAATAATTGTTTCGCATTCCCTGGAGCAGTGCTCAGGTGGGCTCAATTGCCTATCCTGCTTGATCCCCCCCTTCTTTTATTTTTTTTTACTTACAGTATACAGCCCCCACAGTATACAGCCCCCCACAGTATACAGTACAGCAGTATAGCACTCCACAATATACAGCACCCACAGTATACAGCCCCCCACACTATACAGTACAGCAGTATAGCACTCCACAATATACAGCACCCACAGTATACAGTCCCCCACAGTATACAGCCCCCCACAATATGCAGCACCCACAGTATACAGTATACAGCCCCCCACAGTATACAACACCCCACAGTATACAGTACAGCAGTATTGCACTCCACAATATACAGCCCCCCACAGTATACAGGCCCCCACAGTATACAGCCACCCACAGTATACAGGCCCCCACACTATACAGCACCCCACTATACAGTAGTTTATAGTATATTAGCATAACAGCCCCTTTCACCTTTTTCTGATGTAATCTTCACAAAAAAAGCTCCACAGTTAAGGCAAACTTCTACAGCAACACTCCTGGTAGAAAGGACCTTGATGACCTCATAACCATGTGACCAGTAATATTGCTAGGTTACTGGTCACATGGTGATGATGTTATCTAAGGTCCTAGAGAATCAAAGCTCTCACAGTACGCTGCCTGGAGTGCCGGCAGGCATGGCATGGCAGCACCCCCTGTGTATCTGACAGCCTGACACCCGGGGCAGTGGCTAGCAGGGCTCAAGAGGCAGCTGCCTTGGGCCCCCCAGGAGCAACTGGGCCCGGGGCAGATACCCCTTTTGCCCCTTGTTCAAGACGGCCCTGCTGCTCCCCCATATCAACTTCCCTCACTGACTGCTTCCATGATCAGCCATCTCTCTCACATAGCCTGCACCTTATGCCACCTCTCTCATGGACAGCACTTTATTTCCCAATTAGACAGACAACTCGTTAAACTCCTCTCTTACAGACAACCCCTTATATGCCCTCTCCTTATGCCCCATCTCTCACACAAACAGCCCGTTTTGCCCCTGGTCTTACAGTCATCACCTCATGTTCCCTCTCCATGAACACTTCATTTGCTTCTCCGTTCCCTCTCATATTTAATTACTTTCCTGCTAGCTTTGGTCAGTTCAATAATTGTTTCCCCCTTGCACTGATCATAGACATGGGATGGATACAGAAAACTGTGCAGCTACTGTACGGCTGCGCAGTTCTATCTATGATCAGTCAGAGCTCATTCATCAAGGAGAGAGGTCAGGGAGCCTGTGTGAGTGCAGGCTTTCCCTGAGCATGGGAAGTTCTTAAAGGGGTTATTCCATGATTAATGTAAAAAAAAAAAAATCTGACATCATATAGTACATGACAATCTCTTTCTAACAAAGCTAGAGCCAGCCCTGTACCTCCCATGGATCCAGAGATCTCCCTGTTTATTGCTCCAGTTGTTCTGCTAGATTTAGTTTAGGCTGGCAGCTCAGGAGGTGTGTCCTTTCTTATAGGGTGTGTCCTTTCTCAAGGGGCATGTTCTTTCTCCTGCAGCCCTCTCCTGATAACTGTCACAGTTTTAATAGTAGATATGGCTAGTGGCAACTGAAGAACAAAACTGTGCATGTGTGACCACCTCAGTGAGGTGGACAGAGAAATAAGGAAAAGAACAAACAGCAGGTGGCGCCAGATATAACCAAGATAATCCCTTTCAGCGGGCCAGGCACACAAGCCAGCTGGTTCTGTGTGCAGCTGCAACCTGTGCTCCTCTAGAGTTGCTTCACTACTCCTGTGTCTTGTCTGATGGACACTTGTTACTAGGACAAAGATGCCAACCTGCTGGAATCATTTTTGAGGAAACTCTTTCCCCTTCATAAAAAAGTTGCTGAATGTCAGAGTAAAATTTTTAAACAGTAACAAACAAAAGATATTTTGAAAATATTTTTACATGATTATAACACATTTACAAATAGCTATTTATTAAACATGTTGCTCCTTTTGTCTTCTGCAGCCTCCTTGTATTCTCATACATTGCAGACTGCTCAGTCCTGTTCAGTGTGAAATCCATCAGAGGAGCTTTCTACTGGCGTGGTATGTCGACCCTCTCTCTGCTCTCTGGGGCACAAATCTAATCTGGTATATTAACAGCTAAATAAAACAGAATGAAGGTCACTTTACACGGCCAATTCAGCAGGTGATTGTCAGGAAGGAACCGTTCCTTCGCGGCAATCGCCTGCTGGTCAGTGGAGGAGACTGCTGCATTTGCATGCAGTGATCCTATCCACAGTATGTGGACCTGCAGCTGGCAAATGACGATTTAGGTGCCTACACAAATGATTCAATTACCTGATGAACGAGCGTTTCGCTCTTTCATTAGGTAATCAGTGGCACCTTTACACCGTCAGATAATCGTGAGTGATCGTTCCTATGAATGCTCGTTAGCGATTATCTGGCAGATTATCGGCCCGTGTAAAGGCCTCTTAAGAGGTATGTCAGTTTGATGAGTGTTCAGAAGAGCAAAGAGAGGGGTTACAGACTCCATCCATTGGCTTTGCCATGGACTGCCGGATGCTGCACCTTATTTATGAAGAGTTGTCTGTCTCGTCATAAATCAGGTGCAGAAAACCGGCAGCGCGCCTGGCTATCATAGCTAAGAGCACACCACGGCTATGATACATCAGGGCCATAGTATACAGTACAGTCTGCCTCCTCTTAGCAGAAGATTTTTTATCATTTTTTCAACATCCGCTATGCTTAGTGCCACTAAATTTCGCCAGTGCAGTTTAGGCTTTAGGCCGGTTCCACGCGCAGACATTTAGCAATGCTCATTATCCTATGTTGTTTGGGGTTACACATACTTGTTGCCAACTCTTCTGGAACATCCGGAGGACCCTCGGAGAGCAGCCTGCATGTACTGTAACTGTATGTGGCGCTGGGATTCAGTGTCATTAGACGTAGCCCCAGCGCCAAAGCACCTTGAGGGGGTTGGGGTGGATAAAAACTCAAACGGGGCAGGACCATTAAAGAGGGGATGGGGCCAGAACAGGAGGCATGTTTATGAAAGAAAACATTCTGCCACCTATGACACCTATGGATAGAGTCTCTATGTGAAATAGGCCACTGTCTCGAATTTGATGTACCCGAAAGTAAAAGGAAATGTCTGACTATAGGTTTTTTATCGTTTTTTCCCCCACATAGCTGAAATAAATAATAATAATCATCTTTATTAATAAACCTTTCTTCTCTCTAAAGTAGACATAAAGACGCTCCAGTATACCAATACCATAAAGCATTGCATCATGGTTAGTCTCAAAAATCATCACTGACAGTAAGGTTTTGACTTCTATCCCTGTCGCGTGGTGTTCGGTGTACTCCCCGGGAAATCTTCCAGCACATAGACCAAAAGTAGCTATAGGCCCCTATTCACCCAACAGAAGCCAAAAATAGGCCCCCTTCAATGTCCCTTCGGCCTCCATCTGCATGCTTGTTTCTTTACTAGTTGATAATGTGTAGCAAGAATTGCGTAGTACTAGTGGTCTATGCTATTTTACACGGGGCATGCGGTAACATAACATATACAGCATGGGTAGCACGGTGGATCGGTGATTAGCACTGGTGTCTTGCAGGGCTGGGGTCCTAGGTTCAAATCCGACCAAGGACAACATCTGCATGGAGCTTGCATGTTCTCCCCGTGTTTGTGTGGGTTCCCTCTGGGTTCTCCGGTTTCTTCCCACACTCCAAAGACTTACTGATAGGGACCTTAGATTGTGAGTCCCACTGGGGGCAGTTGGATGCTAATGTCTGTAAAGAGCTGTGGAATATAGTAGCGCTATATAAGTGCATAAAATAAATAAATATACGGCCTGACTATGGGCGACATGCTACTTTGTGCCTATGCGGTGGCACGCCTTGAAATCTAGCTTACCTACATATGCCTGTGATAGAAGACTCCAATGCAGTCTGAACAGAGCCTAATAGATAGAGAACGGCATATAATGGAGCTGCTTCCTTAGCACATCTCTCCGTCTCCTACTCTGATCAACTTATAAGTCCCATCCACTTAGACACATGATCCATTCTCATAAAAGTACATTTCCTTTCGCCTTGTTGCACAGGGCAGTCCTTGACTAGAGAGCTGTCTTTTGAAGCCTTCTTTCCTGTGGATTGAATGATGCAAAGCAGATCTCTTGGGCTGGCGCCTGAGCGTCATTACCTTCAATTACAATAATTGTTGCCTATCCAGTTTGAGCATTTTCCCCTGGGGGATCTTTCCTTCTCTCTCTCTGGCCTGTCTTTGCTCCCAGTGTCTGCTCTCAGCAATGCTCTATACTCTGTCACCTAACAATAGTCATATTCTTTCCAGGCTCTGATGCCTTCTGCTGTTGAGCTGCAATTGTTTATGTGGTTGCAGAAAAACCTCCGTCTGTGCCGTCCTTGTCCAGTACGATGGCCGCCGAGAATGCCCTGAGCACAACTGTCCTGGCTCTAGATTCTAATTATATAGGTGACACTATCTGATGCCAAAAATAAATAATACAATTATAAGGACAGGTTTACACAATGTTTGGGCACAACATTCGACGTACGTAGGAAACATTTTCCCAACATATGTTTAGTGTTCCCGTAGGAATTATCATTAGACAAATGAGAGTGCGTTTGGCATACGGTTTTCAAGTATCTATTAGGGGGTGTCCCAGCTAAATAAAGGGTCAGAGTGGCCTAAAAAGGTAAAAGGTAAAAGAAGACATACTCACCTCCGCCATCCACCACCGCTGTCTGGGTCCCCACTGCTCTCTACTTCTGGCTCCATTGATTGGCAGAAAGAGAATTTAAATTTCCTGCACGTTGAGATGGGAGCTGGAAGTAGAAAGCAGTGTGGACCTGGGCCACGGCAAGGAACTAGTGGAGGTGAGCATGTCTTACGTTTTTAAGCCCGTCTGACCCCGTCAACAATTGTAATTATTAATTTGTTTCAACTGTATTAAAAAACATAGGGGGTTATTTACTAACAGAAATATGTATACCTATATTTGGCGTATTTGTGGCGCAGATAGTGGTGCAAAGCTTCTTTGCGCCGCAATCTACAACTTTTCCCCACTCACACCGGGGCTAAAAAAGTGGGGCATGGCATGGGTGGGGACGGGTCGTCAGGCCTGTCTTATTTATCATTTTCGACGCCTGTTTTAGGCATTAAAAATGGTCTAAATCAGGCATGCTCAACATGCGGCTCTCCAGCTGTTGCAAAACTACAACTCCCAGCATGCCTGGACAGCTTACAGCTATCAGCCTACAGCCGGGCATTGTGGGAGTTGTAGTTTTACAACAGCTGGAGGGCCGCAGGTTGAGCATGCCTGGACTAAATGTACGCCAGCAAGGGAGCTGGCATAGATTTAGAAGGGGCGGTGGATCCGCAGAAGTTACGTAGAGGCTGGTGCCTCTACATAACTTCGGCGAATCCACCGCCAGTGCAGGGCCTTATTAAGAGCGGCGTAGAAAAAAGCTGGTCTTAAATAAATGACCCCCATAGTCAATTACAGTTTTCAGTACAGCAGTATAAAAATATATGCTATGCCATATACGTCTCTATTCAATGGGACAGATATCAGCAAATATATTGGCAGTAGCGAGCTGCCTTGTGATTTTTGGTGTGTTTTTTTATCTGCATGGTTTTTCCAGATGAGAAGTCATACAGTAAATGAACCTCTTTCGAGCTTACTACATATTTTAATGTCTGCTCTGTGGACAAAAGTACTGGGACACCTCACCATTTAACCTACAGGAGCTTTTATGATGTCCAATTCTAAATTCATAGGCATTAATAAGGAGCTGGTTCCCTCTTTGTGGGTAAAATAGGTTCTAGTCTGTCTCGGATCAGCGGGTGTGGACCCACTGTGCCACTGACTGGCTATACTCTGGAGGGGGGTTTCTAAGCAACTACCTGGTTTTCACTAGAGCCTCAGATGGTGAGGATAGACTTGAGCCGTTAGGGCAGTTGCCAGGGGCTATTCCAGAGCAAACCCCCAAGTCAGTGGCAGCTGGTCCAGGCAGGGCCAGCAATACTGTAGAGCAGCACAAAATACCGCCCCAGCAAAACCAAATAACACAGTGCAGTATAAAATACTGCCCTATCACCATACTGACAATGGTAATACAGTGGAATTCAGGAGGGCACCTGGCTTCTGGCCAAGTGCATAAGTACTTGATGCTCCTAGCATTAATTAATGAGAACATCAGTGGCCATGAGGAGGGCTTGGGCAGCCCCTCGGGCATGGGCCCACCGGAAAATTTTCCTTTAGGGTCTATGGCCAGTCTGCCCCTGAATACCGCCCATCAGGGGCGAACTGACAACTCATGGGGCCCCAGGGCAATAGGAGATTATGTGGCCCCTGAGGCCCCACCCACCCTTAAGCCACACCCACACACAGCCCCAACCACATATCGCGCCGCGCAAGCTCCAGGCTAATGTGGGCCCTTGGGCGATAAAGTCTCAGTGGGCCCCCCTATACAGTGATAACTCTCTGAGTACAGATAATATAGTAGATGTCCCCTGCAGTCCTATGTAGCAAAACAGATAACACAGGGATGGCTATCTGAGTACAGAAAATGTAGTAGTGTTACCTGCTGTCCTATGTAAAACCACAGATAACACTAGTGCTGATAATGTAGTAGTGTTACCTGCAGTCCTATGTAAAAACACAGATAACACTAGTCCTGATAATGTGGTAGTGTTACCTGCAGTCCTATGTAAAACCACAGATAATACTAGTGTAGATCATGTGGTAGTGTTACCTACGTCCTTAGTGTGCCTCCCTGTGTCTCTCCCACGAACTCCATGCTGCTGGCGCTGCCTCCTCTTCCATCTTCTCCTTCTTGCCCACACAGAACGTCCTGATGCAGCTGCGTCAAGAGATAGGAACACTGTGCGCATTGTGATGGTGACAGACACACACAGGGACAGACACACACAGGGACAGACACACACACACAGGGAGAGACACACAGGGACAGACACACACACACACACACACACACACACACACAGGGAGAGACACACACACACACACAGGGAGAGAGACACACACACATAGGGACAGATACACACACACAGGGAGAGACACACAGGGAGAGACACACACACACAGGGAGAGACACACACAGGGAGAGACACACACACACAGGGAGAGACACACACAGGGACAGACACACACACACAGGGAGAGACACACACACAGGGAGAGACACACACACACACACAGGGACAGACAGACACACACACACAGGGAGAGACACACACACACACAGCGAGAGACACACACAGGGACAGACACACACACACACACACAGGGAGAGACACACACACAGGGAGAGACACACACACACAGGGACAGACAGACACACACACACACACACACAGGGAGAGACACACACACAGGGACAGACACACACACACACAGGGACAGACACACACACACACACACAGGGAGAGATACACACAGTGAGAGACACACACACACAGGGAGAGATACACACACAGGGAGAGACACACACACACAGGGAGAGACACACACACATGGAGAGACACACACACACACAGGGAGAGACACACACAGGGAGAGACACACACACACAGGGAGAGATACACACACAGGGAGAGACACACACACACAGGGAGAGACACACACACATGGAGAGACACACACACACAGGGAGAGACACACACACACACAGGGAGAGACACACACAGGGACACACACACACAGGGAGAGACACACACACAGGGACAGACACACACACACACACAGGGACAGACACACACACAAGGACAGACACACACACACACAGGGACAGACACACACACACACACACACACACACACAGGGACTGACACATACAAGGACAGACACACATACAGGGACAGACAGACACACACACAGGGACAGACACACACACACACACACAGGGACACACACACACAGGGAGACACACACAGGGAGAGACACACACAGGGAGAGACACATACACACACACACACAGGGACAGACACACACACAAGGACAGACACACACACACACAGGGACAGACACACACACACACACAGGGACTGACACATACAAGGACAGACACATACAGGGACAGACAGACACACACACACACACACACACACAGGGACACATACACACACACACACACACACAGGGACAGACTAGTGGTGTGACAGGAGGAGGGGGAGCAGGGTCACTAGTGGGGTGAAAGGAGGAGGGGAAGCAGGGGGGACCAGGGTTACTAGTGGGGTCATGGACGGCAGCTGCAGCCCTATTTCAAAGATGTCAAGCTGGTGCTGCTTTACAAAATGTCTAAGTGTAGCGGCAGCCCCAGCCATTAACTATAGAACGTCACCCTATATGAGGCTTGTGATTTCATAATCTGTGCATTGAAGAAGCAGTTATGTAATGTTAATACTAGGGTTAATACATATCCAATCCATTATCCACCTCTGCCATCTCCTGTCCGGGGGCATGGTCGGCGCTTATGTATTGTCACACACCGCCTGGTGAAGCAGGTTTTTGACCCGTTTTGAATGAATAAATAATGAATTCAACATTAACATTAAATATACCCTACTCACTCTGAGTACTGGAGTTGTGCGTAGCAGCAGGCCGGCTTGACGGCAGCGTAACGTCACGCGCCTGCTCCTCCCACTTTATTAATGAAGCAGGTGGAGCAGGCGCGTGTGACAAAGTGAGTGACGTTACCACTTACGCTGCCGTCTGGCCAGGCCTGCCTGCTAGTGCTGCGCTACTTTGATAGTATTGGTGAAGTGACTCCTGACTCGTGAGTAATACAGTACATTTAGTAGACCCTGCAGGAGGAGCCTCTGAGTCTCACAGGGCCCCCTAGCGGTCATGGGCCCTCGGTCCTTGCCCGAGTGCCCGAATGGTCAGTACGCCCCTGCCGCCCATGTTGAACTGTTGGACTGTTTACTGAGAAATATGGCAGTAATGCACCCTATTGAAGTGACTGGAATTGAGCTGCAGCCTGCAATACCAAACACAGCCGCTATACAAGGTACGATACTGTACTCGGTATGCAGTGAAGACGTCACAATCTTAAGCACTGTCTCCTCTTTAAACAGTTGATCGTCGGGGTGAAGGAGTTAGACCTCATTGATCACATATTGATGAACTATATTGATGGTAGATCATCAGTATTTCACTCTCAGACAACCCCTGTAAGCACATTGCTCCACATCGTAAGAACACTGTAACCGCCATGCTTGTTGCCTCATGTCAGATCAGTAAATCATTGCTCCATGTTGGTTCTGTGTCCACAATTCTAGAGTTGGAAGCCACATATACCACTCACTGGCCAAAAAGATCCTGAATAAGGTCTAAACAGGTGACTTCAACAGTCAGTGATTGTCTGCAATGGTCACATGCCCGGTGGCTGGACATCATCATTCCAGTAGGACGTAGAGAATGGCGGGTGACCAGACAACCTCAGAACAGAGAGGTGTGAATCTCCTCAAGAACAGGCCTATAGTGACACACATACAGTCATGTGAAAAAATTAGGACACCCTTTGAAAGCATGTGGTTTTTTGTAACATTTTTAATAAAAGGTTATTTCATCTCCGTTTCAACAATACAGAGAGATTAAAGTAATCCAACTAAACAAAGAAAACTGAAGAAAAGTCTTTTCAAGATCTTCTGTAAATGTCATTCTACAAAAATGCCTATTCTAACTGAGGAAAAAGATAGGACACCCTCACATGTATTCCCTCTTAAATTGGCTCAGATCTCACACAGGTATATCACACCAGGTGCACATAATTAGTAGATCGTTACTCTGCATGTTGAATGAGGCTTGCCCTATTTAAACCTCAGACATTTAGTTTGGTGTGCTCCTGACTGTTGAAGTGAGAGTGAGCACCATGGTGAGAGCAAAAGAGCTGTCAGAGGACTTCAGAAAAAAGATTGTAGCAGCCTATGAGTCTGGGAAGGGATTTAAAAAGATCTCAAAAGATTTTGAAATCAGCCATTCCACTGTCCGGAAGATAGTCTACAAGTGGAGGGCTTTCAAAACAACTGCCAACATGCCCAGGACTGGTCGCCCCAGCAAGTTCACCCCAAGAGCAGACCGCAAGATGCTAAAAGAGGTCTCCAAAAACCCTAAAGTGTCATCTCGAGAACTACAGCAGGCTCTGGCTACTGTTGATGTAGAAGTACATGCCTCTACAATCAGAAAGAGACTGTACAAGTTTAACTTGCATGGGAGGTGTGCAAGGAGGAAACCTTTGCTTTCCAAGAGAAACATCGAGGCCAGACTGACATTTGCCAGAGATAAAGTTGACAAAGACCAGGACTTCTGGAATAATGTTCTTTGGACAGATGAGTCCAAAATTGAATTATTTGGACACAACAGCAGAGGACATGTTTGGCGTAAACCAAACACAGCATTCCAAGAAAAGAACCTCATACCAACTGTGAAGCATGGAGGTGGAAGTGTCATGGTTTGGGGCTGCTTTGCTGCAGCAGGACCTGGTCAGCTCACCATCATAGAATCCACGATGAATTCTACTGTGTATCAGAAGGTGCTTGAAGAACATGTGAGACCATCAGTTAGAAAATTAAAGCTGAAGCGGAACTGGACCATGCAACATGACAATGACCCAAAACATACTAGTAAATCAACCAAAGATTGGCTGAAAAAGAAGAAATGGAGAGTCCTGGAATGGCCAAGTCAAAGTCCAGATTTGAATCCCATTGAGATGCTGTGGGGTGACTTGAAAAGGGCTGTACGTGCAAGAAACCCCTCAAACATCTCACAGCTGAAAAAGTTCTGCATTGAGGAGTGGGGTAAAATTTCCTCAGACCGATGTCGAAGACTGGTAGATGGCTACAAGAACCGTCTCACTGCAGTTATTTCAGCCAAAGGAGGTAACACTCGCTATTAGGGGCAAGGGTGTCCTATCTTTTTCCTCAGTTAGAATAGGCATTTTTGTAGAATGACATTTACAGAAGATCTTGAAAAGACTTTTCTTCAGTTTTCTTTGTTTAGTCGGATTACTTTAATCTCTCTGTATTGTTGAAACGGAGATGAAATAACCTTTTATTAAAAATGTTACAAAAAACCACATGCTTTCAAAGGGTGTCCTAATTTTTTCACATGACTGTAGGTAGTCAATGTCAGTACTTGGGTATTTATATCAACCTTGGTTCTTTTGTTTCATCACTGCATTCTTACTTAAACTGAAATATAGACCTTCTCAAACCCCCCTTTAGGGCCAGTGATGTACCTTCCTTCCTATTCTCCAGGCAAGAAAATAATGTATATTTCGTGTAGTGGCCGCTAGGTAGAGGTCAGTGCAAAGAGATCAATGGTAAGTATATACATTCCGATGCACTGAGCTCCCCCTAGTGCTGACTGCAGGCAAACAGCCTTTTATTAGAAGAGATTTGTCAGTATTTATAGTGAGGAATATGTTGCTCAGAATGAGTTGTTCCACTTTTTCTGCCATGGAAGTCAGATTACGTGGGTGAGGTGGAGGACAATGTTTTTTATTACAATTTTTTTTAATTAAAATTTATTCCACTGGGGCATTGCAGCTTGTGTTCTGCGTTGTCTGGGAGTGACTGACTGTCACGTTCGGGTATGGGAGGGAAACACCACACCGAACATGGGAGGGAAAGGGGTGAGGGAATAAGGCCTGGAAACTAGGGAAAGGAGATGGACACCTCCTAGTAAAACCCTAATTAAAGTCCTGACTAACTACATGTATGTACAGACCCCAGAGGTAGGTGAGTTTATACACCGAAATGCCTAGTGTCCTAACTCACCCTATAGGACCCTGGTACAAATGTCAGGACTGAGACAACTTGTTTCTCCAAAAGGAAGGCCGAAAAGGAGTCTCCCTCAGGTCTTAATACAAATGACAGGGAAATGCAACACACACAAAAAAAAAAAAAAAATACAAAAGGGAAAGAAAACACTTAACTTCAAGTGGCTATGGCAGCACCAGGAACTCAGCTGGGATCCAAACACCAGCTATACACAACTCCAACAGAAGCTATAAACCGCACAGCATAGTGGGAGAAACAGCAATAAATAGAGAAGGTTAAATGACCCTAATAGCCACACCTGGGGAAAGAAGGTGCGGCGAGCACCAGAAACAACACAGACGTAATTTGATCCAAACGTAAAACATGTCAGATCAAGCCACATGTTGCCAGTCTCACCGATCTCCTGCCACCTGTTGGGGGAACGTCCATGACACTGACTCACAATACTGGGAAACTGGGTGGGTGGGGGGCATAGTAAGTTTTGCTATAGGGCCCTGTGAGATCTGTGTATACCCCTGTTTGGGGCAATCACAGTAGGTGACGGCTCTAAGCAGTGGATAATTTTTACAAACCAAAAGCTGTCAGTATCCTCCAGGTCTGTCAGGGCCCACACAGCATCCTTCTGAGATGGTAAGACCGTTCCTTATTAATTAAATGCTCTTCTAGTTCCCATGTGAATATATGGAGAATTTAGGGCACATGTGCTAATTAATCTTTTTTTTTTTTTGCTGCATTCGTTGGTGGTGCCATGTTTTTAATTAATATATTAAAAATTTAATTTTACTCATTTTCTCACAACCTGGTATTTTGGTTAACAGCTAAAAATACCTGTGTTGATTGATTTTTGTTATTACGGTAGCTCGAGGGTGAATGTCACCCAGCATTTTTGCTTGAGAAATATAAATGTCAATTTCATGGAGACTTAATTACAAAATGCAAAGGAATTTACTGCTTAGAAATTAAGAGCTTAATGAATGCTCCTTGTGAACTCAGCGGTGCAGAATCCAAGGTTAAGCCCTCTCCTTATAACTCTCTATAATACAGTAAGATCAAGGTAAAGGGAATGTGTCATCTGAAAATGACCTATTGTTTAAAAACATTTTTATGCTAAACTTTTTTTTTTTTTTTCATGTCACTGCATATATTTAAAAGAGTTCTAAAATCCCTGAGCACTAGACCTAAAATATGTCTTCCTGTTGTTGGAGAGCAGTCACATGGGCCATAGACACAATGGAGGGAACCTCATTGACTTTGATGGGAGAGTTTACTAGACATTCTATTTGACCTCTGCAGATGTCAGGAGGAAGTAGATAATCTGTGATATCACTTGTTCAGAAGGGTTGATCATGTGGTATCCATATAGAGATGATATCTGTCATTGTAATCCTCTCTGTGATGATAATGATAATGAGATGACTGCTAAAAAGTCACTTGTACGGAACAGGAAGTATTGACATATTTTAGGCCTATGGGTCAGTGCAAAAATTGGGAAAGGTTTAGGAAAGTTTTTAAAATACAGATAGTGACATTATAATTATTACTTATTATTAAAGCGCCCTTCATTCCATGGTTCTGCACATATGATAAGGGGTATACATACATAATACAGACAATTACACTAAGCATGAACAAGAGGAGTTACAAACTGGTACAGAAGGAGAGAGGGCTTACAATCTAGACGTGGAATTGTTTATTTTTTTTAATTGCCCAAAACAAAAAAATGTGTTTAACATAAAAATCTGATTTTAACAATAGGTCATTTTCTGACGACACATTCCCTTAAGGCCTCTTGCCCACGACTGTATGCCCTCCGAGATATGTGGTCCGTGAGCGAGCCATATGTCCCAGAGCGGCAATATGAATGCAGGACAATAGCCCCGCGGGTGGCCCGACGTCCACAGCATCATTGTAATCTATGATGCTGTGCACTCCCGTGCGCACGATCACATATGCTCCGCTCATGGACCATATATCTCGGAGGGCATACGGTCGTGTGCATGAGCCCTAAGCCTGTAATCACACATACAGTTTTCAATGCAGTAAATCTTTACCTTATTTTTCCCATTCCTTTCAAATCTGTACCCTGGCTATTGCTAAAAAAAACTGTGTGTTCTGGGTAGTTTTTTTCTTATGTTTCTTTCCAATAGGTTTCTCTATAAAACTTTAAAATGGCAGAAAAAAATAAGTTTTAAATGTAGCAAAACAAGAAATCCCACTAAAATCAGTTGTGAAAAAACGCTATGAAAAACGCTTAAACTCCTCATCAGCTTTGCAACAGTAGTTTGGACTCAAAAGTTTGCCATATTTGCACTGAAATTTGTGACTTTTCTCTCCACCCACCAATGGTGAGAAAAATGGTCAGGTTTAACCAGGAGGTTCCGTGTCCAGTAAGTTTCCGTCACATGTATCATTATTAAAAACAGTAAGTGGTCAAACTGTAGGTCATAGCAGGCGTACATTTAATTTTCTGGTTTTAGGACAAACTAATATGTGAGGCCTGGCAGACATTGGTTTGAGACTGATATGTGAAATGCCAATCTTTACAACCATATAAAAACTCAAAAATATTATGCTTTTTCCAGGATGCCTGCAATAAAGCATAGCAGTGGCATACTTACCCCAGCGGCAGACCATGCCAGTGCTATGGGTTAAGCGGGTGAAGCCCAATGCTAAACTCCCTCTGTTTACCACAAGGGGGAGGTCAGTGTAAACCTCTTGTTGTGTTAAATGGAAACTGTATACATTACTGTACACAGAGCTCCCTCTAGTGGTGGCTCTAGGCAGACAATTTTATTGTGTACCATATGAAGGAAATCAGAGGATATAGGACCATGTGGGGCAGATTTATAAATGCAGTTCAGTCAGTTGAGAAATATGGTGTTTAGTAATTCTTCCACTTTATAAAAAAGCAATTGTAAATTCACCAGAAATCTCCCTGAAGGGGTGGGGTGTTGAGATCTGTGTATGCCCCAGAAGCACAGTACACATATCATCTTATTACTACTTTTCTTTAGTTAATGGGGTAGTTCCATCTCATATTTACATGGCGAGATGGGACTAAGTGCTGGCCAGACTTATAGAAGCAGCCAAGTGGGCATGTGCTCTGCTTGTAGTGAATGGGAGCTATGCAAACAGTGCAGAACAAGCTACGCGGCGTCTGTAGTTCCCATTCACTACAATTGGAGTTACAGAAACAGCGTGGTGCCGGGCCCCTTTGTGCACTACGGGTTTAGTAAAGGCTGAGACTGACATCTCCTTATGTGCAAGGATGCACCAATGTGCCCATCATTCCAGCCAATGAAGATATATGTTTTAGAGATATTGTTTTCCAGGATATTACATTGATCACCTACCATCAGTGGATCATCGGTGGGAGTACCACCCCCTGAATGCTCATGATCAACAGACCTAGGTGGTAGAGGCGTTCTTGAGAGTGCTGTAGTGGGTGCTGCAGTAAAGGGACTGTAATGTAGATGAATGCGATAACAGAAATTCCCCTCTACATTTTTAAAATTTTCACACTATTATCTTCCAATCAGAGGTGGACGTAGTGCATGAAGGGAAGGAGGGGTCGGGCCACCCAGGGCCCACTGAGGAAAGAGAGGGGGACCCACCAAGGGCACAGAGGCCCCCAACTGCCAGGCAGGTCAGGTCAGACAGTGCCCCAACTTTCAACATTGTCTGCATCCTAAGGATGCAGATACAATTGTGGAAAGAGAGGGAACCGCTGCAGGGGTTAGCAATTCACTATACCCAGCAGCGGTACCTTTAACCATCATGTCTGTGCAGACACCAGCAGCACATGATGTCACAACATTACAAAGAGACAAAAAATGTCCTCTGACACCCAGCACCCCCACTATCACCTAATATCTGCACAGAGGACAGAAAGGGAAATAGATGGCTTGTTACACTTTGTAATGGATGCAGCGAGTCCTGGAGAGGAGAAGAGTGATGGTAGCTAAAATGGTGCTTTTAGTTGCAGCAGTGGAGACAATGATGAGGCCGTTTTGCAGTAGAACAGTTCTTTACTGAAGAATTGCGTTTAAGCACATCAGTTACAGTTCTCAGCATCCATGGACCTGCATTTCTTACACAGTGTTCAACTTCCACAGTCAGACAATGCTTTGCCCCTTTTGTACAGGTTGCCTTACTTACAGTTAATGTTATTCAGGTTTCCACGACGGGATGTAGTATAAAGGCCATACCCGGATTCTGCCTTGTTTAAGCTTGTCCAAGGCCGGAAACCTTTCTCTTTCTGAACAATGTCAGCTGTGGAGTCTAGACACTTCTGGTTAAGCAGTTTATCTCCACAGGGTTTGTACTCGCACCTCCTTTTAACACTGATATGCTTCCTGAAAATATTGTGCATCTACACTCATTACTATCCAGACATCCACTGTCTCTAGACCTAGTGGCTGGTTATTGCGGCCTATTAACTGTTATCTGCCATTTGCACAAGAAAATACATAAGTATTTGGCAAAGTATGTTTTTAACCTTTTTGCAGCCTAAATGCAGGAAACTCAGAAAAAAAAATGTTTTCAGAGAAACAACTGTGATAGCAGTGGGACACTGCATGGATTACTGCAGCGAGGCTCCCATTCAACAGAATGGGAGCTGAGCTGCAATAGCACAGCATGGCCTCTACAAAGTGTATGGACCCATCTGTTTCTGGCTCTGTCCACGGCACTGTGCAGATATTAGAATTAAAAAACAACAAAAGAAATTAGCACTACAAGATACTAATTATGGGGGTGCTAGCCATGTGCAAGGAATGGAGCACACCTACATAACATAATTACATGATTTTTATTAGTATCCATGATGATACTAATAAAATGATTAAAACCAATTAAAACCAATTTTCATTTTTACAAAGGGTGTGTATATGATTCGCCAACTCCCATACCACAGCACCAGCCGCTGATAAGGCAAATTTGAAATATGAGATTTCCAACCCCCAAACCACTATGAATATACTCCAACGTCAAGTGTTTAAAGTGCAATGTATGGGTAGAGAAGTTTTCTATAGGAGGAAAGCCTCACGAGACTCGTATCTCTGCTGCCTCACGCTTCCTTAGGTGTTGCTCCCACAACACCTCCTATGTGAGACTTCTCAACCCTACTTAATTTGTATTTGATTATTTCAGCATGCTTATTGGTGTTATTTGTTGTTTTTCTACAGATGCACTTTATACTTTGGTCTGAACTGCACTTTAAGCACTGGGCACCTTGGCTTTGGAGTATATTCATAGTGGTTTGGGGGTTGGCAATCTCATATTTTAAATTTGCCTTATCAGCGGCTGGTGCTGTGGTATGGGAGTTGGCGCATCATACACACACCCTATGTAAAAATGAAAATAGTTTTTAATTGGTTTTAATCATTTGTGGTAATGTGATTGTGGATACTAATAAAAATCATGTAATTGTGTTTTGTAGGTGTGCTTCATTCTTAGTACATGTCTAAGTACATGTATTTGGTCCTTAATACAAAAATACTTAATCAAAACTTGAGTGTGGAAATGTTGCCTTATGATGAGCTTCAGCAGTTGTAAATATGCATTGGAGAGGCCCATCCTGTACTGAACCCTTAGCTAGGCCTCTGCTCCTAATACTTCTTGGAATAAAATGGGTTAAAGTTATATCAGGACATTTAGGAGCCTCAAGTTACATGGTCCTCCTGGAAATCTTAGAGAAAAAGAGACCAAAAAGTGGTAGGGGTATCCACACACAGTGGTCTTAAAGGGCTTATCCAACCCCTATAATGACCCCCCAAAGCCCCGGCCCCTCATATAGATTATACTTACCTGCTCCCCGCAACCTGTGTCGCTCCTGATGCCAACACCCAGTTGCGCGGATCAAAACATAAATAGCCAATAGCAGGCCGTGACGTGGACGAACCTCCCTAGCGTCACTGCTGGGGAGTCAGGTAAGTATATTCTATATGAGTGGCCCAGGCATTAGGGTGGGGGGGTCATTATAGGGGTTGGATAACCCCTTTAACATTCAGTCTTTTAGGCTCAATAATAATGAGTTGCTGATCCAATCACGCTGCGCTCAGAGAGGTGCAAACTAGCGGCATACCGCTAAGAAGACCGCGTGAAAACTGTAAGGGTGTGTTCACACACCGGAAATATATGATAGAAAGATCTGAAACTGACCTTTACACTGACGTGGAATCTGCCTGTGGATTAGCCCCGTGCAATGCCCACCCACCAGGCTCAGACTGGCCCACAGAGGTACAGGTGAATCCCCGGTGGGCCCCTGAGCAAGGTGGGCCCCTAGTCTCCCACCCCCTGCACAAGTGGCACATAACACAGTAGACTTACTGCACTACATACATATACTCAATGTACAGCACCTCAACCGGTCTGTGTTCATATAAAAAACCTTATAGATTATTAAAGAAACTCCCCAGTTTATTATTATAGACACAATCAGAGCTGAGATGACTTCTAGGTATAGAGGAAAGCTGCCAGTGTCCTCCTCTCCCCAGGGCCCTGCAGGGACCCCCATATTCAATCATCTGGTAGCATCTTGCTGCTGTGTGAGCAGGTAATATTTGAATGTATCTGTATGGTGGGCCCCCAAAATAAATTTTACTGGTGGGCCCTATGCATCCCAGTCTGAAACTGCCACCCATCACGGTGTTTGCGCAGAAACCACGTTGAATATCAATATGTCAATTGTCTTTTTTTTTTGCCTGTGGCACCTATTTATTTTTGAATAATCCATACAATAGGAGGCGGATTTTTAAGCAGATTTCATGTGTAATTTGGTACATAATACGGACTGAAATCTGCACTGAAAAGTCGCATGAACGTGAACCAATATTTAATGATTTATTTGACATGGAAAGCCATAACTAAATTAAATAAAATAGGGCAAAATTGAATTAATACAAAAATATATTTTCCGTAAAAATAGCCTACAAATGTCATTTTCTCACGATAAAACCCTCTACAGAGGTTGGGGGCAAATTGCATTTTCACAGAAATGGTTTTCATAACCTCCTGGCTGCATCTGAGAAAAATAAAAAGATTTCTTTTAGGGACTCTTTGTAAAACAAAATGCTGCAATGTCATAAAGTGAGGCATAAAAAGAAAGTAAAGGGAGAAGAATTTATGATTATCACCCTTGTTGGGGCTTGTTATAAAAGGTTCAGCCAACATCTTCTCATATTCTGATCCTTTACTTACAGACGTGGACAAAATTGTTGGTACCCTTTGGTCAATGAAAGAAAAAGTCACAATGGTCACAGAAATAGCTTTAATCTGACAAAAGTAATAATAAATAAAAATTCTATAAATGTTAACCAATGAAAGTCAGACATTGTTTTTCAACCATGCTTCAACAGAATTATGTAAAAAAATAAACTCATGAAACAGGCATGGACAAAAATGATGGTACCCCTAACTTAATATTTTGTTGCGCAACCTTTTGAGGCAATCACTGCAATCAAACGCTTCCTGTAACTGTCAATGAGACATCTGCACCTCTCAGCAGGTATTTTGGCCCACTCCTCATGAGCAAACTGCTCCAGTTGTGTCCGGTTTGAAGGGTGCCTTTTCCAGACTGCATGTTTCAGCTCCTTCCAAAGATGCTCAATAGGATTGAGGTCAGGGCTCATAGAAGGCCACTTTAGAATAGTCCAATTTTTTCCTCTTAGCCATTCTTGGGTGTTTTTAGCGGTGTGTTTTGGGTCATTGTCCTGTTGCAAGACCCATGACCTGCGACTGAGACCAAGCTTTCTGACACTGGCTAGTACATTTCTCTCTAGAATTCCTTGATAGTCTTGAGATTTCATTGTACCCTGCACAGATTCAAGACACCCTGTGCCAGACGCAGCAAAGCAGCCCCAGAACATAACAGAGCCTCCTCCATGTTTCACAGTAGGGACAGTGTTCTTTTCTTGATATGCTTCATTTTTTCGTCTGTGAACATACAGCTGATGTGCCTTGGCAAAAACTTCGATTTTTGTCTCATCTGTCCACAGGACATTCTCCCAGAAGCTTTGTGGCTTGTCAACATGTAGTTTGGCATATTCCAGTCTTGCTTTTTTATGATTCGTTTTCAACAATGGTGTCCTCCTTGGTCGTCTCCCATGTAGTCCACTTTGGCTCAAACAACGACGGATGGTGCGATCTGACACTGATGTTCCTTGAGCATGAAGTTCACCTTGAATCTCTTTAGAAGTCTTTCTAGGCTCTTTTGTTACCATTCGGATTATCCGTCTCTTAGATTTGTCATCAATTTTCCTCCTGCGGCCACGTCCAGGGAGGTTGGCTACAGTCCCATGGATCTTAAACTTATGAATAATATGTGCAACTGTACTCACAGGAACATCTAGTTGCTTGGAGATGGTCTTATAGCCTTTACCTTTAACATGCTTGTCTATAATTTTCTTTCTGATCTCTTGAGACAGCTCTTTCCTTTGCTTCCTCTGGTCCATGTCGAGTGTGGTACACACCATATCACCAAACAACACAGTGATTACCTGGAGCCATATATATAGGCCCAATGGCTGATTACAAGGTTGTAGACACCTGTGATGCTAATTAGTGGACACACCTTGAATTAACATGTCCCTTTGGTCACATTATGTTCTGTGTTTTCTAGGGGTACCATCATTTTTGTCCATGCCTGTTTCATGAGTTTATTTTTTTACATAATTCTGTTGAAGCATGGTTGAAAAACAATGTCTGACTTTCATTGGTTAACATTTATAGAATTTTAATTTATTATTACTTTTGTCAGATTAAAGTTATTTCTGTGACCATTGTGACTTTTTCTTTCATTGACCAAAGGGTACCAACAATTTTGTCCACGTCTGTATATGGCAGTGGTGTATTAACCCGCTCTGTACAGAGAACATATTATCAAACGCGGAGCAACCGCAGTCTATAATTGACCCTTTCCTGTTATAGCCATAGATGTGAGGTTGGATCACGATTAGATGTGTATTCCAGGTCTTGTAACTCTAAGAACTGTCCTTAGGATGCAGCTTCATGGATGGCAATACTGCTTTGTAAACTTCATGCTGGGAATTTATCAAGCCCTGAACTCTAGAAATCTGCCTTCAAAAAGTTGCAAAATAGGGCTTTTGTGACTTTTTGGTTCATTTGCGCAAAAAATGTGCGCTTTTTACTCCAGTTTTAAAAACTGGATGGAAAAATGGGCTCTTCTTGTGGTGGTTTGTCTCCTGGGAGAATAAAAGGATCAGGGAAAATATTCACTTTGCCCGTTCCTTCTCTCCCCCGATCATCTGTAGGAGAAGAGTCGGAAGCTCCGCATACACATTAGACTGTCGGTCGAACCTTCTCTCATGATCATTTGTCTGAAGAAAATTCAACATTGATAATTTTTAACCACATTTTGAATGTTTTCACATTTTGTTCAGGTATTAATATTATCATTGGTAAATGTGTAGATTTTTTTCAGAACAAGAATATCCCCTCCCCAAAAAAATTCTCGTCTGTACTGACTGGGAGTGTACTAGAGAAGAAGCTGGACTGAATAGTTTCTACAGAGCATGGCTTAGGCCCCTTTCACACGGGCGAGATTTACCGTTTACTGTATTTTTTCGACCTATAATGGAAGAGCTCATTAGTATTCACCCCATAAGAAGCAGGGACATTTTTCCCCCACTTTGAGGGAAGAAAAAGTGCGTCTTATGGGGCAGAAAATATAGTTTTCCAGCCTTTTCTTACCCCTGCCCCAACTTTTCAACTTTTTTGAGATGCATTGCTGCAGTCAAGTTCTAACTGAGTAAATTTTTTTCCTGAATCAGTAAAATGTCTCACTTTCACTACTATCCATTGTAAATAAAATACGGGTCTATGAGACCTATTTTGCTTTTGTTTACATTTTACACAGCATCCCAACTTTTTGGGAATTGGGATTGTATTTAAAAAAAAAAATATTTGGCTTGTGACACCATTTTTTTTGCCCACAGTAGATAATCCACGTCATTTTACCTTCCCACCATCAGTTCTTAGGGTGCATTCACACGACCGTATAAATGGATCCACATCTGTTCCGCAATTTCAATGGGGCCACAAAAGATGCGGACAGCACACCGTGTGCTGTCCGCATCCGTTGTTCCGTTCCGTGGCCCCGCAAAAAACATGGAGCATGTCCTATTCTTGTCCGCATTCTCTATATAGCGCTGGCCATGCGCGGTCCGCAAAATGCAGGACGCACATGGCCGGTATCGATGTTTTGTGGTTCCGCAATTCGCGCACCGCAAAACACTTACGGTCGTGTGAATGCACCCTTAACCAGGTCGTTTTAAACAAGAAGCGAGCGTGTTGTTCTGAGCCCAGTGCCAGCTGTTGCATGTACTGAACATATGCCTCCCCATTTCTGAGCTTGTCTGACTCATGATGCCATGTAATAAAAATAATTTGTATAAAGCAAAACGCTCTAGGAGGCTATAAAACATTGACGTAAACACAGCGCTAATGATGAGGCTTCCTGGGCTTCTTCTCCTGCTCAAGATGAAAATAACAAAAGAAAGAAAAAAAGGCAGAATCATAATTAGCTCCATCATCAAAGCGTTTTCACGGCGGTGTTGTGTCACCAGAACGCACAGTTAAGTACAGGAGTCTTTTTGGAGGTTATAATTACATCTAAGAAGAGCGGCATGGATTTAGTCCAGGCCTGAAAGCTTGCATTAGGTAAATCTTTCTGAAAACGTGTAAGCAGAAGGATAACATTTAAGGGGCGGTAGCTTCTTATTTTTAATACTTTAACTGTAGACATTGTCAAGTTCTACAGCAAGAAGCCTATTTCGGGGATTATCGTCTTAAGCGTCTGTCTTTAAATCGGATGGATGAGACTAATGGAAGCGAAGGACAAAGAAATATGTGAAGGAATACTAATGTCCTTATAAATGTTCTTAGGGATGAGAAGATGGATTTAGACCTGGACTTGTCCAGTAGAGCAGAAGCCTTTATACATTCTTAAACACACAGGGCTGGATTATAGGGAGGGCACAAGGTGCATGTGCCCGGGGCAGGGCCGGCTCCAGGTTCATGTGGGCGATAAATCCCATTGTGCCCCCTTGAGGCATTTATGTACATTTACATGTCCCTCTGTGGCTCCCACACGGAATAATGAACACCAGTGACCCCTATACAGTATAATGATCATTAGTGGCTCTTCACACAGTATAATGACCCCCCCAAACAGTATAATGACCCCCAGTGGCCCCACACACAAGTATAATGACCCCACAGTGGCCCTCCATTCAGAATAATAAACCCTAGTCGCCCCCCATTCAGAATAATGACCCCCAGTGGCCCCCACACTGGGAGTTATACTGTATGGTGGTCACTGGAGGTCATTATATTGAATGGGGGCTCTAGTGGTCATCATACTGAATGAAGGGTCAATGGGGATCATTATACTAAATGGGGGGTACTGGGAATCATTATACTGTGTAAGGGGCCCTCACAGTGTGATGACCCCCCCCCCCCCCAGTGGCCCCCTCATATACCTATCATTGCTGGAGAGCAGGGGAGCCGGCGGTCCTGTCATTCACTATCCACTTCCTGCGCTCCTTCTCTACTCCGGCCCGCTGCAGCAGTGAGATACACGTCATGGCATCACCCCTGGGCTGGGCCTGGAGGAGAAAAGGAGCTGTGCAGTGATGTAGCTAGAACTGACTGGGCCCCACAGAAAATTTTAGTACAGGCCCCCCGCCCCCCAATGTGTGTTTACATCACGTTTTTCCTATCGGTTTGATATATACAAATGTGCAGCAC
The DNA here is from genome assembly GCF_014858855.1 of Bufo gargarizans. NCBI lineage: Eukaryota > Metazoa > Chordata > Amphibia > Anura > Bufonidae > Bufo > Bufo gargarizans. The sequence continues at coordinate 437,308,237 of NC_058084.1, read as the reverse complement.
TCCACGTTTTTGTATCCTGCAGAGTCCAGTAAAAAAAATGCATACGTTAACGTATATGTTTTTTTTACAATAGAACTGTATGGTGAACGGACGCCACTGTACGGGATCAGTCTGTGGAATCTGTTAACATATACATTTTTGGTATGCATTAAATGGATGGCAAAAATGGGATGTGAAGCCAGCCTAAGGGTCTATTCACACATCCGCAAAATGGGTCCGCATCTGTTGCGCAATTTTGCAGAATATGTGCAGACCCATTCATTTTCAATTGGGCCGGAATGTGCTGTCCGCATCCGCATTTGCGGATCCGCACTTCCGCAAAAAAATAGAACATGTTCTATTCTTGTCCTCAATTGCGGACAAGAAAAGGCATTTTCATTGAGAGTGTCGGCGATGTGCGGTCTGCACATTGCCGGTGTGCGTGTTTTGCAGATCCGCAAAACACATACGGACGTGTGAATGGATAATCATCAGAATAAGCACCAGTACACAGCAGAGCAGCGTGGCCGAGAGGGGAGAAGAACGTCAGAATAAGCACCAGTACACATCGGAGCAGCGTGTCCGCCATGTACTGACAGGGCGCTACCTGGTCCTGGTGGTCAGGGGTGAGGACTGTGTCTCCCAAGGATCATTTATCTACTGGGAAATACAGGGCACAGTATAATACACTAGAATCTACATACTATAAAGATATTAGCCTTACCCCTAAATAATAATACAATTAGGGAGTCATTTATTATATAGAAATACGTCTATATTAGGTGTATTTCTGACACAGATTGCGGCGCAAAGGTCCTTAGCCCCTCAATCTGCATATTTTTCCAGCTCATGCCAGGTCTAAAAAAGGATAGCTTGGGCAGGGAAAGGGATACAGTTATGGCCATCCAGTTATTGGATACCACTGCCATACAGTGACCGGATAACACCTCTGTACAGTGACCGGATAACACCTCTGTACAGTGACCGGATAACACCTCTGTACAGTGACCAGATAAAAGGGTATAATAGGGCACAGTACAAGGAATGACTAGGGGCACTGCACAGGGTGTGGTAAGAGGGCACAATGCAGGGTATAAGGAGGCACAGTACGGGGTGGGGGGGGCACAATCACATGACCCTGTGACGTTAGAAGGTCCTTATGGTGAATGTCAGACGCCACCACAATGAGAGGCAGAGGAGTGAGACAGGGGCCCCGGGCCCTGGATGGACAGGAGGGGTGAACACAGCAAGTAGGTGGAAGGGGCTCTGAGGGGGGGGGGGGTCATACAAGAAGTAGGGGCAGGAGGTCTGTGCAGGGCAGCAACAGGAGATAGGAGGGTGGAACAGAGCTCTAGATACATGAGGGAGGAAAGGAGACAAAAGGGGATCCATGATTATGAGATAGGACAGGATATGGGGGGAATAGGTGTAATGGAGGCAAACTGCTTAATGTTGCAGTAAAACAGCTAAAATGCATGAAGCTGCAACCCCCACCCCGTCCCACAGAAAAGAGACAGTCACCGTGCAGACTCACTGACAAACTCTGTGTCTGAAGCTGGTAAGGTAACCTGCTGTTCTCCTGAATGGAGTGAAGAGGGGGCGTGTCTGAGTCTCTGCAGCAGCTGGCCTTTTGTGACTCAGAGGTACCTTCAGAGGGGTACTGAGTAAGTGAAATGACAGCAATGAGTGCTTCTATCTGTATTTATGGAAGTGCTCATAGCAGCTCAGTGGGCCCCCTCAGGAGCAGTGGGCCCCGGCATTTGCCCAGGTTTGCCGGGTGCTGACACTGGGCCTGGGTCTCCACCACCTTAAAGGGTTTCTGTCACCTGAAAAATGTATATTAAACTGACTGACATTAGTGATGTGCTAGTGTCAGCTGAGCATAACTATATTACTGCCATCTCACTGCCAGAAGCCTTTATTGAGAAAAACAAACGTTCATAATATGCTAATTAGCCTCTAGGAGCGGGGGGGGGGGCATTGAACCTGCTCCTAGAGGCTCCGTTTGCCCACCTCTTCACGCCCTTCTTCTCTTGATTGCCAGAGCCAGGGCAGTGCTGCTCTCCTCCCGCTGGCCTTGTCTTCTAAGAAAATCTTGCGCCTGCACCGTCCCGTTCAGTATTCGGCGCAGGCGCAGTGAGGGAAGGACGTTCTCCGGCAGCCGGCTTCTTCACTGTGATGTATTAAGCGCAGGCACTGCGAAGACTGTCCCACTGAGAAAGGTGAGAAGGGGTGTAGAGGTGACCATGCATCTGTATGGCTCTTTCATCCAAGTAAGTTATTGGCTTGGCTGTCTCCTTCACTTCCAGTCTTCTATATGTGGCTGTGATAGGGTGTGCTTGGGATGGGGACTTACCACCAATTTTTTTCCAGGGGCCTCCACCACAATTAATCCAGCTCAGCAGACATATTATTATTAATAATAATTTACCGTATTTTTCGGACTATAAAACGGGAAAAAATGAGAGTGCATCTTACAGTCCAATTGCTAATGAACGCTTCCATTATGGAAGTGGTCATTAGCATGCAGGAAGTGCAGGGAGTGGTGAGGGAAGCACTGTGCCACTGTACTCATCCTCCCTGGTCTTCTTTTGTACTCCTCTCTGCACTTTGTCCTGACTGCGTACAGCAGTGGGCAGTGAGGCTGATAGGAATCCGATCTGAGGCTGATAGGAATCCGGTCTGAGGCTGATGGGGGTCCGATCTAAGACTGATTGAGGTCTGATCTGAGGCTCATGGGAGTCCGATCTGAGGCTCATGAAGGTCCCATCTGAGGCTCATGAGGGTCTGACCTGAGGTTCATGGTGGTCTGATCTGAGGCTGATGGGGGTCTGATGGAGGTTGGAGGAGTCTGATCTAAGGCTGATGGAGGTTGGGGTCTGACCTCAGGCTGATGGAGCTTGTGGTCTAATGAGGGTCTGATGGAGCTTAGGGGTCTGATTTTGGGGTCTGATCTGACGTCTGATTTGGGGTTCTGATAAGGATTGTGGGTCTGATCTGAGATCTGATTAAATATATATATATATATTTTTATATTTTCCTCCTCTAAATTGTAGGTGCGTCTTATAGTCTGGTGCACCTTATAGTCTGAAAAATACTGTATATGCGCTGACATGTTCCACAGAACCTTACAGATATTATCATTGCTTGCTGTCGCCAATGGAGCTCACAATCTAATTTCTTAATCACTATGTCTTTGGAGAGTGGGAGGAAAATGGAGTACCCAGAGGAAACATTAATGAAGAACAACTAAGAAAAGTAATGGAAACATTTCTCCATGCCCTCAAGCTTCTTTTCTTGACTGCACCAACGGTCATGAATTTTCTATCCATTGAGGATTACACATTTTTTATATTTCTGTAAATAATTTAGTTGCATGGAATTCTTAGATTATAAAATTTCTCATTGTGATTAGATGCGTGCCTTGAAGCTTCTATGCCCCAATGCAAAATCTTGAAGCGCTAGAATGGTATAGCCCATTGCTATTGTGACACACATCTCATCATATAATCCCTGACATTCAGTAAGCAACAGTGTTACATGACATACATGTCCTTACTGAACACATAGGACACATCCATGTGATAATTAAATAGGACTAGTGGTGGAAACAGATTATTAAAATTACAATAACTACATTATTGTGTGTATTTACAGGGCTGCCTGTCTCTAGGTGATTTGTAAAATGGCTGCCTGTCTCTAGATGATTTGTAAAATGGCTGCCTGTCTCTAGATGATTTGTAAAATGGCTGCCTGTCTCTAGGTGATGTTGTCATGTTTTTAATAAAATTTTCTGTAAAAACAAAAAGCAAACAAAATGTTCTTCTCCTCAATACACTGCTATTCAGCTGTTAGATACCTAGGCAGGCAATTGAAAGCCAAAAGGTCACAAGACACGTGCAAGATGTAAATGGAACGCCTGGCACCCCGACTGGGCACCTTCCGCTGACTGATGCTCCTAGCGCTTCCCGACAGCTCCAAGCACTTCACCGGACACCATAACCACCACAGACCCCACGAACCGGCGCAGCTTGGTTGAGGTCTCGCCGTCCTCCATCCACGCTGGACCCAAGACCGGGCTTCAGCTTCCAGTGGGTGAACCTCTCCTAAATCCAGAGAGCTGGAACCAGGAACAAGCTCTTACAAGAGCTTATACTCAGGGGAGTATTGTGATATAGCAATCCCCAAGAGTGTAGTTATCCCATCCCCCAAACATGTGCCAAGACTTCATGGAGGGGTAAAGCAGGACTCTTTAGCCTCCCTAACGGTAATCCTGAGTGTGACTCAGGGTTAATTTACACTGCAAGAAGCGGTAACCCTAAACCACACTCAGGATTACCATTGGTTAATTAGAACAGGGCAGGAATGGATGCGGACACACACAGTGTGCTGTCCGCATGAGCATTTCCGGAGCATGGCGCGAACTTCCAGCTGCAGCTCCGGAAGAATGTACCGCTTCAGGTATGAAAATACTACAGGAATTAGACCACCAGAGAGGTTAATGACCACAAAGGCATTTCTTATATACAGTTTTCCCCATAAGGTTACCACCCACGTGGGCCTTGTGGAGCACAGGACAAAGTCACAGCAGCCAATCAACACAGTATTGTACAGTTAGACACTCCCAGCTAATGTACACCCCCCCCCCGCCTGTGATACAATTAACAAAATACAATGGGCATTGTCTGTAATGCAATCAACAAATACAATGGGCTCTGCCTGTGATACAATTACCAAACACAATTAACTTAATCGCTCACAGGCAGAAAACACACATTTTTCCAAAAACACAGAAAACATCTCAAAACCCCATATATCCACATAAATTATACATCCATGGATAGCTCTGATCTAGGCGAACAACATATCCAAAAATCACCCAGAACCGAGCAGGGGTTCCCGAATTCCATGGAAGTCACATTCGACCGACCGCAAGCATGGCTTTCCTGCCCAAAACAGTTCCACAGATTTAGGCTGTGCGGCCGGTCTACCTTCTCCTTCAAAGTTAGTATATGGGCCATAATCCTGAGGCAAGAGGCTGGCAAACAGGTCCCTCCAAAACCCAGTGGCGAGGTTATTTTCGCCACACAAGGGTTACATGACTGTCACCATTTTATTTTTATTTTTGAAATATTTAATAAAAATTATTATTATTTGGATGTATATTCAATGGTGGAGTTACGTTTTGTGAAAACTTTTGATCCATATATTCTTTAGTATTGGTTCCAATTATTTTGATATTGGGTCGTTGATACATAGAAAGGGAAATAATTATTGGTTGCTTATGGCACCATTTTAAGTCCTATTCAGCTCTCCTGTACCATTTTTTTGCTTTAGAGAGAGGCTACTGCATGGATATTATAAAGATTTGCATGCAAAATTTTTAATAGATGTATTAGAAAATGGTTTTATATCCAATTCTCTAAATAAATAAATGCAATCATTAAAACCAGAATACCTCTTTAAAAGACTTCCTAACTGCTATGTCCAGTTGTAGCACTGATGTCTTCTCATGTGGCAGAAGGCCCTCTCACGTACCAGGGCCAAGGTGTACTTGCTTCTTCTGCACCCCCAATAGCTCACTCCTCAGGCAACTCATTTAGGATTCCTTGGGGGGGGGGGGTTATAATCTCCCTGCCCATGATTTATGGCGTAAAAAAAGTTGCAAACCTTGAGTTTGCAACCTTTTGGATGCCATTGCAACAAAATGTTGTTGAAAGTGGTGTTTTTATCCCACCCTCGCTGGCCGGGGTGTGGCCGGTGGCTGCAACCAATTTTATCTTTTCACCAGTTTTCTGGAGCAAAAAAAGATAGAAATCTACAGTAATTCTGAGCTGCCATAGATTTCTGTTCAGGCACACGGACTGGTCTTGTCACAAATTAGGTTCATCCTCCAGCAGCACAGAGCATATCAAGACAGGCTCAGAAAGCGTCGATCTTGATAAATCTACCTTATAGTTTTTGTCATTTTTGGTCTTCATCAGACCCCCAATCATCAGATCCCAAAATTAGACCCCCATTCTTCATCAGACCTCAGATCAGACTCCCAAATGGGATCCCCATTCCTCATCAGACATCAGATATAAAATAAATAAATGACCTTACCACTCCTGCTCCAGACGTTGCATCACTTTGGAGATAGTGCACGCTCTTCCTGCACTCACCTCTCCCTCGCACTGTGACCTGACATCGCACATTGTCAAACTCCCAAATTGATGAATTTAAGAGACCTCCGATGATGTGTTTTAAAAGAGCGGATAATCTGCGTGATAAAATTGTCAGAGCAGACATAGGCAGTAACAAGATTGGCCCCAGACAGATGACATTATCCACCCCGGGACACGGCACATTCCCATGTTTAAATTGTGTGAATTGCTCTAATGTTATTAAAGGTAGTTACCTTTCACACCCGCATACCGGTGAACAAATCCCTATTCGAGGGGTTTTTACCTGTGATAGTCGATTTGTGGTGTATATTCTTGTATGTGGGGGAAACCTCCATGAGAATAAAAGATCGACTTAGTAAACATAAATCGACAATCAGAAAGGAGAACTTGCTACTCCCACTACCATACCACTTTCATCAAAAGGGCCACACTATAGCACAATTGCGCTACCAGGTCATAGAGGGCGTTACTTTACCCCGACGCGGTGGAGACCGAAATAAGTTGCTTTTGAAAAGAGAGGCATATTGGATCCATCGGCTACAAACAATGGATCCAAAAGGCCTCAATAGAGATTATAATGTCAGTAGCTTCATGTAATACGATTATCTGTATGATAATTTTGCTCATTTTTTTTGTGATGAAACTAGATGTTTCTGACAATATGTTTCACCTGTTTGATTGAGTTGATTCACATACTCCCCAGACACCTGACTGTGGGAGGAGCCTATAGCAACAATGTGATGTCATTTCCTTTGTATATATATCAGAGCTAGTGGTAAGGTATTTACACATGTCTGATGAAAGCATATGATTTGCTGAAACGCAGGCGTCACTATGATGGAATATGTGACTGAATAAACCTACAAGAATATTCATCAGCGAGTGCCGGTATTTATTTGCGAATCATCTACTGGGACCCCTGCCCGCAGACACGTGCGCCGCTACACCTCTTGAGCAGTGCCGGACCATCTTTGGAACACATCGCACATTGTCAAGTCATAGTCTGCTATGTCCTGGCAGTGTACGCAGTCGGGACACAGTGCAGTGTGGTGCCCGGGAAGACCAGGGAGCGGTGAGTACAGCCAGTGGCAGGAGAGCTATATTCACTGCTCTTTGTTCCTATTGTGTACTAATGATCGTTTCCAAAATGGAAGAGCTCATTAGTATTTGATTTGTAAAATGCACTGGTATTTACCCCCCAGTGCGTGTTATGGAGCAAAAATACAATATGCTGCATTTTTTTTAAATGCAAAGAACGCCCCAAAAAAACCTAAAGCAAATGCCAGGAAAAACAAGGCTTTGTCTGTAGTGCATATTTAATATGTACTATAGACTTTAAAGTAACATCTAGACCAATTTCACCAGTAAGTTTTTGGATTGTGGGAAGTAATTGGAGCACCTGAAAAAACCCAATGCAAAAACATCTGGTTACATCCCAACCCAGGAGCCTAGTGCTGCAGGGACAGAGTGCTAACCCTAAGGCCCCTTTCACACGGGCGAGTTTTCCGTGCGGGTGCGATGCGTGCGGTGAACGCATTGCACCCGCACTGAATCCTGACCCATTCATTTCTATGAGACTGTGCACACGAGCGGTGATTTTCACGCATCACTTGTGCGTTGCGTGAAAATCGCAGCATGCTCCTCTTTGTGCGTTTTTCACGTAACGCAGGCCCTATAGAAATGAATGGGGTTGCGTGAAAATCGCATGCATCCGCAAGCAAGTGCGGATGCGGTGCGATTTTCACACATGGGTTCTAGGTGACAGTCTATTCACTGTATTATTTTCCCTTATAACATGGTTATAAGGGAAAATAATAGCATTCTGAATACAGAATGCTTAGTATAATAGGGCTGGAGGGGTTAAAAATAATAAAAAAGTTAACTCACCTTCTCCTCTTGTTAGCGCAGATGCCGGTCTGTTCTTTATCTGTGGGCTAAAGGACCTTTGATGACGTCAGATCACATGCTCCATCACCATGGTGATGGACCATGTGATTGGAGCATGTGATCTGACGTCACCTCAGGTCATTCAGTCCACAGCTAAAGAACAGACCGGCATCTACCCGAACAAGAGGAGAAGGTGAGTTAACTTTTTTATTATTTTTAACCCTTCCAGCACTATTATACAAAGCATTCTGTAGTCAGAATGCTATTATTTTCCCTTATAACCATGTTATAAGGGAAAATAATACAATCTTCAGAACATCAATCCCAAGCCCGAACTTCTGTGAAGAAGTTTGGGTCTGGGTACCAAACATGCGCGATTTTTCTCACGCAAGTGCAAAACGCATGACAATGTTTTGCACTCGCGCGGAAAAATCGCGCATTTTCCCGCAACGCACCCGCCTCTTATCCGGGCAAAAAACATGACGCCCGTGTGAAAGAGGCCTAAGCCCTACTGTACCTTTTTGCTGAATGTTTAGCAGCTCATCTACATTAAATGTTTTTACAAAGATAACAGCAGATAAAAAAGGCATTCTCTGTGTTTTTCTTTTATTTTGTTTTCAAATAGAAGCAAAGTAACATACGGCAGTGCGTGTGAACGTTTTCGGCTATGCAAAGCCTTCTTCAGACACTGAGAAATTACAAATAATAATAATAAAGCCATATGTAAATACTATATTCAAATAACAACATATTGTTATAGAATAAGATAAAATTAAAATAATATACGAAAATAATATGAATTACAGATGTGGACACCATGAAATCTAGATAATATAGATAGTATAGATGTTCGCTTTTCCGGATCTCGAGGTCGTTTGGAGCAAAATCCACTTTTCCATATAGGATGAAGACTGCGCCGTAGCCTCTTACATATCTCATGGCTAAACATCAATTAGATAAAAAGGGACGGGGGAAAGAGGGACATCAATCCAGATAATATATCTTAAAGAAAATCCTAAATTTCATACTCTTTGTTCATACTCTTTGGGCTAAGGGTCTGTAATAAATGAATCAAATATGCTTCTCTAAGCTTTAGAATTTTACTTCTGTTCCCTTCCCTACGTGGTGGGGAAACGCGTTCAATCACCTGGAACCTAAGTTGCGAAATAGAGTGTCCGTGACTATGAAAATGTGCAGGAACCGGCAATAATAGACCGTCATATGGTCGATTTGTGCTGACAGATCCTGTCACTTATTTTTTGTGAAGTTTCTCCGACGTATGCCAGTCCGCACGGACAATTGATGATATAAATCACGCAATCAGAGTCACATGTGTAAAAGCCCCTAATGTCGATGGCTTTGCCGGAATGTGGATGTGTGACGGTGGAACCTTTTTGGATATGTGTACATTGGGAAATTTAACAACATGTAGACAATTGTACTTATATATACTAATGTACATCTGCTTTTTCTCCATAGGCCCTTTAAACCTCCTCCTGTATCCAAGTGCCGCATCTGGTATCCTTCTTTATAACATTCTGTCCCTCTCATTTTTAGTTCTATATATTCTCTTCTGTTCTGCCCCCTCTTTCCCCCGTCCCTTTTTATCTAATTAATTCTATCTCTATCTCTCACCCTCTTATCTCTAATCAATCTCCCCTGTTGTCCTGATATCTCCTCCTCTCCTCTTATCTCTCCACTATAATATCAATGATAATTGTATTTAGTGTTATATTGCACATATGTATAGAATCATACAGCCCATCACACTCCATAACACATAGGAATCCTATTCTTGATTATATCCTAGCGAACATCTATATTAGCTAGATTTCATGGTGTCGACATCTGTAATTCATATTATTTTCGTATATTATTTTTATTTTATCTTTTCTTATCCTATAACAATATGTTGTTATTTGAATATAGTATTTACATATGGCTTTATTATTATTTTTGTAATTTCTCAGTGTCTGAAGAAGGCTTTGCATAGCCGAAAACGTTCACATGCACTGCCGTATGTTACTTTGCTTCTACAGGGAGTGCAGAATTATTAGGCAAGTTGTATTTTTGAGGATTAATTTATTATTATAACAACAACCATGTTCTCAATGAACCCAAAAAACTCATTAATATCAAAGCTGAATATTTTTGGAAGTAGTTTTTAGTTTGTTTTTAGTTTTAGTTATTTTAGGGGGATATCTGTGTGTGCAGGTGACTATTACTGTGCATAATTATTAGGCAACTTAACAAAAAACAAATATATACCCATTTCAATTATTTATTTTTACCAGTGAAACCAATATAACATCTCAACATTCACAAATATACATTTCTGACATTCAAAAACAAAACAAAAACAAATCAGTGACCAATATAGCCACCTTGCTTTGCAAGGACACTCAAAAGCCTGCCATCCATGGATTCTGTCAGTGTTTTGATCTGTTCACCATCAACATTGCGTGCAGCAGCAACCACAGCCTCCCAGACACTGTTCAGAGAGGTGTACTGTTTTCCCTCCTTGTAAATCTCACATTTGATGATGGACCACAGGTTCTCAATGGGGTTCAAATCAGGTGAACAAGGAGGCCATGTCATTAGATTTTCTTCTTTTATACCCTTTCTTGCCAGCCACGCTGTGGAGTACTTGGACGCGTGTGATGGAGCATTGTCCTGCATGAAAATCATGTTTTTCTTGAAGGATGCAGACTTCTTCCTGTACCACTGCTTGAAGAAGGTGTCTTCCAGAAACTGGCAGTAGGACTGGGAGTTGAGCTTGACTCCATCCTCAACCCGAAAAGGCCCCACAAGCTCATCTTTGATGATACCAGCCCAAACCAGTACTCCACCTCCACCTTGCTGGCGTCTGAGTCGGACTGGAGCTCTCTGCCCTTTACCAATCCAGCCACGGGCCCATCCATCTGGCCCATCAAGACTCACTCTCATTTCATCAGTCCATAAAACCTTAGAAAAATCAGTCTTGAGATATTTCTTGGCCCAGTCTTGATGTTTCAGCTTGTGTGTCTAGTTCAGTGGTGGTCGTCTTTCAGCCTTTCTTACCTTGGCCATGTCTCTGAGTATTGCACACCTTGTGCTTTTGGGCACTCCAGTGATGTTGCAGCTCTGAAATATGGCCAAACTGGTGGCAAGTGGCATCTTGGCAGCTGCACGCTTGACTTTTCTCAGTTCATGGGCAGTTATTTTGCGCCTTGGTTTTTCCACACGCTTCTTGCGACCCTGTTGACTATTTTGAATGAAACGCTTGATTGTTCGATGATCACGCTTCAGAAGCTTTGCAATTTTAAGAGTGCTGCATCCCTCTGCAAGATATCTCACTATTTTTGACTTTTCTGAGCCTGTCAAGTCCTTCTTTTGACCCATTTTGCCAAAGGAAAGGAAGTTGCCTAATAATTATGCACACCTGATATAGGGTGTTAATGTCATTAGACCACACCCCTTCTCATTACAGAGATGCACATCACCTAATATGCTTAATTGGTAGTAGGCTTTCGAGCCTATACAGCTTGGAGTAAGACAACATGCATAAAGAGGATGATGTGGTCAAAATACTCATTTGCCTAATAATTCTGCACTCCCTGTATTTGAAAACAAAATAAAAGAAAAACACAGAGAATACCTTTTTTATCTTTGTAAAAATGTTGCTTGGGGTGGGAACCCTATATACAGCAGAAACCGACTGTTTGCGAACAAATTTTTGTACTACATTAAATGTTGTCAGGTGACCAAAGGTGACATAAGTCGAGGAGCAGGTATTATGTATATGTGGGATAAACATATCAGTATTCTGCTATCTGTGAAAGTAAAGTAAAAAAATAAATAAATTGTAAAACACAAAATATAATACAAAGGGAAATTTTATAGCATAAAAGTTTCCTGTGTTTTTATTACATAATGGCCACAGGGTTGTGTACACACGCCTGACCTTTTAGGTGGCAGCATCTCCACCAGTTCTAGTAAATCAGTCACGCTCAAATCCCGAGGAGCATTTGGAACTTGAGGTCAAAGGTTAAAACAAATGTTGAGTAGCTCCATTACCGCAATTTCACCCTGCGTACAAGGTTCATTAGGCTTTCCCCTTTCCCTGATTTATTTTCCAATAAAAATGTCACAAGAGTAAGACTTCAGGTGAGATATTCTTCAGAAAATAAGACCAAAAAATGTGTATAGTGCAAGGGTGGACTGACCATTCATGTACTAGGGCTGTGCCAGAGGGTCGATGACTGGAGAACATTCCTTACAATTGTAAGGGTCGCAAAAACAAAAATGCAAAGTGAAAACTGAAGCTCAAATACAATTTATTAACCTAAACCAAGTGTATCACATTTAAAGTGATTAGTAAGGGGCCCTTAAGGTTTTATGCTGGGGGGCCCAGATCTTTCTCAGTCTGCCATTGGTATAGGGTAAATCTGACAAAAAACACATTAGTCTATTAACACAAGCGATCCCACCTGTAACTTACAAATTTAGTTAATTTAACAAGATCTATAAATGTAATGGAGGTCACACATCTTACTTTGGCCCTTTATATCAGGGCAACATAACTACGCTCCTCAGCATTGACACAGTAACACCAAGAAGGAAAAGTCGTGGAATTATGGAAATCACAGGATCGATAGACATGTTAATGATATGCAAATGATAAGAAAATAAAAACTAAATATATGGGGCACGTGCAGAAAAACATGCACTTACACGCCTTGGCATGCTATCAATATTATTAATAGTTGTCTAAGGAATGTTCTGCCATGCTAAATGTACTTGGGCATGCAAATCATCAAGATCGGTTGCAGGCAGCTCACTTTGAAATTGCCAACCACTGACGTCCCACATGTGCTAGATGGGAGACAAGTCTAGAAACGCTGCAGGCCATGGTAGCATGCTCACAGTAGAACAAGCAATATGCGGCCTGGTTGTCCTGTTGGAAAATTGTTCCAGGGACACTTTGTAGAAATAGCCGTACCTCTGGTTCCACGACCAAATTCTGAAATGGTGACTACAGAGGTCCGGCTACCATACATTATGCCACCTCACTCCATAACTCAGGGAGTAGGACCAGTATGATGTTCATTTGTGAAGGCCTCTTCATGGTGTTGCCCAAGTGGTCTTCAGACCAGTCTCTGGCTATCATTGCATCCAAGACAAAAACAGAACTCATTGATGAAGAGGATAGACCTCCATTCCAGCCGCCATTGCCATCTTGCTGTGTACCATGATAGGCTTTGAGAATGGTGGTGTGAGGTCAGTGGAACACCTGTAGCTGATGTCTGGCTCATTGCCTAGTGTTGTTCAGATAGTTTCTGATAGTTTGTGTAGACACTGATTGCCGCCTTAGGCTTGGAACGTGACGTCTAATTTCATTTGCAGTATAGAATGAATCACTAGATTCACTACGAGCCATTCTTCTGATCAGATGATCTGTCCATGCAGAGGTTCACCTCTGTGAACTTCTTGCTGTCATTCCAGTTCGTCATTGTTCGACCAACCACAAGGAGACACAATGTTGAACAGTGCTGTCATCTCGGCCTAGGTGCGTAGTGATCTTCCGGTGTGATAAACCAAGGTTTCTTAGTTCAAGGATTCTGTCCCTCTCAGTTTGTGACATGGCAATAACTGGCATGGACATAATCAACCCACACAACTTGATCTGATTTTTAAGGTATGTATGTGGCTAAAAAAACTTTTCTTTCAGTTTGGATTTTATGCCCATCCCACATGCCACAGATTGGAGCTATATCTGCTACTTCATCGATTTGCATACCCTTACGGCTTGTCCTTCTTGGTGTTGCAAAATCAGTGTTGAGAAGTGTAATATTGCCCAGGATACTTCTGATTTGTTTTTCTTTTACATGAGAACGGCCATGGTTGTCTACCCATGTTGGCAGATCCCTCTATGGACAATCCTTGAATTTTGCACATTTTAAAGGGATTTTCCATTTTGGACAAATCCCTTTGTATTAGAAGGTTTCCCAGTCCATCAACGATCATCTAAAATCTGTGAGGAACCTTGTAGCCTTTTCCTGCAGCACCCCCATAGGAGAAATAAAGCATTACACAGTTACTATTAAAATAAATGGTCTGTCTATGTAATGCATAGATGTGCTGGGTCCTCCAGTACAAGACAGGCTCTTTGTAGCAGTTCTCCACTGGCAAATAGATGAGGGCTATGAATGGGGGAATCTCCAATAGAAAATTTGAAAAGGAATTTATTTAACCAGATGGTCTGTTCAGGAGACATTCAAGAAAGAAACAGACAAAAAAACTGAGAAACCAGAAGAAATATGTTGTACTGGATATGGACATAGACATAACAATAATTAAGAATGAGCATTAAGCCCTTCCCGACATTTTACACATGTGTGCCATAAGCAAGAAGGATACCGCTTCACGTCATAACATGGTGATCAGTGGGGCACAGGAGCTAAGCACATATGATCACTGCAGGAACCCTGCTGTGACTCAAAGCCATGATTCTATTGTGTCGGAACGAATAACACTCTGATCCCAAAAGTTTAACACCTTATATGCTACAGTCAATGCTGCTGCAGTATCCAAGTAATTAATAGAGGGAGAAGGCTCCCTTTGCGCATAATTGGTAGTTCTATAGCAGCCAGAGGCTGTACAAAGGCCTCCATGTCTTCCATGTATGGAAGCCTTTTAGGTCCTGCCAGAAGCAGAGTCTAATAGGCACACTATTAGCGTAATGCTGATATGTATAATAGAATGCAGTACAGAAGTAATGGAAGTAAAAAAAAGAAATTGACAAAATGTGAAAAATAAAAATAAAATTGGTATTGCTGCAATATAACAACCTGACCTATAAACTTTTCATGTTATTTAAATAGGTTATCTACATTTTGCAAACCAGCACCTGTATCTGAATACTTTTTTAATTAAAAAATTTAGTATAACCACTGAGTTATTCAATAAAATGTATCTATATAGCGCCACCTGCTGATTGTTATTTTTCCTTATTTCTTCGTCCACCTCAGTAACATCGCTGAGGTGGCCACACATGCTCAGTTCCATCCTTCAACTGCCAACAGATATGTCTATTGTTAGAAGCTGTGACTGCTTACAGGGAGGGAGTTGCAGCAGAAAGGACATGCCCCCTGAGAAAGGACACACACCCCGAGTTGGAATAGGGAGAGAGCTGCAGCAGAAAGGACATACCTCCTTATAAAGGACACACCCCCTGAGCTGCCAGCTTGAAATAAAGTGATCAAAAAGTGTTATATATCCCCATACATGGTACCAATAAAAGCTATGACTCGCCCCCTGCAAGAAACAAGCCCTCACACAGCTGAGTAGACAGAAAAATTAAAAAGTTAAGGCACTCAGAAAATGGTAACTCAATAACAAGTAATGTTTATAAAAATGTTTTAGTGTAAAACAGTAGTGAGACATAAAAAAGATCATACTGGTGTGTCTCCGCACAGTCTGATATCATCCAATCAGTGCTGCCAGTGTCAGACTGTGCAGGGACACACCCCCAACTGGTAACACCCATCTGGACCTACATTGCAAACTGCTAGCAATTCATTCATACCTTTTAGCAGGAATAATAAAGGAATGGCACAACATAGAGTCATAAGAATAGATTCTTCAGAATTGTTATTACATGGAGGATGTAAGTAGCTGTTCAAACAGAGAGGTGACGGATCCCCTTAAAGGGGTTGTCCGGGCTTTTAATACTGATGACCTGTCCTCAGGATAGGTCATCATTATTACATCAGTGGGGGTCCAACACCCCCGCCGATCAGCTGTACAGTATGAGGAGACGGCGAGCGCGGTGCTCAAGTGTCGTCTCCCGTCTCTCTTCTTGTCCGCTGCTGCTGTCTATGGCAAAGACTTTCGACAGCAACAGCGGACAGGAAGAGAGAAGGGAGACGGCACTTGTGTCTCCTCGTACATCTGATCGGCAGGGGTGCTGGGTGTCGGACCCCCACCAATCTGATATTGATGACCTATCCTGAGATAGGTCATCAATAGTAACATCCCAGACAGCCCCTTTAAACTCATGGTAAAACCCTTTAAGTTAAACTTTACTTTACACGTCTCTTTGAAACCTTTGGTCGGGAGACATGTCTCATTGCTCTATAGCTTAGCATACCTGGAGGAATTTGCAGCCTGATGAGTACTTACTGCACAGGGTATGAGCCGCTTTATTACCCGTTTAACTTTGAAATGAAAGCTACATTATGTCCTTTATACTATAATATGCTTTATTTCTGAGTCTTGTATTATATGGTCAGTATAAACTGGTTTTCTTAGATGTTTACTAGATGATGTGCTAAAAGTACTTATTATCTACCTGTCTATGGAGACACAAACAAAATTTATGGCCTTTTCATGTCAAGGAAACTTTGTAACTCTCCTCCCTCTTTAAATTGTTACTGTCTGTGCCGTCCATGACAGACAGCCCCGGGCGCTGCCTGGGAATTCAACGACTGTCTCCACCGACAGACCTTGTGATTTTTAGCCATTCTACTCATTTTCATCGAACTCAGTAAGAGGAACATGTAATTTGTTGTACTCGAGGGTCTGAACCTTTGCCTGCATGAAGCTGTCCTAAAATAAAATTCGTTGCTAGACAGAAAATTATACACCCAGCCCCGCGAAAGAGGGAGCGTTACATGGATTATAAGGGATGGCGATCATAAAAGACAATAAAAAAATCTAAGCGCAGCAGAAGATGGCCTGAAATGTCTCTATAAAGCACGGTAATTATGGTGAATAAAGGCTGGAGGGAAGGGCGGAACAAGCAGCGCAGTGTCACCCACTGTCACAACAAGGGACAGTGATGGTCTGTTCGCCAGCGAACACATGTGGGCTGCCATCTTGACTCACCCGTCCGGCGACGAGCCCTTACCTTTACCTGTGTCGAGAGCCGGTCTGAAATCAAATGCAGTCACCCGGAGCAGGCAGTTCCGAGAACAGCCGCCGGGGGCCTTCTCTGGGCTGTTTTTGGAACTGCCTGCTCCTGGTAACCACATTTGATTTCAGACCGGCTCGCGGCACAGGCACAGGCTTACCTGTGCATCGCCGATCGGGTGAGTCAAGATGGCAGCCAGCATGTGTTTACTGGCGAACACTGCGAACTGACCATCACTGACAAGGGATGCTAATAGGGCTGTTTAAAAGCAAAAAAAAACTGTTTGTCAACTTTAATACTAATTATTGTAGACGGAAGAAGGAAATATTGCTGGTTTAGGCCTGTTTCACACTTGCGTTGTTTTCCAGTATTGAGATCCGGCAGAGGATCTCAGTACCGGGAAAAAAAAACGTTTCCGTTTAGTCCTCCTGCATTCTGAATAGAAAGAGATCCTTTCAGGATGCATCAGGATGACTTACGTTCCAGCAGCAGTACGTTGCGTTGCAAGCTGCGGTTTTGTGTCCGGAAAAAAAATCAAATCCTTCTTTAAAAACAATGTAAGTCAATGGGGACAGATCCGTTTTTTTAAGGAGCCTAAAAAAACGGATCCGTCACCCGTTGACTTTCAATGTATTTAGTGACGGATCAGTTTCTTTCCGTTTTGATTTCACACAACCGCATCCTAACGGAACGGACGCATCCTGATGTGCAAAATCAAAACGGATCCGTTTAATTCCGGTATTGAGATCCTCTGCCGGATCTCAATACCGGAATTAACAACGCAAGCGTGAAACAGGCCTTACACATATTGGGGTTGTAAAAGACTAAAAAATTAGTTTTTTTTTCAGAAATTGCCTATGGTAGCTGAGCTGCAATAGAAGCCACAGCCCATGGAGAAGATGGGTGCTTTTTGTCTTCTAGATCCTCTATGACAGGGACGCCAAACCTGCGGCCCTCCAGCTGTTGCAAAACTACAACTCCCACCATGCCCGAACAGCCTACAGCTATTAGCCTACAGCATGGCATGATGGGAGTTGAGAATCCCTGCTCTATAATAATGTGATAAAGAACTTAACCCTATAAAGTCTTTTTTGTTGTTCATTGAGGCAAATTGGGAAACATTGGGGCAAATTTAAGTGCCAAAAGTGGAAAATCATGGTCCAGAAAACTGTTGCAAGTGCTGGGGTACATTTAAAACACTTACAACTGTGTTAAAACACTCAGGGCTCATGCACTCAAACTCATTTCTTGTCCGTGTCCGTTCTATTTTTTTGCGGCCTATATGCAGAACCATTCACTTCAATATTCCTGCAAATTGCGGATCCGCAAAACAACAACAGTCGTGTGCATGAGCAGGTTAAAGAGGATCTGTCACCTCTCCTGACTTGTCTGTTTTAGTAACTACGTGCCTTCCCCATGTAATAACAATTCTGGAGCATCATTGTTATGACTTTATGATGTGCCATTCATGTATTATTCTGCAGTTTGTAATGGAGATCCAGTTGGGGGTCCCTACACAGTCTGACGCTGGCAGCACGGATTGGGTAATGTGAGCAGGCACACTCCCACACAGTTTTGGAGTAGCCCCCAGAGAAGCAAGTGGCACAAGGCGCAGTACACTGACTGCACTACATACAGATATTCAGTGTACAGTCTGGAGGAGATCCCCAACCACCAGTCCATGGACCAGTACTGGGCTGTGAATCATTTGAAACCAGGCGGCAGTGGGGACGGGAACCATTGACTGAAGACAGCTAAGCCTGAGGTCTATGAGGCAGTAGTACGGTGCAGGATGGTCGCGATGACATCATCAAGACCTCCAGTGCTGGGTCACAGGTGGCATGACGACATCATCACGCCTAGCGACTATGACATTCGCAAGCACCTGCCCTGTGACACAGGTTGCCAGGGCCACAGGTCGGAAGAGGCCTACATTGCAGACAGCAGGAGTGAGGTGAGTATTTTTTTGCTCATTTGTGGACACTACTGGGGGCACAGTGAGGGAGGGGTGGGACATGATATATACAGAGGGCATTAATTATGAAGAGGCCACAACTGGGTGGCATAATACGTAAAGAGGCCACTACTGGGTGTGGGGGGGGGGGACTATATGTAAAAAGGCCACAGCTGGGGAATATGATATGCAAACACCACACTACTGGGGGACATTATATGTAAAAACAGCATTACTGGGGCATTATATGTAAAGAGGCTACTACTGGGAGGGGGGGCACTATATGTAAAAAGGCGCATTATATGCGAAGAGGTCCCTACTGGGGGACTTTATATGTAAAGATGGTACTAATGGGGAATTATATGTAAAGTGGGTGGAAATTGGGACATTATATGTGAAGAGGACACTACATTGGAGGCATTATATTTACTGGGGCATATATGGAAATTACTACTGAGTGGGACTGGAGCCTAAATGTTGTGGTCAGGAGATGTCAACAGAGTGATAAAGGATAAAGAACAGCTCCAGTCAGAGGAGACCTCACCTGTGAGTTATTTGGTCTTTATATTGTGTTATTATTGGTAATATTGGTTGTCGATTCTATAATATGCACTTTATTGTGTTTTGTTATGTGTTTGATTCCCCAACCAATCCCTACCTTAAACTGGTCCTTGGTGCAAAAAAGGTTGGGGACCACTAAGGCCGAAAGGTGGAAAGAGATAAAGAGACATGAAGGTTCAGAAATCTGCATGGCTGAGCATTGGAGTAAGGTATCCGGCTACCTGAGCTTTTCAGACCTTACTACAGTGAGAGGGATACTATTAAGATGCCCTTCACGCTTGGACACAACTTGGCCGGTCGTGTCTCTGACATCTGTAGACCTCAGTTGCAAATGACAGGCACAATTGCAAAAGGGAGATTGTCAGCTATAGATTTCGCAGTAAGGGACTTGAGAAAGAGAGGAAAGAGTATGATAATTTTCATCCTTGCTCAAATCCATACAAAACCATCTGAGGAGATATGTATATTGTGGGAACTGTGTTTTTGCTATCGTTGGATGTACTACAACTCCCATTTTGCACATGGTAAAGAGAGACATTTATTCTGCTACATGTAGCCTGGTTACTAACTCCTGCACCATACGCCCGTCATTGCACTCTACACTCCTTGACTTGCACCCATACAAATTTCACAGGTATCCCAACTACCAACAGGCAGAAGCTCCAGAATCATGCTGTGATCCAGAGGAAGAAAGGTTCACCCCCCTTTCACGGCATGCCCCTAGGGAGCAACATTGTGAAGAGATCCACTGTGATTGACTGTGACAGCCAGAGCCACTACCTGTCATGGTGGGGAGTGGGGAAAACACCCCACCGTGTGGTGTCAAAGGGTAAAAGGGAATCAGCCTGGCCAAAAGGAGTGATAAGGGAGCAGGTGCCCTCCTACAGCGTCCCTAATCCTCTGCCTGACTCCTCACCGTATGAGCGGACCCCGATGGTAGGACGACTCATACTGAGGATTCCTAGAGACCCTAAGTCGCCCTGGTAATCCCTCACCAAGGAGCAGGGGAGAGACAACCTGTTCATCCCAGTAATGGAGGAACAGGAGTCTCTATCTGAGGCCAGGCTGCAAGGAGAGGGGAACACATACAGCATATGGAGATGGCAGGTAAGCAGAACCCATAACACACTTACCTGCCACAGACACACTGACTGGAACCCGTGCACTAGTGCTGCTGTCCACACCAACATTAAAGGAAACAGCACACACCACAAACCACACAGGAACCCAGGACACCATAGCTGCAATATCATGAGACAGGGGAATGTCTAGTAAACATGACACCAAACACCACCAGACATGTAACACCAAACTAGGCATACAAATACCCTGCACATAACCCACTCCATACAAATAGGGACAGGAAGGGAAGGAGACACCGGGATGACATTGATGACCACAAGGGTGGCCCTCACTGGACAGATGGAACACCCTGGACT
This sequence comes from Bufo gargarizans, assembly GCF_014858855.1. Lineage (NCBI taxonomy): Eukaryota > Metazoa > Chordata > Amphibia > Anura > Bufonidae > Bufo > Bufo gargarizans. Next base: position 437,287,357 of record NC_058084.1, on the reverse strand, counting down.
GGAGCAGAGCTCCAGCACCAACAGCTGAAGTACCACTCACGGCAGCCAGGAAACCACAGAAGATAAGCCAAGTGACCATGCCCAGTCAGGGAGTTAACCCTTACAGCACCAGACAAAGGGAGGCTACAACTAAAAGGGGAAGTGCATACACAAGCATACCAAACACGTAACCACCGGCTACAGCATGCATGGCAACCATGTCACGGCAATCACCCAGAAGGCCGAGACACTGCCACCGCATGCTCTCACAGCAACACGTTGCCACGGGCAACCGCAAGTGTGGCAACAGTGTCACAGCGTACACCATAGCCCGTGACACTACCACTCCCATCCTCTGCTCCTGCTGGGCTTGTTGCGTGAGGAACTGAAGTGTATTTAGTATGTCATGAGTTTTGCCAAATGTGTTATGCAGACCACTGATATCCAACTTTATTTCTGCAGAGAAACCCCAGTTTTTCCCTAATGCCGTTCCTGCCCCCTAGAAACTTGGTGTACGGTAAAGCATTCTATAATTCCTGTTCAGCATTATAACTTAGTTCAGATAGTCTTCCTGATTTGAGCTGCTGAAATAGGATTGTCTTCTTGTCTTGGAGTGTTTTAGGCTACCCTTGATCATGGAGATGTGCCGTGAAGCAAATGGACTTTGGACATGTGTGTTCTCCCTATTGGTACTGTGCAAAGCCATCAACTCCCTATGTTATTGCACTTTGAAGGGTTTTCTTGCACTGTGACTTATGCTGTTGTTTGCACTTACACTATTTTATATTGTTAAACTCCATTTATATTTTATTGTAATATATCCTGTTCATTTGCACTGTTCTTATCCTATATCTGCATTGCACCATGGAAAGGGTTGTAACACAGCCAATATTGAGAGACTTTATGACTTTATACCTATGCAAAGTTTTGAAGAGAGACACACTGACCTTCTGACTGTCTGGTTTAGCTATATTGTTTATGCCTGAAGACTTGTTTATATCTGGAAAAACTGCTTATTCATTCATAGCTATTCATACCATTGACGCTATATACAAGTCTATGATAGACAGAAATTGTAACATTGTTTCTGTTTAGTCTGTGCTTCTCCATCCCATCCCTCCCAGTAGAAGGTGCTAGTTCAGCTAGAAACTGTATATAGGGAGACCAGTCAGAGTTATCTGCAGATAGGGACCAGTGCTTAGCAGAAGAGACTCTGCCAGGCTGCATCAGTGACCAGAAGAAGACACTCAGATGGAGATGCTGGGTTACCAGCCTTTTTTTTTACTGACCACTGGTAGGAGATGCTCTGGAAATTTAAAGGGGTTCTGCAGTTTTTTTAAACTGATGATCTATCCTCTGGATAGATCATCAGCATCTGATTTGCGGGGGTCCGACACCCGAGACACCTGCCTATCAGCTGTTTGAGAAGGCAGCGGCGCTGCAGTAGTGCCGCGGTCTTCTCGCTGTTTACTGCAGGCCCAGTGACTTCATGACTAGTATCAATGGCCTGGGCGGGGCAGAGCTTAGCCCCGCCCAGGCCATTGATACTAGTCGTGACGTCACTGGGCCTGCGGTAAACAGCTAGAAGGCCGCGGCACTACTGCCAGCGCCGCTGCCTTCTCAAACAGCTGATAGGCAGGGGTCCCAGTGTCGGAGCAGTGTCTGTGAAATATGGATGACACAGAGGAAATAACAACGGACATACGGACCAAACACAAATCCTTCACAGACATCTTCACGGATGAAACATGGATGTATTTTCCACAGACAACAAACGGTTACGGAAATGTGAACGAGTCTTAAATCCTTTCACCTTACGTACCCATCCCGTGCTTCATACTGCCATGCTATGAGACTGATTTGGCTGCATAGTTTGTTACACATCATACGCACAACTTGTTGGAAACGTTGGCTACGGCAGAGCCAAGACCAACGCTTCATTTCCTTGTACTAACAATGGCTTACACAGTTCTGAAAGTGAAATGTAATGTAGGATCAAGTGTGATTTGTTTTGGCCGTAGGTCTGAATACAGTTCTAAGATAACAAGACTTCATATAGCTTATTCAGGATTAATTCAGACAGAGATGTTTGTCTGTGATAGTATTTCCAAAAATTTGGCTCTTCTTTTGTATTTAAGCACTAATGTACTAATATTACTTATCGAGACCGGCCGTAAGAAACATACCATTGCTCTTAGCCAAACACTCATGTGGACCAAAGCTTTCTACCTCGACCTTTCCATAATTACACTGAACAAAAATATAAACGCAACACTTTCGGTTTTGCTCCCATTTTGCATGAGCTGAACTCAAAGATCTGAAACATTTTCTACATACACAAAAGACCCATTGCTCTCAAATATTGTTCACAAATCTGTCTAAATCTGTGTTAGTGAGCACTTCTCCTTTGCCGAGATAATCCATCCCACCTCACAGGTGTGGCATATCAAGATGCTGATTAGACAGCATGAATATTGCACAGGTGTGCCTTAGACTGCCCACAATAAAAGTCCACTCTGAAATGTGTACAGTTTTTCCTTACTGGGGGGAAGTCAGAAAACCAGTTAGTATCTGGTGTGGCCACCATTTGCCTCACGCAGTGCTGCACATCTCCGTCGCAAAGAGTTGATCAGGTTGTTGATTGTGGCCTGTGGTATGTTGGTCCACTCCTCTTCAATAGCTGTGCGAAGGTGCAGAATATTGGCAGGAACTGGAACACGCTGTCGTATACGCCGATCCAGAGCATCCCAAACAAGCTCAATGAGTGACATGTCCGGTGAGTATGCTGGCCATGCAAGAACTGGGATGTTTTTAGCTTCCAGGAATTGTGTACAGATCCTTGCCATATGGGGCCGTACATTATCATGCTGCAACATGAGGTGATGGTCGTGGATGAATGGCACAACTATGGGCCTCAGGATCTCGTCATGATATCTGCACATTTCAGAGTGGACTTTTATTGTGGGCAGTCTAAGGCACAACTGTGCAATATTCATGCTGTCTAATCAGCACCTTGATATGCTACACCTGTGAGGTGGGATGGATTATCTCGGCAAAGGAGAAGTGCTCACTAACACAGATTTAGACAGATTTGTGAACAATATTTGAATGTAATGGGTCTTTTGTGTATGTAGAAAATGTTTCAGATCTTTGCATTCAGCTCATGCAAAATTGGAGCAAAGCCGAAAGTGTTGGTTTATATTTTTGTTCAGTGTATTTCAATAGTGTAAAGGAGACAAGACAGCTCTGGCAACTGCTTACCTCCCAGATGAAAAATTCAGCATGTCCAATCCTTGTTTCTTCCAATGTCTGCTGTTAGAGGACGGGTAAGAGGCCTGCATGCACATTAGAACCAAATACCATAGTGCAGCACAAAATACTGCCTCCCTCGCCACAGTATTCAACTGTATTACCCTCCTGTGGACAGTGATAAAGTTAAGTTTAGGAGGGCACTTTCCACCATTGGCCAACAGTTCTGAATTTACAGGTACTGATCCTAATTTTCAGAGACAATTCCTGCAAACTTGGGCTGTCCTGGTCCAAAAATGGCCATGGCTTACATAAGTGGTCCTAGCGGTCCTGTCGGGTTTGGGTGTCCCCCGGGTGGGACTTACATGCTTCGAATTTATAAACTGCAATGTTGAGAGGCATGAATTTATGGAAAAACTTCTATCATTCATATTTCAAGTTATGCTGGTATATGGCGACAATGTCAGAGTATTTCCAGGGTGATGACCCTGTGCCATGCATTGACCCATCAGAGCCCCAGCAGGCATAACACAGTGTAACAGATTTGCCCAGAATGCTGCAAGACCCAAATTAGTAAGGACGGCGATACTGAGCACTTCATTGCTATGATACAGTCCATGTGAAAGGTAATAAGGTAATCCTCTGTTGCACCACTTATGGCGGTATATTGTGCTGATTTTGCTGCAGATGACTCGCATATCGCCAGAAAAATCTGCACAAATTAGTTTTTTCTTTGATTGGTGCAGATTATTTTGTGAATTTCACTGCAGATTTTTGCCAATTTACTGCGGAAATAATCTGCAGCAAATCTGCTCACAAATCTGTTCACTTTGGAACTATGGCTGTCACTGTGATTGGGGGTCTTATAGCTGTTACTGGTATTGGGGGTCCTATAACTGTCACTGTGATTGGGGGTCTTATAGCTGTTACTGGTATTGGGGGTCCTATAACTGTCACTGTGATTGGGGGTCTTATAGCTGTTACTGGTATTGGGGGTCCTATAACTGTCACTGTGATTGGGAGTCGTGTAGGTGTCACTGTTATTGGGGATGCTGTAAGTTCTATCACTGTTATTGGGGGTCCTATAACTGTCACTTATTTGGGAAACTATAACTGTTACGATTATTGTGGCTCCTATAGCTGTCACTATTATTGGAGGTCCTATAGCTGTCACTGTTATTGGGGGTCCTATAACTGTCACTATTATTGGGGGTCCTATAACTGTCACTATTATTGGAGGTCCTGTAGCTGTCACTGTTATTGGGGGTCCTATAACTGTCACTATTATTGGAGGTCCTATAGCCGTCACTGTTATTGGGGGTCCTATAACTCTCACTGTCAGTGTTGGACTGGGGTACTTAGGGCCCACCAGTGTAACTGATTCTGGGGGTCCACCTTAGGGCTCCTGCACACAAACTTAATTGTTTTCCATGTCCGTACCGTTCCCTTCACTTCAATGGGGCAGCAAAAAAATATAAAAAATGACTCTGTGTGCATTCTGTGTCTGTATGTCCGCATGGCCATTCTGCAAAATGATAGAACATGTATCTATCTATCTCATTGTACAACCTTCACAGTAGTTTTGTACAGATGTGTGCCCCCTCACAGTAATGCCCTTTCTCTGCCCCTTTCACAGTAGTTATGCCATTTCTGTGCCCCTTTCACAGTTGTAATGCCCTATATGTGCCCCCTTCACAGTAATAATCCCCATTGTGCCCCCTTTATAGTAATAATGCCCACTGTGCCCCCTTCACAGTATAAAATGCCCATTGTGCCCCTTTATAGTAATAATGCCCATTGTGCCCCCTTCACAGTAATAATGCCCATTGTGTCCCCTTCATAGTAATAATTCCCACTGTGCCCCCTTTATAGTAATAATGCCCACTGTGACCCCTTCATAGTAATAATCCCCATTGTGCCCCCTTCATAGTAAGAATGCCGATTGTGTCCCTTAACAGTAGTAATGCCCTCTGTGTCCCCTTCACAGTAATAATGCCCATTGGGCCCCCTTCATAGTAGTAGTGCCCATTGTGCCCCCTTCACAGTAATAGCGCCCATTGTGCCCCCTTAATAGTAGCAATGCCCTCTGTGCCCCCTCCATAGTAGAAATCCCCATTGTGCCACCTTCACAGTAATAATGTACAGGGGCATACCTAGAGCATTTGGCACCCGGGGCGAACCCTTTGTTTGGCCCCCCCCCCCCCCGCCCAAGAAAGTTTTCAATAATATTTATTATAAATAACACCCCCTCCGTCCCCACCTTAATTACACCCCCTCCCTTAATAACACCCCCCCCTTAATTACACCCCCCCTCCCTCCCCACCTTAATTAAACCCCCCTTAATTACACCCCCTCTCTTCTCCCCTTAATTACACCTCCTCCCTTAATTACACCCCCCTTAATTACACACTCCCCCCCTTAATTACACCCCCTCCCTCCCCACCTTACCCCTCCCTTAAATACACACACACATCCCTTAATTACACCCCCCCCTTAACTACAAACCCCCACTTAATTACGCACACACACACCCCTTAATTACACAATTATTTACTCACATTTTGATGATGCCTCAGGCTCCGTCCGACCGCTGGTATCGGATCCTTCCGTAAATGACCCCCTCCTCCTGTAGTGAATGACCCCCTCCTCCTGTAGTGATGACCCCCTCCTCCTGTAGTAAATGACCCCCTCCTCCTGTAGTGAATGACCCCCTCCTCCTGTAGTAAATGACCCCCTCCTCCTGTAGTGAATGATTCCTCCTTCTGTAGTCACTATCCACCTACTCTTGTAGTGAATGACCCCCTTCTCCTGTAGTGAATGGTCGATCCCCTTCTCGGCCCCGCCCCCCGCCACCTCCTCCCCCTCCATTCCCAAGCTCCAGCCTGTAACACCCTGTCAGCGGCGACCCCGCCCCTTCTCCTACCTCCACCAATCAGCGCAGCTTCCCGGAGCATTCCACCTCTGCTATTGGCTGGCTATATTAAGAAAGCCGGCACGCAGCACGGACAAGACTCACAGAAGCCGGAGAACAGACGGGAGAGCGTCCGCCTGAGTGACCGCCACATCCCGCAGTGCTCCTCCCCGTCGCAGGGCGCTACAGCCACCATGCAGCAGTGGATGGAGGGGTGACTCCGTCATGGCACCCCCCTTGTGAGTGGCACCCGGGGCGGGCCGCCCCCCCGCCCCCCCTTGGTACGCCACTGATAATGTACACTGTGCCCCCTTCACAGTAATAATGCCCACTGTGTCCCCTTCATTGTAGTAATGCCCTCTGGCTCTGTGCCCCCTCCATAGTAGAAATACCCATTGTGCCCCCTTCACATTAGTAATGACCTCTGTGCCCCCTCCAGAGTAGAAATGCTTTCTGTGCCCCTTCCATAGTAATAAAGCCCTATGTGCCCTCTCCATAGTAATAAAGACCTCTGTGCCCCCTCCATAGTAATAAAGCCCTATGTGCCCTCTCCATAGTAATAAAGACCTCTGTGCCCCCTCTATAGTAATAAAGCCATATGTGCCCTCTCCATAGTAATAAAGACCTCTGTGCCCCCTCCATAGTATAAATGCCCTCTGTGCCCCCTCCATAGTAATAAAGACCTCTGTTCCCTTTCCATAGTAATAAAGCCCTATGTGCCCTCTCCATAGTAATAAAGACCTCTGTGCCCCCTCCATAGTATAAAGCCCTCTGTGCCCCCTCCATAGTAATAAAGACCTCTGTGCCCCCTCCATAGTAATAAAGACCTCTGTGCCCCTTCCATAGTAATAAAGCCCTATGTGCCCTCTCCATAGTAATAAAGTCCTCTGTGCCCCCTCCATAGAAATAAAGACCTCTGTGGCCCTTCCATAGTAATGAAGACCTCTGTGCCCCTTCCATAGTAATAAAGACCTCTGTGCCCCTTCCATAGTAATGAAGACCTCTGTGCCCCCTCCAGAGTAATAAAGTTCTCTGTGCCCCCTCCATAGTAATAAAGTTCTCTGTGCCCCCTCCATAGTAATAAAGTCCTCTGTGCCCCCTCCATAGTAATAAAGTCATCTGTGCCCCCTCCATAGTAATAAAGTCCTCTGTGCCCCCTCCATAGTAATAAAGTCATCTGTGCCCCCTCCATAGTAATAAAGTCCTCTGTGCCCCCTCCATGGTAATAAAGTCCTCTGTGCCCCCTCCATAGTAATAAAGACCTCTGTGCCCCTTCCAGAGTAATAAAGCCCTATGTGCCCTCTCCATAGTAATAAAGTCCTCTGTGCCCCCTCCATAGTAATAAAGACCTCTGTGCCCCTTCCATAGTAATGAAGACCTCTGTGCCCCTTCCATAGTAATAAAGACCTCTGTGCCCCTTCCATAGTAATGAAGACCTCTGTGCCCTCTCCATAGTAATAAAGTCCTCTGTGCCCCCTGCATAGTAATAAAGTCTTCTGTGCCCCCTCCATAGTAATAAAGTCCTCTGTGCCCCCTCCATAGTAATAAAGTCGTCTGTGCCCCCTCCATAGTAATAAAGTTCTCTGTGCCCCCTGTGCCCCTTCCAGAGTAATAAAGCCCTATGTGCCCTCTCCATAGTAATAAAGTCCTCTGTGCCCCCTCCATAGTAATAAAGACCTCTGTGCCCCTTCCATAGTAATGAAGACCTCTGTGCCCCCTCCATAGTAATAAAGACCTCTGTGCCCCTTCCATAGTAATGAAGACCTCTGTGCCCTCTCCATAGTAATAAAGTCCTCTGTGCCCCCTGCATAGTAATAAAGTCCTCTGTGCCCCCTCCATAGTAATAAAGTCTTCTGTGCCCCCTCCATAGTAATAAAGTCTTCTGTGCCCCCTCCATAGTAATAAAGTCCTCTGTGCCCCCTCCATAGTAATAAAGTCGTCTGTGCCCCCTCCATAGTAATAAAGTTCTCTGTGCCCCCTCCATAGTAATAAAGTCCTCTGTGCCCCCTCCATAGTAATAAAGTCCTCTGTGCCCCCTCCATAGTAATAAAGTCCTCTGTGCCCCCTCCATAGTAATAAAGTCCTCTGTGCCCCCTCCATAGTAATAAAGTCCTCTGTGCCCCCTCTGTATTTAAAAAAAAAAAAAAAAAACACAGTAACTACTCACCTTGTCCCGTTCCTGAAGCTCACAGTCCTCTCTCCCCTGCAGGCACAGATCGCTCTGCAGCACTGTGTGGGCCATAGCTGTCACTGTTATTGGAGGTCCTAGAGCTGTCACTTTTATTGGGGGTCCTATAATTGTTACTGTTATTGGGGGTCCTATAGCTGTCACTGTTATTGGAGGTCCTATAGCTGTCACTATTATTGGGGGTCCTATAGCTATCACTGTTATTGGGGGTCCTATAATTGTTACTGTTATTGGGTGTCCTATAGCTGTCACTATTATTGGAGGTCCTATAGCTGTCACTGTTATTGGGGGGTCCTATAATTGTTACTGTTATTGGGGGTCCTATAGCTGTCACTGTTATTGGGGGTCCTATAGCTGTCACTGTTATTGGGGGTCCTATAGCTGTCAGCTATGGTCAATGTTTGTGGAACCAAGGGTGTTATCCTAGCGGCTCCCTGGTATTCACCCTTTAACCTCAGTATAGGAATCAGATCTTCACTGCAGGGAATGCATTAGATGGCTACCTTATGGAGTAGTCTCAGCGTGGTTGGCACCGAGAGATCAGGCACACTCATAGTCAATAAGATGCGGCGGTCATAGAAGGCAGAGTTCATACAAATCCATGAAACAGTCCAAAGGTTAGAGCAGGCGGCACAGGATCAGTATGATGAACAGGCATGGGTTAGGTAAGGCACCAGAGAGTCAGAATCTGGCAGAGGTCGGTACACAGGCAGATAAATGGATTAGGGCACCTTTACAAGGTAGAAAGACATATTGCTCAGGCAAGGGGTTTAACCAACAGCCCAGCATATAAGGGAGGTCTGATTAGCTCATTAGTCCAGAAGCGGCAAACAGAGCAAGAGAGGAATTAACCCTTGCAGTACTGCAGGGTGAGTTGACGTTCAATGAATATTATCACTGATGCACACTCACAGGAAACCTGTGCCCGGAAGACTGGAACTGTGACAGGGTGAGTGGAACGGTGGCTTTCACTGTTATTGGGGATCCTGTGGCTGTCACTGTTTTGGGGACACGATGGTTGCTCTGTTATGGTAGGGGTACTTTGTCACTGGAGAAAATTACCTAGAAAGATGATCACGTATTCTGTCACTCTGTAGCACGGGTTCTCCACCCCTGATGAGCTACATTAAATGTATAATGGCTTGTAGGTCACTGTTAGAAGATTGTTTCAATCCATTTTCGGATCAAAGGGCAATTTCTGAGTCACAGATGTGTGTTTTCAGGCTGTTTTGTGCCGAGATCAAACATGTCATTATAAGCGCTGTGATCTAGGTGGCATCCAAATAGTTAATGACACTTGTTACAGAAACAAGCATGGAGAAGAAGGGAACGCGGCCGGAACATTTCCTGTGTCCCTGTATAATGTCCCGTGTCGATGCCCAGAGGTCTCTCCGCATGTTGTCTTAATAAAGTCTTATATTGTTTCTTTCATTTTCTCAATTCGGTTCTGATGTAAATTGTTATTTCTCAATTATGATAACCAAGTCCTGCTGCTGTGTTACAGCAAAGGCCCGGCTAATTAAGGCGCACAGGCCCAGAGGGATCCCATCCCAGCAAAGAGAATGTTCTTGCCGGCCATCTACAAGCCAGTTTAAAGTTAACTTATAATTAGCTCAAAATGCCTTTGAAAGTACAGAGGGATTTGTCTAAATGAATACCTTGTAAAACGCTGGCTGCAAGAACAAAAATCTATTCACCTAATTAAAATATATATATATGCACCCCAGCGTTCCCTTTGTAGACAATGCAGGAGATATTCTGCTCGGGAAATACCGGGTTTAGAATTTAATTTGGTTTCTTGCATGGAAAACAATAGTTATCTCCATAAGGACATTACTGCCCGTGTAGAATGGACAGGAAAAGGACAGGAAAATGCGCACAACATGCTTAAGGCCTCTTTCACACGGGCGTCATGTTTTTGGCCCGGATAACATGCGGGTGCGTCGCAGGAAAATGTGCGATTTTTCCACGCGAGTGCAAAACATTGTAATTGCATTTTGCACGGGCGTGAGAAAAATCGGCATGTTTGGTACCCGAACTTCTTCATAGAAGTTCGGGTACCAACTAATAGCATTCTTAATACAGAATGCATAGTCCAATTGGGCTGGAGGGGTTAAAAATAAATAAAAATTTAACTCACCTTAATCCTCTTGTTCGCGCAGCTCGGCTTCTCTTGTCTTCTTCTTTAAAGGGAACCTGTCACCAGGATTTTGGGTATAGAGCTGAGGACATGGGTTGCTAGATGGCCACTAGCACATCCGCAATATCCAGTCCCCATAGCTCTGTGTGCTTTTATTGTGTCAAAAAAACGATTTGATACATATGTAAATTAACCTGAGATGAGTCCTGTCCCTGACTCATCTGACACACAGGACTCATCTCAGGTTAATTTGCATATGTATCAAATCGTGCAGTGAGATCCCTCCGGTATCTTCGCTCACTAAGTTATAGTAGGCGGAGTCTGCCCTTGTTCTGCTCTAGCGCTGGCCAATCGCAGCGCGGAGCTCACAGCCTGGGAGGTTATTTTCTCCCAGGCTGTGAGCTCTGCAATGCGATTGGCCATTGCTACAGAAGAACAAGGGCAGACTCCGCCTACTATAACTTAGTGACAGAAGATACCGGAGGACATAGCAGGAGAACGGAGCGGCGCCCAGGGATATTAGTAAGTGCAGTGAGATCCCCGGGCGCCGCTCTACATGTCTGTATACTTAGTTCACATTGTCATAATCGGTGAAAGGTCCCCTTTAAGAATGCTATTATTTTCCCATATAACCATGTTATTAGGGAAAATAATAAAATCTACATAACACCTAACCCAAACCCAAACGTCTGTGAAGAAGTCTGGGTTCGGGTCTGGGTAAACATGCAAAACGCATTGCAATGTTTTGCACTCGCGCAGAAAAATCATGCATGTTCCTGCAACGCACCCGCATCTTTTCCCACAACGCACCTGCAACGCCCGTGTGAAACCAGCCTAAGAGTTAGGATGAATGAATAAAAAGACACTTCACTTGTTTCTCTACGAGATCCCTATGCCAGGACTGAGAGGAGGAAAGGAGCAGGGAAGCTACTGGGCATAGAAGTGCACCACTAAATGCAGGAGAAGGTGGGCCAGAAGGATAAATCCAGAGGGATTACCTTACCATAACCTGACCTACAAGTGCTCATAGTACATGGATGATCTGACTAGGGTCGGACTGGGGTTCCTTGGGTCCATCAGAGGAAATAACTCCTGGGGCCTAAACCCCATATTATCCATAAAATCTAAAAGATCTTGATTCAAAGTTATAGACCCTAGTGGCAAGTTATTGACTCCAAGGACAACTCCAATGTTTTTATCTCCTGGACCTTTGGAACCCACTATGGTATCAGAGCCTGGGTCTGGTACTTCTTCTGGTACTCTGGTGGGCCATTCTGTCTTCTTTTTTTTTGTAAATTCTTTATTTAGGTTTTCATTTTCATTTTCATTTCCATTTCCAAGTACCATGTATCAGTGCAGTCATGCAACAGAGAATGACCGATATCACAGAATAAAATGAAATTGAATCAAATGACAACTTGTAAGCGAAGAGGTCAAGAACCCAATGGGATACTACAACATCAAATGTGGAACAATATGAGCAAGCTAGGTCACAGACAGACAAATGATGCAAATGAGAAAAAAGAAAAGAAAAAGAACAAAGGGGGGGAAAAAGATGAAGTAATTAAAGAAAAGGAAAAAAGAAAAAAGGAAAGGGGGGGGGGGAGGGAAAGGGGGAGCGGAAAGGCAACAACAGACCTCACTCTCACGGCTGTGCTAGAAGCGACCTGCATTCCGCTGAATCATAGAACTCCATCCAATGGCTCCAAGTTTTATTAAACCTCTTCTCAGTACGCCTTAATGTAGAGGTGAGATCTTCCATTCTCATGGTCCCCTGGATTTTGTTGATCCACATGGACACAGAGGGAACAATTGGTTGCCTCCAGAGAGACGGAATACAGGCTCTTGCAGCGTTCACCAGATGTCTAACCACAGACCTTTTGTAGGAGGAGAGAGGAATCTCGCACTGATGGAGTAGGAAGAACCCCGGTGTTTTAGGGAGGGTATATGTGGTGAATTTAGATGTAATCGACCAGACCGAGTCCCAAAAACCGGAGAGACTAGGACAGCTCCAGAATGTGTGTAGGATAGTGCCTCTCTCCGAGCCACAACGCCAGCATAAAGGCGAGGTATGCGGGAAAATGGAGTGGAGTCTAGTAGGGACCCTATACCAACGGAACATCAGTTTGAAACCAGCCTCCTGAACATTGCTGGCAATAGAAGTTTTATGAACGCATGTGTACAGCCTGAGTCTCTGTTCCGATGTAAGTGTGGAATCTATATCCGCTTCCCATTGGGAGACAAAGTTAGGAGGGGGTTGATTGGCCGGATTGAGTAGTAGGTAGTACATTCGAGAGAGGGTGCGGCGAGACACACCTGATTGGTCACACAGAAACTCAAAGTCAGTTTTTTCACGGACATAGGACTCTGCCGGAAGGAGGGTAGCCATGAAGTGTTTAAGCTGACGAGACTGCCAGGGGTTAATGGCAGGGATACCCGACATCTCCGAGACTTGTTGGGGGGAAAGCCACGAATTCAAGGCGATCAAATGATGGGCCCTGAATTTGTTGCAGTTTACCAAAGTTCGAAAGGGACCATGTTCCAACCCCGGGGGGAATTGTGGATTACCCAAAAGAGGGAACATAGGAGAGGGGGAAGGAGAGATGTTGGGGTGGTTCTGAATGGAGGAGAAAACCTTCAGTGAGGGACCTATGGTTGGGTGTAAACGAGCATCAAGCGGAACATAGGTGCCTAACCATGGGGTAGCAGGCAAAGGAGTGGAAAGAAATGATTGTTCGACCGAGATCCATTGTTTATAGGCTTTGTGTCTACACCAGTCCACAATTCTGAGGAGGTGAGATGCTCTGTGGTATGAAATAAAGTCAGGGAGCCCTAGTCCACCTTCCAGTTTAGGCCGGAAAAGTATCGACCTAGCAATCCTGGACGGCTTGCCAGCCCAGATAAATTGAGACAATATCTTCAAGAGATTGTGAAAAAAGAGTCTAGGAATATGGACCGGGAGGGCTTGAAAGAAGTAGAGGATTTTTGGTAAAATGTTCATTTTAAAGATAGAAATCCTACCAAACCAAGAAAACGTGCCTTTATGCCACCTATCTAGGTCAGACTTTATGGCCTGGAGAAGAGGCGGGTAGTTAACCTGGTAAAGGTCAGAGAGTGAGGGGGTCAAGAATATTCCAAGGTACTTTAGAGACGAGCGAGCCCATCTAAAGGGGAAGCTCTCGGCAATCGACATGACCGTGGCAGACGTGAGATTAATGTTTAAGGCTTCTGATTTCTGATAATTAATCTTAAAGTTCGAAAGGTGGGCGTATATTTTGAGCTCCCTCATCAGGTTTGGGATGGTTACCCTCGGTTTGGATAGGAAAAATAGAAGATCATCAGCGTAGGCTGCGACTTTATGTAAGGTCCCAAGTATCTGTAAACCAGCAATATCGGGGTTCCCCCTAATGTGACATAGGAGCGGTTCTAGGCAGAGAACAAATATTAGAGGGGAAAGGGGGCAACCCTGTCTCGTTCCATTGTGGATGGATAGGGGCGAGGAAAATTGGCCATTCACTTTGACAACTGCCGTGGGGTTGGAGTAAAGATTAATAATTCTGGACATCATCTTCTCACCTAGTCCAATATGACGAAGGGTTGCAAACATGAATTTCCAATTAACCCTGTCAAAAGCCTTTTCGGCATCAGTTGACAGGAGTAATGACGGGGTCTTAGAAGTAACAGCCTGGTAAATCATGTTTATAGCTCTCATCGTATTGTCCCGGGCCTCCCTCAAGGGTAAAAACCCAGTTTGGTCTAGGTGGATTAATTTTTGGAGATGAGGCAGGAGGCGTGAAGCAAGTATTTTCGAGAACAGTTTGAGGTCCACATTAATGAGAGAGATGGGACGGTAGCTGTGGCATTGTGTCGGATCCTTCCCTTCCTTGGGGACGACTGTAATGTGTGCTCTAAGGGTACCATTCTGTCTTCTGTGCAGATCAGAGTTTGGTGTTGGAGCCTGTCCAGACCTGCAAAGGATTTAGCCAGGAGTCAGGAAGCTAAGGTTAACTGTAGGGAGTCAGAGCAGGAGGAGCTGAGCAGATTGATATGTCGTTTTGGGGGAAATGTTTCATAAACTTGTCAATTATTTACTTATATTCCTGCTCCTTCTTAGGAGTCCAGGGGTTGGACCTATCAGTGACTGACTGCCCTCTCTGTATCGGTGTGTATATGATCAATATCTCTTCAACCATTTTACCACTTCAGAAAGTCAACACTGGACCACTGGAAGCCTTCACAGATCATTGTCAGTACATAGCGTATCATATTTTGCGGGCTTCATAAGTGACAACCAATTATCTGAGCCATAAATTTGCTCAGAGCAGTTGTCAATTCTGTTCCCCCACTCCCCTTGCTTGTTCATTAGAGGGTAATGATCGTCCTGGTGTAAAGTGTAAGGAAGGAGTCAGAAGGCACTATATTCAATATATAATACAAAACAAATAAGAGGGACAAGCAGAACCAAATATCACAGCGCAGCACAAAGTACTGGTTCAGCAGAACCCAATATCACAACGCAGCACAAAATACTGGTTCAGCAGAACCAAATATCACAGTGCAGCACAAAATACCACCCCAGCAGAACCAAATATCACAGTGCAGCACAAAATACTGCCGCTCTTTCCACAGTATTGACCTGTACTGTCCTGAGGATGGTGGCCACTGGCCAGGTGCATAAAGTAATTCATGCTTAGAGAATCAGATCAGTATGTACTCAGCCGGAGGCCATGAGGAGAGGGCTCAGTCGCCCCCTGGTCATGGGTGATGTCCTGGTTATTGGTGAAATTTGGCCAGTCCAAAAACAAAAGGATGGAAGATAGGGAGTCATATCTGTCAACTAAATGAGCATTTGGCTAACAGTACCGATCCCCTCATATAAATGCCTCCTTGTCTCCCCAGGAGCAAAAGGATCAGAGATCGGGAGTCATATCTACTGAGCAGACAAGCTTTTGGTCGACAAGTACCTCTCCTGATGCAATCATACACATGCCTGCTCAATACGGCGAAGCAAGCAAGTATTCTCGGTATGAAGGAGGGCGGGGAGCCATTTTTCTCCCTAAGAACAAAAGGATCGGGCAATTGAAATCCAAAGCATCAGGCGTGTTAGATCTCAGCATGCTCAGGTCTTTGTACCTATGGAAGACAAGCTGCTGACAACATAGTCTAGAAGTAGCCAAACTGAGTCTGCATGTGTATGGGCTGGTTGGGAGGGGTGGCCGTTGACTGCGTGTGTATGTATGGGCACCTTAATGTCTATAGGACCCAGCAGACAGACCTCCAGGTGGTAGTAATCTGCCATTCAGTTTTCAGTCGGTCAATGGCCAGACACTACAACACAGCACCATCTACAACGTTCAACGCGGCCAATGTGTCAGGAGTCCTGGATCATTAGCAGATCCCCAGCTAACCATTTTTAGACAGAGGTGGACCTGTCTGAATTCAGGCCCCTTCCTCTTCACTGGTTACCCTTGGGACCTCTCAGATAGTAGGTGCCCTTGAAACGCCCACATGACATAAAAAAACAAAACTTATTTTATTTCAAGAATTAAACTTAGAAACCAGAGAACTTAAAGCTTGGCAGTCAGTTATAGCGAAAGCAAATGGTTTAAACGTCCTTGAGCTTCCAAAAATGAGGCTGATGGGGATGGCCTCGAGGTCAGTGCCTTTCCCCAGTGTTTGTGCAGTAACAGATAAGAAGATCGGGCCCCGCCAGGGGAACCAGTAAACCGAAAATGATCAGACAATGCAGGCAGGGCTGTGATAAATGGAGCTGGGAATCCTCTAACTATATTAACCCTGGAATATCTCACAGCAGCAGGACGAATTCCCACAGCCCGGCCGAAACCAGAAGTGGTGTGAGAGGTTTTTTTTTTTAAAGTTTTTTTTAGCTAATTGACTTTGCTGATAATATTGCATGTCACCAAAACCACGAGATTCTAGATGGCTCTGTGCTTTTTGGGAAAAACTCGGAACTGTGCGTTCACGTGGTTTTGGCCGTATCATAAGAACGTATTGTTACTATTACGACCGTAGATATTTTTCGGTCTGCAAAACACGGATACGCAAAAAATACGGATGATGTCCATGTGCATTACGTATTTTGCAGAACGGAACAGCTGGCCCCTAATAGAACAGTGCTATCCTTGTCCGTAATGCAGACAATAATAGGACATGTTCTATCTTTTTTGCGGAACGGACGTGTGGACATACGGAAACGGAATGCATATGGAGTAACTTCCATAATTCCACAAAAAAACGCTACAGACACGGAATGAAATACGTTCGCGTGCATGAGCTCTTAATATTACTTAAAATTGTTGCAATTTGTATCTGCAGCTTACCATTGAAATAAACATGCACCCTCAGCCGATCCGAGCATGCTGGTTAGTGGCGGCCATGTGATATAGCTTTCAGCTTGCATTTGGAGACTGGGATAGTTTCAGAGGAGCTCTGGGGGGGGGCAGCACCTGCATTATAATAGGGGACACAACAGGACACCGTCACCAAGGTGCCTTTAAGCAGCTTTATACATGTTCTGAATTCATGATACACCTCTCCATTACATACCCCAGAAACATTGACCTGGCATTTAGTGAATGGCCCCCTCTATTTCAGGGGCCAAAAAGGAACACATCCTGTGTGCAAAACAGATTAGTATTCTTTGGGAAGCCCCAGATCTTGGAGATGACCCCCCCCCCCAACAGCTGATGTGACTTGGGATGAGACATTTTTGAGAGTGCTAATGACAGCTCAGCTGACAGCTATTGCTCCCGACCTCTGATAGATATGCACTCTTGGCTTAGCCAAGCATGCATGTGTTCTCAGTAAGGAGAGGGGAATAAGCTAATGCTTATCCCCTGAGAAGAAAACGATTGGCAAGTTGAAATAACGACTCTTTCCAAACATATGCCGCCAGGGGCGTATATCAGTAAGTGCCCATATACGTTAGACGGTTGGCCATTACTCCCAAAATTGGCAGGTTCAGACAACAATAATCTGAATAATTTGTGTGACCATCTTAAAGGCATTGCTCCAAACCAGCACCCGGATCTAGATACTTTTGGAATTCCATGTAATTAAAAATGCATCTGTATAGCGCCACCTGCTGTGTGTTCTTTTCCTTATTTCTCTGTCCACCTCAGTTACATCGCTCATGCTCAGTTTCATCCTTCAAATGTCACCAGCTGTAGCTGCTGTTAGCAGCTGTGACAGTTAGGCCTCTTGCACACTAACGTTTTTTTTCCCGTTTACGCTCCATTTTTTGCGTTCCGTATACGGACCGTATATAGAACCATTCATTTCAATGGATCTGCAAAATAAACGGAAGGTACTCCATATGCCTTCTGTTTCCGCATTTACGTTTTTCCCGTTCCATTCAAAGATAGAACATGTCCTATTATTGTCCGCATAACGGACAAGGATAGGACTGTTCTATCAGGGGCCAGCTGTTTCGTTCCGCAAAAAACTGAATGCACGCGGACGTCATCCGTATTTTTGGCGGACTGCAAAATACTGAAAAAGCCATACCGTCGTGTGCAAGAGTCCTGCAGTAGAAAGATCACATCCCCAGAGAAAGATCACATCTCCGGAGCTGCAAGCCTGAGAAAAATCTAGCCGAGCAATAAAGCAATCAATAGGGAGATCTCTGGATCCATGTGAGGTTCAGGGTGGTTCTAGGAAGAGATTATCATGTACAAGATGATGTCTGATTTTATTTATTTTTTACATAAATTATAGGAATAACCCTTTTAATATTTTAGTTTTTTATCTGTTCAGCTATGACACATAAACTGCCCACAATGGCAGACCACGTATCTGCTATGGACACTGGGGAGGGGGCACATCACAAACCCTTTCCCGCCTACATAAATCCACAGCATTTTCCATCCGCTGCCACAAGGGGAGCTCAGTGCATAAAGATGTTTACAGCTTCCATTAGGTTCAATGGTAACTGTATAAATTCCAATGCAGTGAGCACCCCCTTGTGGTAGCTGCAGGCAGCCAGTTTTACCGTGTACTATATGAAGGGAATAGGAGGCGTTAGAGCTGTACGGGGGTAGATTTATCAGTGTAATTATGTCAGCCGTCTGGTGTCAATACATTGAGACATAAAGGGGGGGCATTTATCATTCCGTGTGCTAGAATACGAACGCCAAAGTTTGGTGCACAAAGTAGTTGCGCAAAATTTATTGACTTTTTGGGGGTTTCAGACACCATTTTGCGCTTTTTAAAGTGATGGGCAGTGTGGGGCAGCGTAGCCGGGCCGTCACATTTACCATAATCAACATAATGTACATCAGCTCACTTGATGGCGTAAATCTCTTTGGCGCACCGACCTGCGAAGCCTCTTGATAACTGTGTCGCATCAGATGGCAGCAGACAGAGGTTATGACTGGCGCAGGTAAATGCTGGTCTTAATAAATGTGTCCCATAACATTTAGAAAGAACACCATATTGATGAACCCCTGGCCACAGAAGTCGGGTGAAGCGCAGCATTTAAATAAAAAATTTCCTCCACTTACTACAATAAAAAAAAGCGGAATTTGTTATACAACTCATTGAGGGCAGAATTTTGCTATAGGGCCCTATGAGATCTGTGTACCCCCCACTGACTGCCCCCTGGGTGTTTACAAACTACAAGTGAGAGCTGCGCAGACAGCCAGCTACTAATTGGCCATTATAATGGAAATCTGCAGCCCCTTCCCCTGTACTGGGCCATAGACCACCACTATACAGGATGGTGATGTGTAAATGTCAGCACCGCAGGAAAGAAACAATGCATGTAATAATGGACTAAAGCCCCATTTACAGGTTACACCCCCCCACCCATAGCCGACTCCCGAAACTGTTCCCTTCCAACTATTGTGTGCCCAGGAAGGTAATACTAGACGGTACAGGGGGACGACAACCAGATCCGTTTCACCAACATGGACACTTTTATCGTTCATCGGGGCCCCATGTTTTCATAAACAGTAAATACCCCCCTCCCCTGCCCCATCACACCGCTAATATGGTGACGCACTTAAGTGCCCCAACACAGTACAGTGGTCCATCAAGATGTAACGGTCTCAGCCTGGAGTTCCTTGGGTCCACCAGAGGAAATTATTCTCAGGGCCCAACCTCTATTTCAACTCATTGTCTCCACAGGCAGCTCCATATGTTTTTTTTTGGCCGACCGGAGGCTCCTCAACGCCTACTCTGGTGGCCCAGTCCAAAGCTGGTCTCAGGACACAATATTTTCAGTACACAATGGTCTTTCCTGGGCCATCGTGAGATAAAACCAGACTCAACATCCTCAGATTCAGATCCAAACAATCCACATGGCTATGTTTCTGATAAAACACCTATACGGTATCTAGTGGTTTCCCTTTACACTACAGCGCGGTACTACATGCCCTGTATCGTCTAACCGTGTCAGGAAGAGCTGCTCCTTTGGATGTCAGGTGAGGACGGCTCCATTTTATTTTTTGGTACATTGTGTGCTATACAGGACCCTGAAGAAGTGTCCTCATCGTGGAAAGTGAGTTATAATTTTGAAGGAAGAACCCGCTTTATCTGTCTTAGTTATCGGCCTTTTTTTCTGAAATCTTCATTTTTTTCTTATCTTGGATGACATTTTGGAGCTTTGGAGCCAAACACCAGTTTCCCCTAGCGTTATGGACTCAGGTTACAGTGGTTTCAACTTACAATAGTCGTCCCGGAACCAATTAATATTGTAACTTGGGGGACCATTGTATAATGCCCCATTATGTGCCCTTACCATAATATGGTGCAACCAACACAGAGCAATGCCCCTTATGTACCTCCTACACACCCTTTAGTGTCTCCAAAATGAATACTCCCCTGGCCCACGTCCTGAGGACGAAAGGAACAGATCTCTCAGTGCAGATCTGCTCTGGTCTTCTCTGGTGGCTGGGCACAGCAGGCGCCATGATGTCACATTGTGCCTCTCAGTGCCAAACCACCGGTCTGCCACTAGGCAGCAGTTGGCCTCCTGATCTCTGTGGGCCCTACGCATTTGTTTGAGCGGTGGCCCAATCTGCCCCTGCCCTTATGTCTCTAAAATAATGCACCAGGGTCTTATTGCTCTCCTTCTACTGAGAACACATGCACGTGTAAGGGGGTGGGTGGGAAGGGACAGGTTGCAGCAATCTAAGGAGTCTGACTGCCTCTGGACTGCAAGCTCCTACAGTCAGAGCAGGATACTCTAGTCTAACCCTGCTTTCACACCTGAGCGTTTCTCAAACGCACGTTTTTATGCGCGTTTTTTTGTAATAGTAAACGCGCGTTTGACGCGCGTTTGTGTGATTGACTGCAGTGTCCTATGGCCACAAACGCGCGTCAAAACGCCCCAAAGAAGCTCAAGTACTTGATTATGCGTCGGGCGTTTTACAGCGCGATCGTACGCGCTGTAAAACGCCCAGGTGAGAACCATTCCCATAGGGAAGCATTGGTTTTCATGTGTTGAGCGTTTTACAGCGCGTTTGAACGCGCTGTAAAACGCTCAGGTGTGAACTTAGGGTAAAGGCCCCTTTACAGTGGCTGAGAATCGGCCAGATAATTGCTAACATTCATAGGAACCCTCGTTAGCGATTATCTGGCAGCGAAAGGGAATGCTTCCTTCCTGACCATCGCCTGCTAAATGTCCAGTGTAAAGAGGCCTTTACTGTATGTTTACTGCTTCCCCTGATTGTACCTCTTCACTGTGAATACTGCCGTATGTATGCCAAAAAGTCATTTCTCCATGAGGGCACATACACTTAGTGGTTACACCTCTGTAGTCCAGAGGCATTGTAAGTGTATTGGTTCTCACATATAGGGACAGTCCTTTAACCATTTACATTCCCAAGGGGACCTCCCGCTGCCCCAGTGTTCCCAGGGGCTGATACACAGACCGGGGCACTAGCACCACAGCCTCTTCTCTCAGGGACCCAAGTTCTCACCTGGCACTTTGGTCATGCTTGTCCATGGGCAGACTGGGAACTTAAAGTGGCCCTGAAAAAAAAAATATATATATTCTATGGCTCCCCCTTCCCCCTCACCTGTGTCCCTGCTAGCAGGTCCTATGTTACGGCAAATGTTTAGTGCAACATTTTCACTGCCAATTTATTATATCATAGTACTGTGCTAAAGTATATTAGCTCAAGTGCATCAATGACAGAATATTGCACATATCAGGAAAAAAGAAAAATCCAACATATTCAGGTCAACCCCAAACATTGCTTTATTATGAATTTGGATATATTACATTTTATTTCACTTTTTTCTTTGTTTCTTTGCTTTGTTCTTTCTTAACCTAAATGAATATACCTGGGATCAGATTATGTTTGTCCTCTAAATAACCTGGGGCTTGTACAATGTTGTGCTGATACCAACCTTTCACCTACCCACAATGACAGAGCTGGGACGTCTGTAGATGAGAAGGAGGATAAGCTTCCCAGTAAAAATAAAGGTGGATTTAAGTCGAGCAGGAAGTGTTCCTTCCCGACAGTCAGACGCTCGTTAAGTGGAGGTGAAGCGCTGTGTATTCTCCGTTATGGACGCTGCTCATTTCACAGGAGCGCACGGCATTATACTGATTTATAATGCTGCGTGTCACTGCATGACCCGTATCTACTGAATTAGGCCTCATTCACACAACCGTTGTGTGTTTTGCAGTCCACAAATTGCGCAAAACACGGATGGCGTCTGTCTGCGTTCCCGCAATTTGCAGAATGGCACGGACAGCCATTGATATAACTGCCTATTCTTGTCCGCAAGATGGACAAGAATAGGACAGGTTATATTTTTTTTGCGGACCACGGAACGGAGCAACGGATGCAGACAGCACATGGAGTGCTGTCCGCGTCTTTTGTGGCTCCATTGAAGTGAATGTGTCCACATCCAAGCTGCAAAAACTGGGGCTCGGATGCGGGCCAAAACAACGGTTGTGTGCATGAGGCCCTATACTGATACCATTATGTCAGTGTTGTGGAAGTAATGTCATGCAGAGACACACAGCATTATAAATCTGTATGCCATGCGCTCCATAATGGTGATTTACGCACTGGACACGCTTGTCTGAAACATCCCTTAGACGGGCAGATTTTCGGAAACAAGTGTTCCTAGGAATGTTCATTCCTAATAATCGGCCCGAACAATGGGCAGTGTAAATCCACCATAAAGAGGACCTTTCATGGGTCCAAACATTATAAACTAAGTTTCAGGATGCGTCGGGCATAGTTCAGGGATCTAACTGCACTTACTTATTTTTTCTGGGCGCCGCTTCGTTCACCCGCTGTGGCCCCTGTTGTGTTCTTCTGCCTGGTATGCTAATTTTAGCACCGGAGCAATGAGGAGGAGACTGAGTCTTTCTCGGTCTCCTTCTCCCTGGCTGTTGCGCTGTCCAATCGCAGTGCAGAGCGTCACAGCCACGGAGAAGGAGACCGAGAAAGACTCAGTCTCCTCCTCATTGCTCCGGTGCTAAAATTAGCATACCAGGCAGGAGAATACAACGGGGGCCACAGCGGGTGAACGAAGCGGCGCCCAGAAAAAAAAAGTAAGTGCAGTTAGATCCCTGCACTATGCCCGACGCATCCTGATACTTAGCTTATAATGTTTGGACCCATGAAAGGTCCTCTTTAAGAGAAATTGCATGGACTTTTACACATGAAGGTCCTGTTCTCTCATGCCCCCTATATAAAATTCTGTGTAGGCTTGTCTACCAGACCCCAATCTCCAGCATAAGGGCTCATGCACATGAACGTATACTTTTTTTAAATTTCCGTTCCATTCAATGGGTCCGCAATTTTTTTTTTATGATTCCGTTTCCATATGTCCGCAAAAAAAATAGAACATGTCCTATTGTTGTCCAAAACTGTCGGAAAAGGACAGGCATTGGTACAATGGATCCGAAAAAAAAAATGGATGCAATACGGATGTCAGCCGTTTTTTTTTTTTTGTGTATCCGTGTTTTGGGAACTGCAAAATACATACAGTCGTGTGCACGAGCTCTAAGGGTGCATTCACATGACCGTATGTATTTTGTGGTCCGCAAAACTCAGGTCCATAAAAAATACGGATGACTTCCGTGTGACATCCGTGTTGCATCCGTTTTTCTTTTGCGGATCTATTGTAACAATGCCTATCCTTATCTGAAAAACGGACAAGAATAGGATATGTTCTATTTTTTGCAGGCCACGGAATGGATATACGGATGCGGATAGCACACGGTGTAGTGTCCGCATTTTTTGCAGACCCATTGAAATGAATGGGTCCGCAGGCTGTGAGCAGTGACGTGCGACAATTTAGTAGTAAAATTTACGAATTTACTTCTCGCTTATTAACTTTGGAACCACATTTATACGAATAAGTAGAAATGGTGCAGATTTGGAGCAAAACATAATTGCAGGCGATAGAATAACTTTCTAAACTATTAAAAGACACACATTAATAAATTTGACACAAATACCTCTTTTCGGTCACTTTCTCACAGTTAGTATTTAGCATCGGCATCTGTGAGCCAAAACCAAGACTGCAACCTACAGAGAAAAAGCATAATGGAAAGATCTGAGCTTCTTCTGGTTTGGGCTTAAAAACACTGATCAAATGCTGACTGCGTGAAACTGGCCTTACTTAAAGGGGTGGTCAGGATTTTGATATTGATAGTCTATCCTCAGGATAGATCATCAATATCTGATTAGTGGGGGTCCAACTCCTGGCACCCCCTGCCAATCAGCTCCGATGAATGCTGCGACCTGTTCCTAGACCAGTGATGTCACGTTCATCAGTGACATGACCTGGGCGCAGCTCGGTCCCATTCAAGTGCATTGGACCTGGGCTTTAATACCGAGCATGGCCACTATACAATAGATGGTGCTGTGCTTGGTGAGCTGTGAAGAGGCTGCAGCGATCACCAGGCCATCAATATGAAAATCCTGCAGAACCCCTTTAAAGGGGTTGTCCAGCTAAATAAATAAAAAACACTCACATGCCCACAGTCCCGTCATTCATCTGCTGCAGCCCCAGCTTTGGGTTACTGGTGGACTGGAAATGTCTTGGACCTGTGATCGCTATGGCCAGTCACTGCCCTCAGTGGTCAGAAGGGCAGGTCACTACAAGTAATGCGCTAGCAAAGTGTCATTCCAGCATATGGGCCCACTGGGGTCAGTGACTGGCCATAGCGGTCATAAGACCAAGCCACTTCCGATCCAGCTGGAACCCAAAGTGTTCAGGAAAGCTGCAGCAGGGGAACAGTGGGACTTCAGAGTTTTTTTGTTTTTTTTTTTAAACTGGGCACAGGTTCCGAGGATTTTGTTGATCAGCTTTAGGCCTATTGCACACGACCGTAGGTGTCCCGTGCCCGTGCTGCTGACCGCATATGCGGATTCACAATACACTGGCGCCGTTCCGTGGGCATTCCGCATCACGGATGCGGACCCATTCCCTTCGATGGGTCCACAAATCCGGAGATACGGAATGGTGCGGAACGGAAGCACGGAACGGAACCCTACGGAAGCACTACAGAGTGCTTCCATTGGGTTTCGTCCTGTAGTTCCGTTCCGCAAAAAGATAGAACATGTTCTATCTTTTTGCAGAACGGGCGGATCGTGGACCTATTAAAGTGAATTGGTCCGCGATCCGCTGCGGCTGCCCCACAGTCGGTGTTCGTGCATTGCAGCACAGCCACGGGGCGCACACGTTCGTGTGCAGGAGGGTTTAAGGCCAGAGAACCCCAAATCCACAACATGTCAATTACGCTTGTGGTTTCAGCTGTGGATTTCACCCTTTTCAATGTGCGTTCCCCCACACCCGTGTGCAGGTGGCCCTAAAGGCCCTTTATATAGACAGCTGTTGATTTATAACAGTGATGCCCAACCTGAACTACAACTCCCAGCATGCCTGGGCAGCCCTACAGCTATTAGGGCACGCTGGGAGTTGTAGTTTTGGGAGAATCCCTGATTTATAACATCGACCGACACTAATTCCAGGCTGAAATCAGCCCACGTAAAAGAACTGCTGTCAAAAATGCCGTTCTTAGTAAATATGGGCCCATGAGCAGCGAGTACCGCAATTTTACGGTCAATGTGAACAGTCACGTATGCAAAACATACGCGGCCACAACTGAACCGGTAGACTATGGACGGTGATTGTACTGATGAAACCGTCCGAAGGAAAGGTGCGCAAATTGTTTAACCCGTTGTTCCCTGGTCACGGTCACCCTACACTGATAGGAGGTAGCTTTAGTCGTACTGGACTTGATTCTGGTCTTTTATGTCCATTAGGATAATAGCTCATAGAAGACAATGGAAAGTGAACCTGCTGCTATGTTCTTGTATGGACCTGATCAGGTGTATAGTCTAGTACTATATGAATAGGACTTTACATGGACCCAGTCTTTTCATAGCAGAGCAGGTGAGGAGGTGTTAGCGGCTCCGTGTGAAGCTGACACATTGTGCCGGAGCCCTCAGCTCTCAGGTGCCTTCCTGTCTCCATGTAGATCCTGCTGGTCAGGTGGAGGCCGCCATCACACTCGCCTCACACACTGAACACTTGTTTTCCCCTTTGTTTTGGCAACTCGTTTAACCCTTTCAGGGTAAAAAGTAAACGAGGAGGCCGCCTGGCCCGTCCTTTGAAGGCAGCGATCAGCATATCAGGGGATCAGCCGCCGGTGATATCGATCAGCAGCCGCCATTGTTGTGGGATAATAGAGTGTCAGTCTGTGTCTGTGTCGCCTCAGTGGCGCCATGCAGGTTTTGGATTGCTAATTTTACTGTAACCGTCTGCCCCATCCAGTCCTGCTGTATGCCCTGCCTGAGACCACACCGCTGACACACTGTGCAGCTTCCCAGCTCTGCTACATACATGCCCTGCCTGAGACCACACCGCTGACACACTGTGCAGCTTCCCAGCTCTGCTACATACATGCCCTGCCTGAGACCACACCGCTGACACACTGTGCAGCTTCCCAGCTCTGCTACATACATGCCCTGCCTGAGATCACACTGCTGATACACTGTGCAGCTTCCCAGCTCTGCTACATACATGCCCTGCCTGAGACCACACTGCTGACACACTGTGCAGCCTCCCAGCTCTGCTACATACATGCCCTGCCTGAGACCACACTGCTGACACACTGTGCAGCTTCCCAGCTCTGCTACATACATGCCCTGCCTGAGACCACACTGCTGACACACTGTGCAGCTTCCCAGCTCTGCTACATACATGCCCTGCCTGAGACCACACAGCTGACACACTGTGCAGCTTCCCAGCTCTGCTACATACATGCCCTGCCTGAGACCACACTGCTGACACACTGTGCAGCTTCCCAGCTCTACTACATACATGCCCTGCCTGAGACCACACTGCTGCTACACTGTGCAGCTTCCCAGCTCTGCTACATACATGCCCTGCCTGAGACCACACTGCTGACACACTGTGCAGCTTCCCAGCTCTACTACATACATGCCCTGCCTGAGACCACACTGCTGATACACTGTGCAGCTTCCCAGCTCTGCTACATACATGCCCTGCCTGAGACCACACTGCTGACACACTGTGCAGCTTCCCAGCTCTACTACATACATGCCCTGCCTGAGATCACACTGCTGCTACATACATGCCCTGCCTGAGACCACACTGCTGATACACTGTGCAGCTTCCCAGCTCTGCTACATACATGCCCTGCCTGAGACCACACCGCTGATACACTGTGCAGCTTCCCAGCTCTGCTACATACATGCCCTGCCTGAGACCACACTGCTGCACACATACACCCATATTCCGCCCTGCGATGCCAGGCTGCTGACCATATACACATACCCTGCCACTTACTGCTACCTGCTGATCCCAGCGCCTGGCACTGCCATGAACCCACACAGTCCACATGTACCTGCCCTGGTGATGCCAGTGATACCTGAGTCCAGTACCTGCCATATATAACATACAGTGTACACAGTACTGTACAGGAGACATGTGACAGTCCATGTACAGGGCGGACTGCTCCATACCGAGCCCAGGATGTGTTACTGTAGTGTACTACATAGTATTATTAGTAATACTGACAGCACCACCACTGTTACTACTGTTACTGTGCTTGTTAGGACTATTAGAAATAATAGAAGCACTGGTAGCATTAGTATTAGTATTCTTAGTGGTAATAGTAGGGTGATTATCGCACTGCCATGTATATGCTATTAGGGCTAACGTGTGCGCCCCGTGGTCGTGGTGCGGCCCGAAAATGCGGGACGCAATACACGAGCACAGTCCGTGGGGCAGCCGCAGCGGATTGTGGACCCATTCACTTGAATGGGTCCGCGATCCGGCCGCTCCGGCTAAAAGTTAGGACATGTTCTATCTTTTTGTGGAACGGAAGTACGGGACGAAACCCCACGGAAGCACTCCGTAGTGCTTCCGTAGGGTTCCATTCCGTGCTTCCGTTCCGTACCATTCAGCATCTCCGGATTTGCGGACCCATTCAAGTGATGCGGAATGCCCATGGAACGGCACCCGTGTATTGCGGATCCGCAAATGCGGTCCGCAATACGGCAACGGGGTGCACACGTTCGTGTGCAGGGGGCCTAATAAAACAGTCCTATCCTCGTCCGTAATGCGGACAGTAATAGGACATGTTCTATTATTTTGCGGAATGGAAATACAGACATAAGGAAACGGAATGCACACGGAGTAACTTCCGTTATTTTTTTGCGGACCCATTGAAATGAATGGTTCCGTATATGGTCCGCAAAAAAAATGGAACGCACACGGAAAGAAAATACGTTCGTGTGTATGAGGCGTTACTGTTCTTATGGCGGTGGTACATAGAAATATTACCGTCACCGCGGCTGCCATGAGTAACAGAACTAGTAGTAACATTACCATGAGTGGAGATGAAAATTGCACTGCCATGTATATACTACTACTACTGCTCTTATAATGAACAATGATAGTGGTAGTAGTCCTCTAATGTTGGCAATGACTACCACAGTGTATTAGTAGAGCTATAATTATATATAGAAGTGCTATAATAGACGGTCCTATCAGGAGTGCGTGTTATAATGATTATTGTACAGTGTGATATAAGCAGCGGTATCGCAGCCTCTATGTGACATGCAGCGGACAGTTCACACCGTGCAGTGTGATATACGCAGCGGTATCGCAGCCTCTATGTGACATGCAGCGGACAGTTCACACCGTGCAGTGTGATATACGCAGCGGTATCGCAGCCTCTATGTGACATGCAGCGGACAGTTCACACCGTGCAGTGTGATATACGCAGCGGTATCGCAGCCTCTATGTGACATGCAGTGGACAGTTCACACCGTGCAGTGTGATATACGCAGCGGTATCGCAGTCTCTATGTGACATGCAGCGGACAGTTCACACCGTGCAGTGTGATATACGCAGCGGTATCGCAGCCTCTATGTGACATGCAGCGGACAGTTCACACCGTGCAGTGTGATATACGCAGCGGTATCGCAGCCTCTATGTGACATGCAGCGGACAGTTCACACCGTGCAGTGTGATATACGCAGCGGTATCGCAGCCTCTATGTGACATGCAGGGGACAGTTCACACCGTGCAGTGTGATATACGCAGCGGTATCGCAGCCTCTATGTGACATGCAGCGGACAGTTCACACCGTGCAGTGTGATATAAGCAGCGGTATCGCAGCCTCTATGTGACATGCAGCGGACAGTTCACACCGTGCAGTGTGATATACGCAGCGGTATCGCAGCCTCTATGTGACATGCAGTGGACAGTTCACACCGTGCAGTGTGATATACGCAGCGGTATCGCAGTCTCTATGTGACATGCAGCGGACAGTTCACACCGTGCAGTGTGATATAAGCAGCGGTATCGCAGCCTCTATGTGACATGCAGCGGACAGTTCACACCGTGCAGTGTGATATACGCAGCGGTATCGCAGCCCCTATGTGACATGCAGCGGACAGTTCACACCGTGCAGTGTGATATACGCAGCGGTATCGCAGCCTCTATGTGACATGCAGCGGACAGTTCACACCGTGCAGTGTGATATCAGCAGCGGTATCGCAGCCTCTATGTGACATGCAGCGGACAGTTCACACCGTGCAGTGTGATATAAGCAGCGGTATCGCAGCCTCTATGTGACATGCAGCGGACAGTTCACACCGTGCAGTGTGATATAAGCAGCGGTATCGCTCTATGTGACATGCAGCGGACAGTTCACACCGTGCAGTGTGATATAAGCAGCGGTATCGCTCTATGTGACATGCAGCGGACAGTTCACACCGTG
This sequence comes from Bufo gargarizans, assembly GCF_014858855.1. Classification (NCBI taxonomy): domain Eukaryota; kingdom Metazoa; phylum Chordata; class Amphibia; order Anura; family Bufonidae; genus Bufo; species Bufo gargarizans. The sequence goes on along the minus strand of NC_058084.1, from coordinate 437,257,635 downwards.
CAGTGTGATATAAGCAGCGGTATAGCAGCCTCTATGTGACATGCAGCGGACAGTTCACACCGTGCAGTGTGATATACGCAGCGGTATCGCTCTATGTGACATGCAGCGGACAGTTCACACCGTGCAGTGTGATATAAGCAGCGGTATCGCTCTATGTGACATGCAGCGGACAGTTCACACCGTGCAGTTCTGTCAGGCAGACCGGAGTCCGCTCTGAGGTAAAGTCCGGTGATTGACAGCCCGATCACCCTGCGAGACGGCGGACCGTGCGCGTCTGGGCGTGGTCTGTGAGTACACAGCCAATCAGAGCAGAAGTGGGCGCGGCCTAGCGTGTGGCGATCCCGAGGCAGCGCTCTTATGCTCAGTGCGGGCGGCCGGGAGCTCAGTGCTGTGCGGACCGCGGTTCGGCTGGATGATTCCTCGGACGCTTTGGATTATCGCTGTGTGTTGTGCCCGGGGAGGCTGAGGACGCGGTACCGGAGGAGCTGGCTTGTCTCTGGGGCTTTCTGCATGTCCGCGGTGTTGGATGGTGACATTTCGTACGACCCCTTGAAGACGGTGTAGAGCCGGGAGGACTGGGCTTGTAAATGGATCGCCAAGCTAGCCTGATCTCCATCTGGCTGCAACTGGAGCTCTGTGCCATGGCCATACTGCTCACTAAAGGTAGGTCTGCTCAATACCAGGCGGCCACCCCGGACCTCTCCTGCCTGGGTGATCGTAACCGCCTGCTTCAGTCTGTGCATTGTCACTTGTGGCTCCTCGAAGCCTGGAGACGTGTAGGGTACTGTGTACACTGAGCTCTGTGCAGCCGGTAAACTAACGCAAGTTGTGTAGGTGAAGTTGTAGGAACTGTAGGTATTTCCACGGCCACCAGGGGGCGCTGTCTGAGGCTTTTCAACTTCTGCTCTAATGAATGGGAAATGTGTTTGTAGATGGGAGTTGACACTGTGTCCATGTGCTGGATACATTGTAACGAAAGGGGCTTTCCTAGTTATTGGATTGTAACGTTTAGTATTTATACCGATGGGATACAAGTAATAGGAGTAGTTGTCCCTATTTTTATTATTTTTTTTTGTATACAATTTGAATAGTCATAATAATTTAATGGGATCTATTTTGGATGTTTTAATAAGCAGGTTTTTTATGCATTGCGATTTAAATAAAAGTAATCAGTTAATAAGATATTTTTTATTTTTTATTTTTTTTTATTTTTTTTATGGGCATTTTTATTTATTTTTAGTTTGTTGAAAGGGTTAAATGGCAATAAAAGTGCAGTGCTGTCTTTCCCCTAGGTGAAGGGGGGAGGTGTGACGAGGCTTAAATAGAGCTAAATATCAGCTCTTGTTGCTTCTGGGAGAAGCCTCCTGGCCCCATCAAAGGAGACAGAGATGAGGGAGTGATGGGAGTCCTGAGATACTGAAGCTATGCGCCTGATAATGATATAATTAGGGGCTCACATACTTCTGGCTGCTGCCGACTTCAAAAGACTTCAAGGAAGGAATGGGAAAAGTCTTCAGCCGTCTCCTGTAGCCATCTTGACTAGAAGCAGGCATTTTTGGTTAATAGCTACATAACAGTATAAAAAGGAGCAGGAGAACAGACCCCTCATTGTTCAGACGCCCTCGCTGCCCTATTAGGAGGGACTTCATACACAGAAAAAATAGGGAAATGCACGTTATTTCATTATATTCCCCAGATCAGACCTTCCTAGGTTCTCATTAGTCAATGTCAGTAGCCGCCTGGCTTCTATCACTGTAGACTGCCTTGCCCAGGAGCTTACACTTCAATCTGGGGTATCCCCTTGAGGAGGACACAAGTTGACTTGTTTCCCTAGGAGCACTTTGGCCTTTGGAAAGCCTGAGGGAGATCTGGTCAGTGCTAATGCAATGCCTCCTGTTACCCAGGCCCTCTTGTCATTTGGCTTCCATTAACTAGGCTATTAAAGGAGCCAGGCTGCGCGGAGGTGAAATCCGATCCCGAGGTGGGCTGCGCTGTAACATTTCAAGCTCAGGGGGGTATTGTGTGTAGTAGTCTGGGCCTTTTTTTTAAAGATAAGGCTGATGGGCCAAATCTTCACAAATAAACAAACATCTGGGGGCACTGGGATTATCTGCCGCAGCCTGGGATGCCTGAGGTTGTGATAGGTGGTTTTACATAGGACTGCAGGTAACCCTAACAGCATTCAGCTCTCCTATATTTAAAGACTTTATGCACAAAGACATCCCATTTCAGGAGCCTGTTGGGAAAGTTTTAATGGAGGCTTTTTTTTATTCTATGAATTGATTTTATTTTTTAACCTATTTTGTGGGCTTTGTCTCATTCCCCTCTTATTTTATCCGATCGCGTGCGAGGTTGTGGGCAGAGACATCGGGGTTGCAGTTCTGGCCGTTTTTTGCTGCTTTCCATTTCAGCCGAAAGGAATTGACTTTGGCAGACGCAGCGGCGATTGAAGAGTAGAACAGGTTTTAGACTGCTTTCTATGACCACTTGTACTCCGCCACTGCCACAGGGGTTGCGATCTTCTGGCCCCTAGTCATAGCGAACCTTGTATTATAATTTTTTTTTTTTTTAAGGTCCACCAGCAAATCTAATATAAATCGTGGAGTTGTGCTCTTCTTTCCTAGTTTTAAAAGGGGGGGGGGGGGGAGTTTATAATATAGAGGTTGATGCCTCTGTCGGACCTTCAGACCCCTGAATTGCATCTTCCATAAATCAGATAATTTTCGTATAGTGGAGACGACCCATAACAATTCTGTTCTGTTTTGCAGGAGAAATCCGATGCTACTGTGACGCTCCGCACTGTGTTGCAACTGGATACATGTGTAAATCGGAACTGAACGCCTGCTTCTCCAGGCTGCTGGACCCGCAGAACCCCAATTCACCCCTCACACACGGCTGCCTGGACTCTATTGCAAAAACGACAGAGATGTGCAAAGCCGCCCCAGACGAGAAGAGCGGCGCCACCGTGCCCAAACTGGAGTGTTGCCACGAGGACATGTGCAATTACAGAGGTCTTCACGATGTTCTCCCCCACCCCAAGAGTGAAACATCAGGTACGGAGAGCAATTTTCCAGAGTCAACCCCCTTTTCCTTGATGTATAGGCCTATGGCTGCCAAACCCCCGTGTGTCTGGTATTGATTTTGTTGTTAATGTAATTAGAGATACCGGTGGGAAAAGCATGGTTAGCGTTAAAGATGTATTTCTGTTAGGTGGCTTTGATGTCTGTCTGAACGCTTGGCTCCTGTCTGGCTTTTAGTGCCCGTGTACAGCTTTTTTTTTTATTTTTTTTCCAGTATTTGGAAAAAAAAAATGTTGCAGCTCTTCTGGTTTTATGTGCCCGTCTCTTGGGTTTGAAAGTCTCCTTTAAGCCAAAGGACAGTTTTGAAGGCCACAAAGGGCATTTGTGTGTCTCTGAATCTATGTATGCATGTTCCAGCACTGCAGGATATTAGGGGTAGCTTTAATCCAGACCTCAAGTATAATAATGAGCTATGAATATCGAAGGTGTCCTACTAATGCTTATTAACTCAAAGGGGAGGATTGATCATGCGAGGAATTTTTAGGGTGCAGCCAGTCTGTTTTTAGAAGCCAAAACCAGGAGTGAATTCACTAAAAAGTAGTCTGTCCCTAATACTTTCTCTCCTTTTATCACCCACTCCTGGTTTTTGCTTCCAAAACTGCATCTGGAAACCTGACCGTGTGGCCGTGCTCTCAAAAGTTGGTTTTGCCGGAGTCTGTGTTCCCATAACGTATGCCAAATGTCGCATGGTGTTTGATAAATTTGGTGCCTCTTGAGATGTTACCTACACTTTCCATGGCACTGGTGTAAGATTGGCAATTTTTGTGACTTAAAAAAAATAAAAATAACCATATACCTACTTGTAGACATTTTTCAAAAAATTTTTTTCCCTATTTTATGACTTTTTGAAGCCAGAGCTCAGGAAATTCCCCCCAAAAATGTACATTTCTTACGCATTTAAAATACCTAGTTCCTTTGGTATAGATGGCTCTAGAATTCTACAGCATTAATCCAATTTAAAGAGACCACTTTTTTTTTTTTTTTTTTTTTTTTTTGTTGACACTACTCAACTGAGTAAATTTTAGGGAACAAACGTTCATGAGAACGCTGGTCTCTTCTGCCCGTGTAAAGGTGCCGCTTGTTCATCGGGTGAGAATCTTTCATGTGGACACCTCAATCCTCGTTTCTGGGCAGCAGCTTGTGCTGTCCGAAGAGTGATCTGCTGCCCAGAAGCAATGGAATTTGGATGAAGACTGTCTGTAGCCGATGCTAATCCTCAGACAGGGGAGGTCCTTCTGAAGGTGTGTACACACCTTTAGAAGGACCCTCCGATGAGCTGATTAGAGTATTGGTGCTGCTAGGACCCACATGAATTGTTATTTTGAAGGACCGCTTTGGCAAGTGGAGAGTTTCTCTGCAGTGCCTCCACAGGAGAAGTAAAGCATTACACAGCAGTTGTTGACATCGGTGTGAGCTGCCTGCGTAGTGCATGGATGTGCCACCCTTCATTAGCTAAAGATCCATAATGCTACTTGTTGTTGTGCCTAAACTAAAGTAGACTTATTTCCTTTTATCTTTGCAGGTGGTGGTAGCAAGTACCAACACGAAAGCACAAGGAACCTCATCACAAAGGTCCAAGAGCTTACGTCCTCCAAAGAACTGTGGTTTAGAGCTGCTGTCATCGCCGTGCCCATTGCTGGTGGATTGATATTGGTGCTTCTCATAATGCTTGCGCTAAGGATGCTCCGCAGCGAGAACAAGCGATTACAGGACCAAAGACAACAGATGCTCTCCAGACTGCACTACAGCTTTCACGGACACCATTCCAAAAAGGGACAAGTGGCCAAGCTAGACTTGGAGTGCATGGTACCAGTGACGGGCCATGAAAACTGTTGCTTGACTTGTGATAAAATGAGGCACACCGACCTCGGCAATGACAAAATCATATCTTTGGTTCATTGGGGGATGTATAGTGGGCATGGAAAGCTGGAATTTGTATGACCACATTGAGGAGGCGTAGGAGGATCCAGTAGACTTCGCCTTACTCGGTTCTGCTGGATAGAAGCACTTTATCTTTTTTTACAAAGACATTAAACTTTCATCCTAGGAGAAATATGGGATCTTGCGCAGGCAGAATACCTGATGTTACTTGTGAAAGATTCCTGAAGACGTCTTATTTGCACAAGGGTGAAGCCGAGGACTTATTTGAGTTATTTCTTTAAACTAATGCAGGAAGCGAGATGTAGAGGTTGTACACACTGTCACCAATGTTTTCTTACATTTGGGGAGCTAATATTGGTCATTGAAATAAACTGTACACAATGTACATGTTTCTATATGTTTAATGTAAAGATTTTTTTTTTTTAAATATATATATTTTGTCTGAAACTGTGTGCCTGAGATTTTGATTTCCATGGCCCTTGGGTCAAAAGTGTCTATGTAGGAGAGGCTTCATTATGGACACCTACAGATCTGCGGTGGCATATGAAGCTTCTTGCAGCATGAAAATGAAATGGAGACACTTGAACAGGTCTATATATAAAGCCGTACACAACAGGAAAACCTCTTGCGTTCTTCTGTTTGACATTGGCTTTAGTGGTCACTTCTAGATACAGCAGCCTTTGAGGACACGGTGGTAGCCGCTGCACCCAAATGGTGGCAGTTAATGCAATTTTTTTTTTTTTGGGAGTCGGGGGGCGGCTATGGGGGGAAGAGGCAAAACTAAAGCTGCTGGAAAATAAAGATCAACCTTTTGGCTCAGGATATCTCCAGATGAGTGGCATCTACAGAGATGGTCATCTCGTGCTACTCCATCTCTGGATATCTAGAGCCAAGGTTAACGGTAAGGAAGAACATTTATGCTGCTCTTCTGCTGAATTATGACCCCCTGCCTAAGATGTGTGGTTTTTGGGTTTCCTCTATAAACTATTTATCTAATATATTTCTGTAACTGTTCCAGTATGGTGAGAAATATTGCAGGCTTGGAAAGAAAATGCAGATATGGAAATCTGTTATAAGGAGAAGGGAGGTGTAACGTGGGGCAAACCTGGGGCCACTGCAGAGTTCTGCTCTCCCCTGGAGTCATCTGTCAGTGTGGGGGGCTGTGGAGGGAGATCTGTCGGTGGATTAAGTCGCATACATTTGGTTTGTGAACATGGATGTTGCTTGTAACGATATTCCTCCGTCCAGAGGCTAAAAAAAAACCCATTGCTGTGATCCTATTGATGAGGTTGGATCCATGAAGCTGTAGAGCTGAATGCCACCTTTTTAGGGACACTTGTCAGAATAGGGATATACTGTGTTAAGACCTCCTATACAGATAGGTGTCAGTTTGGTGCTGCTATCAGGGGAGTAGGTTATATAAAAGGTTAATCCTAGTGATAATAATAGGCGTAGGATTGGGATACCAGCATAACTTGTTCCATTCGCTTTTGAGCGAGTTCTAAGAACAGCCAAACGTGAGCATGCTGGGATCTGTAGTTTCACCACACTTGGCGTGCAGGAGGGTGGGTTTAGATGAAGATAGTCTCAGGGATGGTCTGATTGAGAAACTGAGGATTCCTTCACATGCGGCAGGTTTTATTGCGGAAATTTCCGTGACTTAAATCCATTTAGTTATTTTATGCACTTGTATAGTGCTACTATGTTCCGCAGCGCTTTACAGACATCAGAAACCAACTGTCCCTAATGGGGCACACACTCTAAGGTCCCTTTGGAGTGTGTGGGGGGGGGGGGACCGGAGGAAACCCACACAAACACGGGGAGAACATACAATCCCCATGTAGATGTTGTTGGAATTGAACCTAGGACCCCAGTGCTAACCACTGAGCCACCATGCTGCCCTTTCCATTCATTTGATTGGATGGATTTCTCCAAGCTCCATTCAGGTGAGAGGAATGGAGTGCTTCCGTTCCGCAAAAAGATAAAACGTCCTATCTTTTTGCAGCACTGGCGGACCCATTGAAGTGAATGGGTCTGATCCGCTGTGGCTGCCCCACCATTGGTGTTCGTGCATTGCGGCCGGCAATTTGCGGGCCGCAGAACGGCCACGGGGCGCACATGTTCGTGTGCAGGAGGCCTAAAGCTGACTAATATTTTTGACATGCTAAAAGTCCAACAAAAAAAGTTCTAGAACTTTGAAAAAAACCACAGTATAAAACTATGCCTTTTAAGGGTAAATACACGTGTTCAGGGTTTATGTGCGGGAAATCTGTATGGGTAATCCGCATCAATGAATAGCGTAGAGAAAATCCGGTCAGGAAAACTAAAATTGACATGCTGCGGATTTTAAAATCTGCGCTGTAGGTCAAAATCCGAGCGGAAAAAATCTGCATCGTGTGCATGAGAATTTTAAATTCTGATAGGATACAATATACATGACCTACAGTGCAGATTTTCCGCACAATCTTGATTGTGTGTATTTAGGCTACTTTCACACTAGCGTTTTTCTTTTCCGGCGCGGAGTTCCGTCCTAGGGGCTCAAATCCGGAAAAGAACTGATCAGTTTTATCCTAATGCATTCTGAATGGAGAGTCCGTCCCTCAGGATGTCTTCTGTTCAGTCTTTTTGACTGATCAGGCTTTTCAGAAAACCGTAGCATGCAGTATATTTACCTCCGGCCAAAAATCCTGAACACTTTGGGCCAGATTTATCATGACTGACAGCTGACTCCACTTTCACATATGACTAAAGTCAGTTTTAGCCAAGTCAGATTTATGATCGGCCTTTTAAGACTGTAATAAATGTGGTTTGACAGTAGCAGTTTATCCGTCAGTAAGCAGCTTTACAAAAGTCGCACATCTTTATGAAAAAGTCGCACGTTTTATGAAAGTCGCATGTTCTATTAAAAAGTCTCATAAGATAAGCATGGTCCTCACTGGAGTGAAATTGCGACTTTTTAAAAAAGTCCCAATAGTAAATCTGTCTAGAGATTCATTTACATAAGAAAACACGCCCACTTTCAGAAAACTGGCAAGCATAGTGCAGAGCAGAAAAAAGTCGCAAATTTGTGCGCAGTTTTAGCCTTTGGGACTTTTTTGAGACTTTTTCACTCCATTATTCTGACCTGAGCTAATGATAAATCTGGCCCTTTGACTGAACGCCTGATCAGGCTTTTTCCCCCATTGACTTGCATTAACGCCGGATCCGGCGCCGTGTGTTCAGTCAAAACGGATCCGGCTTTTGCATGTTAAACACGAAAAATAGGAAAAAAAGTTAAAGTCCATAAATGGCGGATCCGTTTTTTCCAATGCATTTTTCCATTGTGATCGAAAGCCTGATCAGGATTCAAATGTAATCAGTTTTCACGTTTTTCCGGATCCGGCGGGCAGTTCCAGTGTCGGAATTGAAGCCGGATTCAAACAACGCTAGTGTGAAAGTTGGGGTGGATATTATTTATTCCCATAACTCGCGCACAGTGTCTGTGCATTGGGGACCGTATATTGCGGACCTGCTGTTTGTGGGCATGAGGTTGAGATTATTATTTTAAGGGTCCGATCCTGGTTTTTGCATTAAACGAAAAAACAAACGCACTAAATTTTAGCAATAAAACACTGTAAAAACGTGAATGGAAAATACAATTTACTAACAAGATGATGACTAAAATTAGGCATGAGTGTATAAGAAAGATGTAGGTCTTTATGCTGCACATTTGCAAAAAAAAATAAAAAATATACGGTATATATTTCACTGTGTAAATGGGGAGAAAATACTGTGCAAAGTAAAAAAAAAATCTGGTCTTGGTGTCCAGGTCCATTGAAACGTCCGCAATTTCGGAACGGAATTGCGGACCCGTTCATTTCTATGATGTGCTGCCCGGACATGGAATTGCGGACCCGCAATTCCATTCCCGAAAAAAAAAGAATATGTCCTATTCTTGGCCGCAATTGCGGACAAGAATAGGCATATTCTATTAGTGCTGGCAATGTGCGGTCCGCAAAATGCGGAACGCACATTGCCGCTTTCTGTCTTGTAGATCCGCAAAACACGTTGCAGAAGCGTGAATGGACCCTTAGGCTGGGTCCACATGTGACTGAACAGCTGTAGAGTTGGACAGTACCGGCAAAGTGAGAATTTCTGAATTCTCATCCACACGTGTGTGTGCAACAAGTGCAGCTATGGATTTGCAGCATGTCGATTTATACAGCCGATTTTGCTCTTTGACTGGAGAGGGTTAAATTCGCTGGCTTTTTATGTGGGGGAAAAAAATGCACATAAGGCCTCATGCACACGATCGTTGTTTCATTCTGTGTCCGTTTTTTTTCGTGATTTTCTGCGGACCCATTGACTTTCAATGGATCCGTTAAAAACTCAGCTAATGCACCGTTTGTCGTCCGTAGTTTCAGTCCATCAAAAAAAATATAACCTGTCCTATTATTTTTTTTCCACGGAAAACGGTTTGCGGACCCAAAAATAAAGGTTGACACACGGAAACTGATCACGGAACCCCATTTTGCGGAACGGAACACAACAACGGTTGTGTGCATGAGGCCTTATACACATGGTTTTGTAGCATTTTTTCCCTCTGGATTCTCAGTCGCTTGTGAACCCAGCCTAAGACCTCATTCTTATCTCCGTCAGGCTGGGTTCAGACCTGAGCGCTGTGTATGCGCGATTCTCCGGCGTCTCACCTACGCGGCTCCAGTAGTATGCGAACGCCCATTGTCGCGCGTTCCCGGAAGTCTATGTACGGGAACGCGCGACAAGACGCCCCAAAGTCGCTCATGTACTTCTTTGAGCGTCGGGCGTTTTACAGTGCGTTCGTACGCGCTGTAAAACGCCCAGGTGAGAACCATTCCCATAGGGAAGCATTGGTTTCTCCTTGTTGAGCGTTTTACAGCGCGTAGGAACGCGCTGTAAAACGCTCAGGTGTGAACCCAGCCTCAAGCAGATTTGGTTGCCTGATCCAGCAAAAATGTCAGAAAGTGGACGGACCTCATTATGTCAATGGGGATCTGGCGGTGAGCAAGTGAATTTGGAAACATCGGATCCTGTGAACTCTGCCTACAGCCTCCTCAACATTTCCCACGTCCGTGACAAAAGGCGTACATGTTTCATCAGTGAAGATGTCCGTGAAGGACCCGTGGTTGGTCCGTCTGACATCTGTAATTCAATGAGAATTGCTCAGCTGGAAAATTTATTTCCAAAGACCCTTCTATCATTCAGTGAAAAACGGACGGACCAAGGATGCCATCAAAGTAGTGCATGTCCCTGTGTTGTTGTGTTGTTTTTTTTTTAGCGACCCACGGTCAGTAAAAAATTACTGAAAAAACACACTTAAATCAATGGGTACGTGTTCTGTCCTCAGAAAATGCATGTCAGTGAAAAACGGAAATGTGGACGAGGCCTAAGGCTACCTGCGCACAACTCAATACAGTACCAGCAAAGTGAATGCGTCTTGAGAAATGCGTTTTTATGTTTGATCCATTGTATGGATATTAAAATTCGCAGCAGATCAATTGTTTCTGCAAGTGTTGTAGTGCGGATTTCATCCTTCCCGATGCAAAGCGTGAGATCTGCGTCAAAACTGCATCAAAATCCACAATTGTCATAACACGGAAATGCAAAGAAATCAACATGAACATAGAAACCCGCACTCGTCTGTACACGGTGTGGATTACGCATGGATTTTTGTGCGGAAATAACGCAGCATAAGGGCTCATTCAGAGACCGTATCCACTTTTGCTGCGGATCCGCAAAACAAGGACACTGGCTGTGTGCGTTCCACCTTTTGCAGAATGGCCAACCCTATGATAGAAATGCCTATTCTTGTTTGCAATTGCGGACCAGAGTAGGACATGCTCTATCTTTTTTGCGGGGCCAAGGAATGGAAGGAGGGATGCGGACAGCACACGGTGTGCTGCCTGCATCTTTTGTGGCCACATTGAAATAAACGGGTCCGCATCCAATCCGCAAAATTGCGGAATTGATACGGACACAAATATACGGTTGTTTAAATGGGTCCTAAGGGTATGCACACGAACATATTTTTTTCCGTGTCCTATCCATTTTTATATTTTTTTTTGTGGCCCATATTCGGAACCATTAACGACAATTGGGGCCGCAAAAAACGGAAATGATTCCATGTCCACATAGCCGTGCCACTAGAACATGTCCTATTATTGCATTACGGAGAATAATAGGACTGTTCTATTAGGGGCCGGACATTCTTTTCTTCAAAACGCTGGACGCACACGGCTGGTATCTGTGTTTTGTGGATCTGCAATTTGTAGACCGAAAAACAGCCAACGGTCGTGTGCATGAGCCTAAGGCCTCATGCACACGACCGTTGTGTGCATCCGTGGCCGTTGTGCCGTTTTCCGTTTTTTTTTCGCGGACCCATTGACTTTCGTGGAAAAATCGGAAAATGCACCGTTTGGCAGCCGCATCCGTGATCCGTGTTTCCTGGCCGTGAAAAAAATATGACCTGTCCTATTTTTTTCACGGACCCATTCAAGTCAATGGGTCCGTAAAAAAAAACACGGATGCACACAAGATTGTCATCCGTGTCAGTGATCCGTGTCCGTTTTCTCCTATCATTTCAATGACAAACTTGACTTTGATTTTTTTTTCATTTTTCATGTCAGTGGATCCTCATAAAATCAAGGAAGACCCACGGATGAAAAAACGGCCACTGATCACGGACCTACAGACCCCGTTTTTGCGGACCTTAAAAAAAAAACGGTCGTGTGCATGAGGCCTAAGGAACAGCAAAGTGAATGAGACGACACAAATCTCACTTTTTTCTGTACGGTATTTGACCTGTTGTGTGGATTTAGTAATCCACAGCATGTCAATTGTTGGTGCGAATTTCTCCCTTTGCAATCCTTGGGTGAGATCTGCCGGAAATCTGGATCAAATCCGCACCAAAAACCACCGGTGACATGGTTTTGGTGCAGAAACACAGAGAAATCCGCACGAAAACCGCCTGGAATTTCTGTTATCTGCATCCAGGTGTAGGTACAGCAAGGCCTCATCCACATTTCCGGATTTTCCAGACAGCGAACGTGCCCATTGATTTTAATGTGTTTGTACATCAGTATTTTTTTTTTTACTGACCACGGGTCAGTAAATAGAATTCCGGAGACCGGCACTAATTTGGTCCATGATGCGGACCAAACACGCCTATTGAAGTCTATGAAAATCACGTACACAACACGGATGGTGTCTGTTTTTCACTTAAGACTGATAGGAGATGATTTGCAAATTAATTTTCAGTTGAGCAGTGTCCGTGTAGTATGGATGACACACGAAAGGTAAAAACGGACACATGTATGAAACACAGACGCTTTTTTTTCACGGATGTCAAACTGACACGGAAATGTGGACGTCATCTAAAGGTGTCCATACATACGCCACCGACAAATTAAGGGCTAATGAACATGGCCTCTCCTGTTTTTGCAGTCCGCAAAACACGGATTCCAGCTGTGTGCGTTCCGTATTTTGCAGAAGAGAATGTCAGGCTCTCTATAGAACTGTCCTATCCTTGTCCGTAATGCGAACAAGAATTGGACATGTTCTATTTTTGTGCTGCGCCACGGAACGGACATATGGAGGTGTGCGGTCTGCATCTTTTGCGGCCACATTGGAGTGAATGGATCTGCATCTGACTGGCACAAAATGCGGGAAAAAACAACGGTCCTGTGCACAAGCCCTAATATGTATGGGCAGGGGGGGGGGCCTCCTGACTAACACCGCCCAACCTCTTTCAGACGTGGGGGATGGGTGTTGGATTTTAAGCTTCATCCCCTCCTCTCCATCTCACATCCGCTTTGCTGGTGCTGTAAAGCGATGCATATTTGCCACATGCAGACCCATGACGGCCAGTCCGCAGCGTATTTGCTACGTGTGAACATACCCCATGATGTCAATGCGGAAAACAAAGCGTGCGCTCTGTGATATGGCTCCCACAGACTTCCATCGCCCCATATTGTACCTCAATGTGCATCTCACGTTCCATGAAGTCGCACCGATGCGTCTTTTCTGTAAAATTTATAGGGAATCTGAAAAAAAAAAAGAAGGAAATCTCGCGTCCTATCAGATGCCAAATTAAGATTAGGAAGAGAGGAACCACAAGGAATGGCGAGAACTGGGCCGGGGCTACAATCTTTAACTTGAGACTCTTCACATGCGATACTACAACACCCAGCATACAATGAACGGTCTTGCTGAGAGTTGTAGTTTAGTAAAAAAGAATAAATAAATAATAATAAAATTGCTCCATGGGGTACATAACAAGCAGAGCCGCACTGCAAGGACTCATGTACACAACCGCATGTATTTTGCGGTCCGCAAAAAAAGCGGATGATGTCCATGTCGCATCCGTTTTTTGTTTTTTTTTGCAGATCCATTGTAACAATGACTGTCCTTGTCACCAAAACAGACAAGAATATATATATATATTTTTTCAAGCTCCATTGAAGTGAAAAAAACGGAACAGGAACGGAAAAAAAATATGTTCAAGTGCATGAGCCCCAAGGATGGCATAATTCTTGGCGCAGCGGACAGACGCAGCCTGAATGCAAAGCCGTGTGTAAAGTGACAGGGTCTCCAGCCCTGATATTGTTCTGCGAGACTTTAGAATAACTTTGTAAATGATCCCCCGGCCCCGCCGGAGCCCCTCCATTGTCCTATCTCCTGTAGACGCCTGTCTTTGTAATGCTACTGTTGCTTGCTCAGTGATGACCACACCTAGGCCTTCTTTTAATTAAAGTCCCAACAAGAGAGGGAGGGGATCTTCTGAAGGATTGTCCTCCTGATGGAGATAACATGGAGGAGACAAGGATCAGAGTATTGTGTGTAATTGCTGGGCGTCAGGGGTTGCCATTTAATGAAACATCCAAAACTGCTTATGAGATAACTGATGGCAAACGCGCATTTGGCAGACAGCTACCTTTCCCTGTACATATGCATGCTCAGCCAAGCGTTGTGAATGGGAGAGCGGAGAAAGCTGCCGCTAGACACCCCTGGTGGCGGTTTATCTGCCCAAGAACTAAAGGAGTGGACATGTTGTAATCCAGCTGCCCAATCCTAGTCTCCATTTGCAGTTATGGAAGAGTCCCTTGGCCAGCGGCTTTCTCCCTTCTTCAGGACACATGGACGCTGGGCCGAGCAGAGTGTGTATGTCTGGAGAGATAGCTGTTGTCTGATTCTGTATAACACCCCACACCGCTTGTCAACTGTAATAACGCCAGTGAAACTAACTTGACATTTGCAGCTCATGCACACGACCATGATCAGCCCGGGAAACACAGTCCGTGGGCCTACGGGATCGACCGGGCTGACCGCGGCTTCCCCGAATTAAACTGACTGGATCATAGTATTTAATGATGCAATCAGTTTATATCTAATCGCGGATCTCTTAAACTGAACTCAAAGTTCGATACAAAAGATCCGCCATCAGATACAAACTAACTGTATCATAAATTACTGCAGTCAGTTCTAGTCAGGGAAGCCGCGGTCAGCCCAGGAGATCCGGCAGACGCATGAGCCTAAGAGGTTGTTTGTGTCCTGTTAAAAGGGTTTTCCGGCCTGTCCTCAGGATAGGTCATCTATATCTGATCGGTGGGGATTCGACTCCCGATCAGCTCTTTTTGGAGACAGTAGCGCTGCAGCCTCTTCCTAGGTGACGTCACATTCATCGGTCACATGGCATTTGCCAGTGAAGCTCTGGGCAGAATCTGGCAGAATAAAAGTCTAGATTTTCACTATTCCTGATGATAAATGCTCCACAAAAGGTATGTGTGAACTGCTGTCTGCAGCGTCTACTTAGTGCTGTCAGCAGTTTTGCATGGTCAGAACTGCTGGCAGATGCCCTTTAAACATGTCTCAGTATGCGGATCCATGGATTCCCATGTCTCTGTGACACGTGCATTGGGCAGTGTTGCATTTGACGTGACATTCTACATACTTTGGAGTGATATATCAGATTCTCTCATTTTATTGTGTAATTACCCGTATTAACCATTTAAGCTCTTGTTTTAATGAACAATTCCTGCAGAATTTATTACCGTCCTGACACAAGCGGCAGTTGTCTCTGCTTCCTCCATCCATTTCATGGCAATTGTCAATGGTCTAATGACTCCACTGTGGTCTCTTTTACAACCTCTATTTGTAGGCAAATGAGGCCAGAGCTGCCATGCTGCTGCGGCCTGCTGCCTTCTCATGGACGACTTGTCTCCGGTGTCATGATTCTAAAAGAATAGCATTATCTTACCCATTAATACGGAGCCCCTGACTACAGAGGAGGCCCTGCTTGTCCAACTGATTAGAGGCTATTTGTTACTATTGCTAATTGACTGAATTGTCCACATTACCATACAGATGTCATGTACTGGGCCAGACTTCCCGGCATCTCATTCAATTTAACCCTTTAAAAAAGTGGCTTGTTTTGAACAGCAAGAAAAAAAAAAATCCTTTTTTTTTTTATTTTCACATTTCAAAAGTCCTAACGTTTCTATTTTTATTTTTCATTTAATTTTATTTTTATTTTGTATTTTCTCATAATTTTTTCATGCTTTTTTAATGACTTTTACATGTGGCATGGTAACTTTTTTCTGAGGGGCAGTATTAGGCCTCATGCACACGGACATTTTTTTTTGCGGTCCGCAAAAACGGTTTCCGTTGTTCTGTGATCCGTGTCCGTTTTTTCTTCCGTGGGTCTTCCTTGATTTTTGGAGGATCCAGGGACATGAAAAATGAAAAAAAAATCTAAGTCAAGTTTGCCTTTGAAATGATAGGAAAAAACGGACACGGATCACGGACGCGGATGACAATCTTGTGTGCAGCCGTGATTTTTCACGGACCCATTGACTTGACCCATTTTTTTCACGGACTGGAAACACGGATCACGGACGCGGATGCCAAACGGAGCATTTTCCGATTTTTCCACTGACCCATTGAAAGTCAATGGGTCCGCGGAAAAAAAAAAACGGAACAACGGCCGCGGATGCACACAACGGTCGTGTGCATGAGGCCTTATTGTGAAGATACCAAAATATATAGATTATGTAATTATACAGATAATTATATATATTATGTAGATTATAAACTCTTGTGGGCAGGGTCCTCTCCCCCTTCCAGTTTTTTAATACTTTCTTGTATTTTTATATTATGTAACCCCCTCTTGATGAACAACGCCATGGAATTAATGGCACTTTCAAATAAATAATAATAATCATATGTTTTTTTTTATGTTTTTCTACTTTTTCACAATAAAAACACATTGGCCAGATTTACTAATGTGTTGGCACCTAGAATATCTTTATAAATGTGACACAGATTGGCGCAATAGAATGCTACTAGGACTTCTCCAATTTTTTCCAACTAGTTCAAAAGGGTTCCTGGCTTAGCATGAAGGGGCATGGCTTCACTAGAAAATGGTTGTGATGTTTTGCGACAAAATTGCTCCATAAATCTGGTGTAAAATTCAATTTCAAAGTAAGCCAACCAATAGTTGGTATAGAGCTAAAGCGCATATACAAGCGCTGACCGAGGAAGCAACAATGTTGGCTGTTGTAGTACTTCCAGTCTCTCTCACTAAAGAAACT
The DNA here is from genome assembly GCF_014858855.1 of Bufo gargarizans. Classification (NCBI taxonomy): domain Eukaryota; kingdom Metazoa; phylum Chordata; class Amphibia; order Anura; family Bufonidae; genus Bufo; species Bufo gargarizans. The sequence continues at coordinate 437,241,068 of NC_058084.1, read as the reverse complement.
TTGAAATAACCATAGGTGTTTTAGGCTACTTTCACACTCGAGTTTTGGCTTTCCGTTTGTGAGATCCGTTCAGGGCTCCAAAAACGGATCAGTTTGCATTCTAATGCGTTCTGAATGGAGAAGGATGCGCTCAGAATGCATCCGTTTGCATCAGTTCAGTCTCCGTTCCGCTTTGGAGACGGACACCAAAACACCGCTTGCAGTGTTTTGGTGTCCGTCTGATGAAACTGAGCCAAACGGATCCGTTCTGACACACAATGTAAGTCAATGGGGACGGATCCGTTTTCTATGACACAATCTGGCACAATAGAAAACGGATCCGTCCTCCATTGACTTTCAATGGTGTTCAAGACGGATCCGTCCTGGCTATGTTAAAGATAATACAAACGGATCCGTTCTGAACAAAAGCAGACGGTCGTATTATCGGATCCGCACAAAACGCGAGTGTGAAAGTAGCCTTATCCTGTTCTTATTAACCCTTTCTGCAGTTGGGGGTTCAGATTTATGATCTTGCATTGCCAATCCCTATCAAAGTGTGGAAGGTGCTTGAGCAATATTCCTTCTGCAGAGCCGCAAAGTTCCTTACCATAAACGGGCTGCACCTGACTGGCGTTATCTCGCATGGCATTGATGTGGTGTTAGACCTTGTAAGACGGCTTGTCTCCTTCACTCAGCAGTGCTCTTATTTTGAAGCTTTTTCTTAGGCTCAGAGATAAAGGTTCTCTGAGCTGGAGGCCTGGTCTGCAGACTCTCTTTCTCACGTCCTTCCTGTAACATTCCTCAGACTAGACTCACTAACTAGGGAGTGGACCTTAGTCTATCACCCTGGCCACCTAGCCAGTAAACCAATGTTGACCACGTAACCGCCTACATATTTGCCACTGGGTTTACACAATGCGTAGAAAAGTAACCGCTTTACCTATAAATCACAGTATTTAACTTGGTTACTTTGAATGAACCCAGCAGTAATTAACCCTTTGCAGTGCCCTGACCTTTTTGCTACTTTCTCATAGTAAGCGAGCCTCTCACAGTCCGGAGAAACATTCACACCATTATCATGTAGTTCCTAAAATATAATGAACTCCCACCCATTGAAGAACGGTAGGCACGGTTTATCCCGGGTCACGTTCTGGCATGGATTTTTTTTTTGTTGCCTTTAGTAAATAACAAGGTAATTGTGCAGCAATGGCTGACAAGGTTTATTTGATTCTGACCCAAGAAACTAAACATCTTTCATGGTGTAAGTTTTCACCAAGGATCCTGGAAGCCATCTGAATGTCTACTATTTACACTTGAGACCACAGGGGTTTTGACCTTGCCTTAAAATACCAAACGTCTGCTTTTGAAATGGCTAAATGCTTGCATGTAAAGAGTCTGTAAATCTGGTTTCAATAGCTGGTGATTAGAGGCTGATCCCAGAGGTTTAGAGTAAGTACCAGCCTCTGCAATCAGTGCGCCGGGAGGGCGGCTGGAACACAGGAGGCCTCCAAAAACCGGCACAACAGGAGCCTGCTGGTAGTGGGTTTGTAACAATGAGGTAAATCCTATTTTGTGAGGAAATTAAAGCACAAAAGGCTGATGTTTCGTGGCGGGGATTACAGCTAAATGCTTATTTTTGTCCGGTTAGTTTGGAGTTCCTTCCTTTGTGGCTCTGTAATCCTAAAATCTGTAATATTGGTGTAATGTTGGAATAGTGTCACTCTAACCTTGTTGGTATAAGCCGTGTCCAGACAGAGGATTTCTTGCAGGATGATTTTTTTTTTTACAATTATCTCAATTTTATTATTTATCTTTTAGGATTTATTAGAATATTTAAAGAAAAGATTCAATCGCAAAAACCAATTTTTAAAAATTTTGAGAATTTAACATTTAAAATTTGTGTCTCTCTTTCTTCCCAAGACTTAAAAGGGTATTCCCATCTTGGACATTGGGGGCATATCTCTAGGATATGCCCCCCAATGTCTAATAGGTGCGGGTCCCACCTCTGGGACCCAGACCTATTCTTAGAACGGAGCTGACAAAGTGACGGAGGGCGCACCACACATGTGTGACCGCCCTACGTTAATTTCTATGGGAAAATAGCCGAGCGGCACGCTCGACCATTGAAATGAATTGGAAGCGCACTGCGCAAGCTCAGCCACCTCTCCATTCACTTCTATGGGGCTTGCGGAAAAAGCCGAGCCAGCGCTCAGCTATTTTCAGCAGTCCCATAGGAATGAATGGAGAGCAGCCGAGCAACAGCGGTGCGCCGCCTGTCACTTTGTGCAGACTTCGTTCTTCCCAGCGGCGGGACCAGCGCCTATCAGACATTGGGGGCATACAGTATCCTAGCAGTATGCCCCCAATGTCCAAGATGGAACAACCCCTTTACGATATTGATGGCCCATCCTCAGGATAGGGCATCTGTGTCATTGGTGGAGGTCTGACTCCCGTCACCCCACCGATCAGCTGTCGAAACAGGCCGCGGCTCTCCGGTGAGCGCTGCATCCTTTTGCATTGAGGATAGGTCGTTTATATTGTACTCCGGAAGGCCCTTTTAACATTATTACCACTTCTAGAGTCAGAAGAGATCTATTGTAATCCATAAATACATAAGGAAGAAGGAATGTCATACAATGGGGATTCATGTGCAGGCAATAACTAATTATAATTGTTAGAATTTGTACAAGTCCAACTTTTAGGTCATAAAGGGTTTATCTGGGACTGAAATATTGATTACCAGATGGGCCCTGGTTTGAACTCGCCAGTTGGTTTAGTTATTACAGAGCTTTTATTATACTACCAATTGCATTACTTAAAGGGGTTACATTTTAATGACCTCAGGATAAGTCATCAATATGTGACTGGCGACAGTTTGTATCAGGACATCTCTGCTGATCAGCTGCGGGACGTTCACATTGCTTACGTTTTTCGAGCCCAAGCTGAATGGATTCTGCTAATGCACAGCGCGTCTTCTGCAACAGAAGAAATATGCAGAAGTATCTCCCAGGGAAAGAGAACCATCTCACTACTTTTGGAAGTAGCTCCCTATGAGTCAAAGTCTGGCTTGGGACACACACAGCAGCTCCATACGAAGCTGGTCTCCTTAAACGGGTTGTCTCAGACATCGGTGGCATATCGCTAATATCGCAGGACAAACCTCTGAGACCTGCTCCTATCTCCAGTAGGGGACTCGCGAAGTCAGCGGAGAGTAGGTGCGCATGCGCGGCTGCCGTCTGTTCATTTCTATGGGACTCATCAAAATAATAGGCTATTTCTCGGAACTCCCATAGAAATGAATGAAGACCATGCGCGGCGTGCTCTCCTTCATTTATGGTGGCCTGTTCTGGAGATAGGATGGGTTTCAGAGGTGATAGCCTAGTGGTATGCCATCAAAGTCTGAGATGAAACAAGCCCATTAAGTAGAGCCCCTAAACTACATCCCAAGGCATCTCACTCAGCCAGCCAGAATCCAACTCTGTACTGCTGACGGGCGAGCACTCCGAAACAGCTTCAGATGGATGGATATTTGGCTTGGCTATTTTTCATTGTCATGTTCCAAGGCTTGTTAAAAAGTCTGACTTTGACCCATAGGGAGCCACTTCCAGAAGGTGGCACAAGCAAGACAATTTTCTTTCCATGGGAGATACCTCTTTGCATATTATTTTTGCATGTAGCATAGTCTCACACTAGCATTTCAGAGCTCTCTGGATCCGGCATTAACGGACACTCCCCGAATACCTGCCGGCGCCATTAACAATAATGCGGACCGGCAGAGATCTGGCTGTTACCTGGCTAATATGCAGAGAATCGGCCGGACAAATAGCACTGTGCACAGGAGTCTTAGGGCTCATGCACGTTCCGTGTTTTGCTTTCCGTATACGGACCGTATCCGGAACCATTCATTTCAATGGATCAGCAAAAAAAAAAAAAAAACGGAAGGTACTCCATATGCCTTCCGTTTCCATATTTCCGTTCCGTTCAAAGATAGAACATGTCCTATTTTTGCCCACAAATCACGTTCCGTGGCTCCATTCATGTCTTCCGTATCCGTTCCGTTTTTGCGGAACCATCTATTGAAAATTTTATCCCCAGACCAATTTTTTGGGTCCATTCACACGTCCGCAGTGTTTTGCGGATCCGCAAGAAACCGGGCCGGCACCCCAATAGAAATTTGAATTCTTGTCCGCAGCTGCAGCTGTTCTATTTTTTCTTTGCGGAGCCGTGGACCGGAAGTTCGGGGCCGCGGATTGGAAATGCAGATGCGGACAGCACCCGTTCCGCATAATTGCGGAACGCATCCGGACCCAAAGTGCGGACATCTGAATGGCGCCTAAACATTATTGTGTGCTTCCATTTCCGTTCTGCAAAAAAACAGATCACAAATGGAAACCAAACGGAAATACGCAACGGAAACAGAAACACTGAAACAAAAAAATGGAATTACGGATCCGTGAAAAACGGACCCTAAAACCATACGGTCGTGTGCAATAGGCCTTAGTTTGCCGGGTTGCGTCCGGATGTCCACTGGTCCCCATTATAGTTAATAGAGCTGGCGGACATTCAGGCAGCGTCCGGCAATGCTTTTTCCAGACATCTCCGGCAGGCTGTTCCCTAGTCTGAAGCTAGTCTAAGTGTCCATACACAGCTGGTCTCCAAGTATCCCCCTAAAGCCTCGTCCACATTTCCGTTTTTTCACTGACGTGTGTTTTCTGCATTTTCCGCAGACAGCACACATACCCATTGATTTAAAGGAAACCTGTCACCCTGATTTTGCGCATAGAGCTGGGGACATGGGCTTCTAGATGGCCACTAGCACATCTGCAGTACCCAGGTCCCATAGCTCTGTGTGCTTTTATTGAGTTAAAAAACAGTTTTGAGTGATATGCAAATTACCTGATATGAGTCCTGTAGCAGGAGATGAGTCAAGCGGAAAGGAGCCCAGCACCGCCCCGCGTCCTCCGAATCTCCTCCTTGCTGGCTGACGTCACTGAGCTGGAGTGCCGAAATCTCGCGATGCGCGAGCTAGCGCATGCGCAGTTCGTTCCCTGTGCTGATGCCAGCACAGGGAATGAACATGATGCCGACACTGCGCATGCGCTAGCTCGCGCATCGCGAGATTTCGGCGCTCCAGCTCAGTGACCTGGAAAAAGCGCAGAGAGCTATGGGACCTGGGTACTGCAGATGTGCTAGTGGAAATGCACTACTTTGATCCGTGATGTGATAGAAGTATATGGGTCAGTGAAAATGACTGACACAACACGGATGGCATCCGTGTTGTGTCTGTGTTGCGTCCGTTTTTCACTGTAGACTAATAGGAAATTTTTTGGCAATTCATTTTCAGCTGACACACAGATGGTAAAAACGGACCAACAAAGGATCCTTCACGAGCATCTTCACGGATTCACAGAAGTGACACTGACACGGAAATGTGAACGAGGCCTTAGGGTGCTGCCACAAATTCAGGTTTTTTTATGCAGTTTTTGAAGCCAAAACCAGGAGTGGATTGAAAAACAAGTGAAGTTGTGCCAGAACAGCCTGCCTGATCTCCAAACGGAGATGTGAACGAGGCCTAAACTGCAGCAGAAAAAGTAAAATCCATGCACTTTCCGTACACCGGCACTGGATATACAGACATTGATTGGAAATTGAAGTGAAATCCATTGTACAGGTCCCGTCTGCAAACAATGTCTGAAGGCACCAGAGATTCCTGATATGGGCAGCAAACTGACAGAAGTGCAGAGTCATTAGGAACTGATCTCTATTGACAGAGGGACAATGCAGACAGGGCCGAGCGCTGCTCTGAAGTCGACTCCCTAGGCGGAGGCTGATGGCTCCTGCAGATCTGTGTTTTGGCTCCTGAAAATAAACAAGCTTTGTAGTTCTCCTTTGTTTGCACGGCCGCCATTGTTTGCTCCTCGGTAATCACAGAGAGGATCAGAAAACAAAGGCGGAATATATGAATGGGACGCGTATGGCACCCGACCACAGAAGTATGGCACAGCTCCCCGTGAATAGCTCTACAAACAGAAGGCTACACGGGAAGGCGACCAACACAGCTCCAGGCCATTCTCATATAAAAAGAGACGTAAAAACGACAAAAGTGTTTTACATTTCATCACTGCCGAGGCTTTAATAATTCATCGGCCAGGACCAGCTCGTTACATTTTTAGCAATCTGTGATCCCTGTATCCTATATGATCAGTGTCCTAAGACTCTACTACACGTATAGAGATACTCATATAGGGGGAGAGTTATCAAAACTGGTGCAAAGTAGAACTGGCTTAGTTGCCCATAGCAACCAATCAGATTCCACCTTTCATTTTTCACAGCTCCTTTGGAAAATAAAAGGTGGAATCTGATTGGTTGCTATGGGCAACTAAGACAGTTTTCCTTTACACCAGGTCTGATTAATCTCCCCCATAGTCCTTGTTACAGCGCCGGTTCTTGAAGCTCCAGGGCCCTAATGAAAAATCCGTATTATGGGCCCCCAACTACCATGTGCCATGCTGTCCTCTGATGAGGCAAAGGGGTGTTTGGGCCCCTCAGGCATCAGGGCCCAGATATGACTGCTACCTCTGCACTATCTATAGCAGGCATCCTCAAACTGTGGCCCTCTAGCTGTTGTAAAACTACAACTCCCACAATGCCCTGCTGTAAGCTGATATCTGTAGGCTGTTTGGGCATGCTGGGAGTTGTAGTTTTGCAACAGCTGGAGGGCCGCAGTTTGAGGATGCCTGATCTATAGTTATGTCCCTGCCTGGTTACAATACTGTAAAGCAGGGGTGAGCAACCTCTGGGTCTTCAGCTGTTGTGAAACTACAACTCCCAGCATGCTCAGTTCACTTGTATGGGAGTTCTGAGAACAGTCAAGCAAATGCGCTTGCTGGGAGTTGTAGTTTCACAGCAGCCGACCTCTGCTGTAAGGCATAAGCTGACGGCACTATTTCATGGATCGCTCGTATTATTTTTGTAAGTAAATAATTGTATTCCATGTGAAATGGCTATTCTGGAGCAGGTTTTCTTATGACTCTATGTTGTACCGTTCCTCCAATATTGCTACTAGAAGTTTATGAATGAATTGCTTACTTGGTGTTACCAGTAGGGGGGGTGTTCCTGCACTGTATGAGAATGGCGGCCCTGATTGGACAGTGTCAGACTGTGAAGGGACACCCCCCAGCTAGTAACACGCAGATGGTAATTCATTCATAGACTTCTAGTAGGAACAATACAGGAACAGCACTCGATAGATCTATATGAAAAGACTCCCCGGAATTGTTGTTACTTTGGGAATGGATCTAGTTACTAAAACAGACATGTCAGGAGAGGGGGCAGCTCATCTTTAAGTTTGGATATTAGGGGGAAATGTGGTTGGCACTGCCACAGGGATTATTGCGGTTGGCACTGTTTATAGCCTGAACTGTCAATGGGGCTTGAATTGGCGGGCTAGGGGTCATCGTGGCTTGTACTATAGGGAAGTATTATAGCTAAATCTATAAAAGGGCCCTGTGACCTGGACTGTTAGAGAGTCACTCAAATTGGCACTTTATGGTGTCACTGCAATCGGCAATGTTGGGGGGCACTTTGGCTGGCACTGTTGGTGGGGGGGCTTTATTGAAAAAGAATAGTGATGCACATGCCTTTTTATCAAGTGTCACTTTATTAACGTGATTATGCGGCGTCCCGACAGCGGCAAAGGGGCCCTTTAAGAAATATTCGTGAAGCCAGTTGCAGTGAAGAAACAATGGGACAGAGTCCCTTTAAGAAATGGTGTTGTGGTACCCAGGTGTAGGAATGGCCTAGTGGTATAGGGTAGCCTACAATGTCCCTTACTGTTTTGTATGTGTCACGGTGCTCCTACCTGGATAAGCTGGACCCCAGGCATTGTCTTCCGCAGCAGAAAAAGGGAGTTAACTTGGGGATGAAGAATAAATTGAGTCCAGACCTTGCGATGAAGTTGAAAAGCAGCTTTACTTTCAATAAACATTTCTCCAAACGATTGACACAGTTTATCTTGGGTCCTAGCAGGCTTTAGCATGAACAAAACTGTGGCAGGCAAACTCCTCTCTGCTACATCTGTCGCTCTCTGGCTCTGCTGTGCTGACAGGCTTACATAGAATCTCTGCTTCTGCAGGATGCTGCAACTTCTCTCTGTAGTCTGACTCTAGCTTAATCCAGGGAACTTTCTTCCTGGCCTCTGAGACTCCAAGCTGTGGCCTCTCTATCCAGCAGAGCTGAAGGTCCTGCACACCCTTCCCCTAGCTGGGGGCGTACTACACTGCTCTAGAAACTGGTCCCCACCCTTCCTGCAGGAAGTGGGACTCACCCACTCCTCCACAGAATGGAATGGAAAGCTCCATTCTATGTAACTATAGCACTGCCATGCTTGCTGCCACCTACTGGTGAACCAGGTAAATTACACTTGAACATAACAGTTTCAAACATAGGAATGCACGATGTGAAGGACCTGCAATAAATACACAGATGACATGATATTATCCTATTAGAGATAGTAGCAGTGTGCAGAAGTGGTAATGCCAGTCTGGGGCATTACATTTACATCCATCCATTTTACTTTTGCTTAGTGTACAAAGTACATGTTATACAGTTGTTAGTGCTGCCCCCTAGTTGCCATGTGTAGTACTGCAGACAGCTCTTTTTTTTTTATGCCCACAGTAGTGTAGCACTTGCAATGATGTTCATTTAATTATAAACATATGTCTTGTTGAAATCAATTAGAGTATGATATAATATAATCACTACTACTGTACATAAAATTACAAATATATATTGAGTGGAACTCGAAAATCCCAGTGGAACTGCAGGAGAAGATGGATGGCACTGAGGGTCATGTATGAACCTGTGCATGACAAAAAGTAATATAATGATATATGGGAAGACATGCACGATGTTGGTCAAAATATTGCACCAACTCTGACAGGGCATAACTAAGCAGTTGTACTACATCCGCACGTGCAGAATATCATTCCCGGAGTTTATCTGGAGGGGCGTGCCCTCCCTTGGTCAACAGATTTACTATCATTTATGCCAGAATTAGTCAGAAATCAGAGCGCACATCCATGCCAGCTCATTGCTGTTGTAGATGTGCATTTCTGGTGCATGGACGGGAAATGTATTAATGGTCCTGTGTCTCTTAAAGGGGTTGTCCAAGACCTACAAAATATTGACAAGGGGTTGAGCATGGTGTAAAAATTATAGAAAACAAACAAAAAAATAAGTTCTCCTGGTCATAGTGTCCTGGATCCAGCGGCAGGAGTCCCATCTCCACTGTTTCCAGTCCAGGGGGCCATATACAAGCACAATACTTTTGTTGCACAATCAGTGACCTGGCAGTAATGGCACGTGATTGGGCTCAGCATTCGCGTGACTTTTCTGCCTGGTCACCACTAAGGCCATTAATTAGCTGGCAGCGGTGGATCGCTGATGGATTGCAGGGTGGTCGTAACCGTAGAAACGAGCAGTGTATAATGTGATGGAAAAATGAATCCAGCCAGCAAAGGAAGCAATATGGACAATCACAATACATTAGTAAGTGGCTTGTATTAACTTTCCCTACATGATAAATGCAACTTGCTGAAGTTAGAAAACCCCTTTTAGTGGTTTATTTTTGCCCTACCGAAAGGTCCATGAGGAAATGCCTTTAAGGGGAACAGGACTCTTTTTATGTTTTTTATTTATTTATTCATATATTTTTCTCAGTATATAGAGGGCATTTTTCACACCCTACCGAAAAATCAATGAGGAAATTCCTGAACAACCCCTTTTATAGAATCATTGCACCTTACTCCTGCGCACTTTACTCTAAGACCGACGGAGGAAACGCCAGCCTTAGTAAATTCTCCCTGCATTCACACATCCGTAAGTACTTTGCAGACCGCAAAACGTGGATCTGCTAAAAATATGGTTGTCATCTGTATTTCATTTGTTTTGTTTTTTGCAGACCCACCAAACAGACAAGAATAGGACATGTTCTATCTTTCTTGCGGGACTGCAGAACGGACGTAGAGATGCGGACAGAACATGGCGTGCCGTCCGCATTGTTTTGCGGCCCCATTGAAATCGGTTTGTCCACATCCAATCTGCAAAAAATACGGATCAGATGCGGACCAAAAATACGGCCGTGTGAATGAATGGTTCCTAAATGTTTTAGTTAATAATATTAAGCTGCTGCAGGCCTGAGCGATGAATAGCAGGAAGTGAAGAGCAATTACTAAGTGCGGTTATTCAATAACCAGTGTGCACGCCGCCGGCGGTAATGGCCCCAGAGGTGTCGGTAACAGGCCTCTCTGGGACTGTGTGCCACTGTGCAGCTCAGTAGGACTTTGCTCAGTGCTCGGGGGTCATTAGTAATCTTCTGCTATCAAGGGATCACCATTAGCAGGGGAGCAGGGCCTCAGTTTGGACAACTAATGTGTTCAGTCTGTTCCCAGGTTTATTTAGTGAATGTCAGTTTTGGGAATTGTTTGCCTTCACTTCCCTTCCTGTCACTTAGCAGACGAATCCCCCAGCCAGAGGAACCAGTGACACCAGCCGGGCGATGCCCAATAAACCATCATTAATAGACTCAAGTGCCTTGTTTAACTGTGGGGGGCCAGGAGTTTGTATTGACGTGGTAATGCTGCCGCGTCTGGGACCTTGCTTTGAAATGCTCAGCTTGTTCAGGCCTCTCCATTTCCCTTTTCTGAATTACCTTGAGATTTATGAGCCTCGACCGATAATAACCCTATTATAACGCCCTCACATCACGGAGCGCCGGTTATTTCCAATGCTACCTGACAGTGGTGGAAAGTGGAAAAATATACGGTTATCGTTAAGATATATAAAAAAAAAATTTATATAATTTTTCCTTTTTTTTAGACAATAATATTTAAATAGAAAATAAAACATCAAAATTATACTTTCTATTCTCTTAAAGCCCCCCCCCCCTCAGTTAAGATATCAATATTAAAACAAGAATTATTATTCATTTATTTTATTGGAATCTTGAAGGGCTCCTGTCACTAAGAAATGTACCGTTACACCCGGCACAATGCCTTGTAGGACTAGTTCAGCAATGATACTTTTCACTTTTTTCATTCAGAAGAAAATGTACTTTTAATCAATATGCAAATGAGCAGTTAAGAGCACCGTAGGCGGACCCAAGACACTCTGTGCACCCTTGCTCCTCCCGCTTCCTCTGCCAGCCCCTCCCTCTCCTTCTTGATTGACTGGGATAACTATGCAGGAACCTTGCCCTGTCCATCCGGAAGGAGAGGGAGGGACTAGCAGAGAAAGCAGGAGGAGCAAGGGTGCACAGAGTAGCTTGGGCCCGCCCTCAGTGCACTTAACTGCTCATTTGCCTATGGATTAAAATGACTTTTTCTCCAGAATGAAGCAACGGATCGCTAAGTGAAATATATCATTACATTCAGCTGAGCCGGCCCTACAAAGCATTGTGCCTGGTTTATCGGTGCCAGACTCACTTAAAGATGTACATTTGGATTCAGCTATTTTAGTGAGAAACATTTCCAACAAGTTTGTAAAAAAAACAGACTTTGCGGGTCATTTACTAACAGAAGTTTGCCTATTTTTGGCGTATTTCTGGCACAGATTGCTGCGCAAAGGTTATTTGCGACTTTTCCCTGCTCACTTCCAGGTCTAAAAAAGGGGACGTGGAAGGATTTATCATTTTCTACACCTGTTTCAGGGCTCATGCACACAAACTTATTTTTTTACATTTCTGTTCCATTTTTTTGCACGTCTGTATGCGGAACCATTCACTTCAATGGGGCTTGGAAAAAAACAGAAATAACTCAGTGTGAATTCCGTGTCCGTAATTCTGCATGTCCGCTCCACAAAAAATATAGAACATGGTCCTATTCTTGTCCGTTTTGCAGACAAGTGCAGACATTGTTACAATGGATCCGTAAAAAAAAACAAAAAACACAGATGTGACATGGATGTCATCCACCTTTTTTTGCGGATCTGTGTTTTGCGGACCACAAAATACATATGGTCGTGTGCATGAGCCCTTAGGCATAGAAAATGGTCAACATTTAAGCTAGCGATGCAGCTGGCGTAGATTTAGACCGACGGTGGATGCGCCAAAGTTATGTAGAAGCCGGCGTCTCTTCATAACTTTGGTGGATCCACCGTCAGCTATAGGATGCGAGCGTGACAGATTAAGTCCGGATGCGTTCAGTGAAACTCCCACCATTTTGCAAGCAAGTTCAGTCAGTTTTGTCTGCGATTGCGTTCAGTTGTTCAGTTTTTTCAGCGCGAGTGCAATACGTTTTGATGCGTTTTTCACGCGCGTGATAAAAACTGGAGGTTTTACAAACATCTCCTAGGAACCATCAGTGAAAAACGCATCGCACCCGCACTTGCTTGCGGATGCAATGCGTTTTTCACTGTAGCTTACTTTAGGTCTAATGACCAGAAATTGGAAAATGTCTGTAAGATCGTCCACACCCAGCGCTTGTGTGGTTAAAAAACACACCAAGGGACCAAAAATCACAACGTTAGTACAGACAAAACAGTGTTTTATAATTTCCTAACTGGCCACCATGTAACATCTGGGCACTGTGGTTTTTACTGGAAAAAATAAATGGCAGTAAAAAAAAGTTGTGTATTTGATAAAAGTGTGAAACCACCCTAAGGCCTTTTGGCGTCACAGTTTTTGTTCGGATGCGTTGTGGGTGCATTGCGGGAAACCCACGTGAGTAGGCACTCAATTTCAGCCAGTTTAGTATGTGATTGCGTTCCGTTGTTAATTTTTTCCGCACGAGTGCAATGCGTTTTACACGTGCGTGATAAAAAACTGAATGTGGTACCCCGACCCGAACCCGGACTTCTTCACTGAAGTTCGGGTTTGGGTTAGTGTTCTGTAGATTTTATTATTTTCCCTTCTAACATGGTTATAAGGGAAAATAATAGCATTCCTAATACAGAATGCTTACTAAAATGTCCATTGAGGGGTTAAAAAATAAAAAAAATTAACTCATCCAGTTGATTGCACAGCCGGTATCGTCTTCTTTCTTCTTCCTGCAGGACCTGCAAAAGGACCTGCGATGACGTCATCACGCTCACGTCATTGCAGGTCCTTTTGCAGGTCCTGCAGGAAGAAGAAATAAGAAGATACCGGCTGCGCAATCAACTGGATGAGTTTATTTTATTTATTTTTTTAACCATCTTAGGTTACTTTCACACTAGCGTTCGGGGCTCCGTTTGTGAGTTCCGTTTGAAGGCTCTCACAAGCGGCCCCGAACGCATCCGTACTGCCCTAATGCATTCTGAGTGGATGCGGATCCGCTCAGAATGCATCAGTCTGGCACCGTTTGTCCTCCGCTCTGCTCAGCAGGCGGACACCCGAACGCTGCTTGCTGTGTCCGCCTGGCCATGCGGAGGCAAACGGATCCGTCCAGACTTACAATGTAAGTCAATGGGGACGGATCCGTTTGAAGTTGACACACTATGGCTTAATTTCAAACGGATCCGTCCCCCATTGACTTTCAATGTAAAGTCTGGACGGATCCGTCTGACTAACTTTCACACTTAGAATTTTTTCTGAAATATAATGCAGACGGATCCGCTCCGAACGCAAATGTGAAAGTAGCCTTAATGGACAGTTTACTAAGCATTCTGTATTAATAATGCTATTATTTTCCCTTATAACCATGTTATAAGGGAAAATAATACAGTGAATACACTTTAATGGGGTTGCTTTAACTCCTATCATCTCCTAGCAACCATGCATGAAAATCGCACCGCATCCGCACTTGCTTGCGGATGCAATGCGATTTTCAATCAGCCCCATTCATTTCTATGGGGCCCGCGTGGCGTGAAAAACGCAGAATATAGAACATGCTGCGATTTTCACGTAACGCACAAGTTCTGCGTGAAAAACAGCGCTTATGTGCACAGCCCCATTGAAATGAATGGGTCAGGATTCAGTGCGGGTGCAATGTGTTCACGTCACGCATTGCACCCGCGCGGAATACTCGCCTGTGTGCAAGGGGCCTAAGACAGCTTTCACACACAGGTTTTTTTCTAGTGTTTCTGTGCATTTGTTGTTACATTTTTGCACCTGCATCTTTTTGGCGGCGTTGTATGCGGTAAAGATGCCAGCTACAGCTGTTAGCTGAAGGTCTATGTGAAATATGAAATGCAAATCACACAAGCGTTTTTTGCTCTCAGTGGTTTTATTAATTAGGTGGCTTTTTTTGTTATTCTTACTTAAAAAAAAAAAAGGCATGCTGTAGCTTTTGGCGTTTTTTCATTAACTTCTCAAGATATAAGGGAAAACCTCCACGAAGAAAATGCTAATGGAAAGACACACTGGGGGTCATTTACTAAGGCTACATTCACACTTGCGTTGTTGTTTTCCAGTATTGAGTCCTCCTGCATTCTGAATGGAAAGAGATCCGTTCAGGATGCATCAGGACGTCTTCCGTTCCGGCAGCATTCCGTTTTGTGACTGGACATAAAAAACTGATCCGGCACTGAAAACTATGTAAGGCCTCTTGCACACGACCATGGTTTAGTTCCGCATCTGAACCGCATTTTTTGCAGCTCGGGTGCGGACCCATTCACTTCAATGGGCCACAAAAGATGCGGACAGTGCTCCGTGTGCTGTCCGCTTCCGTTGCTCCGTTCCGTGGCCCCGCAAAAATGATGGATCATGCCCTATTCTTGTCCGTTTTGTGGACAAGAATAGGCATTTCTATAATGGGCCGTCTGTTCCATTCCACAAATTGCGGAAGGCACACGGGCGACATCCGTGTTTTGCGTATCTGAAATTTGCAGACCGCCAAACACCGCACGTTCGTGTGCAAGAGACCTAAGTCAATGGTGACGGATCGTTTTTTTTAGGAGCCTAAAAAAAACTATCCGTCACCCCTTGACTTTAATTGTATTTAGTAACGATTCCGTTTTTTTCCCCGTTTTGATTTCACACAACCGCATCCTAACAGAACAGGTACATCCTGAGGTACAAAATAAAAACGTATCCGTTTAATTCCGGTATTAAGATCCTCTGTCGGATCTCAATACCGGAATTAACAACGCAAGTGTGAAAGTAGTGGAGTTTCTTAGTAAAAGCCCGGCTGGCAGAAGATCCAACCAATTTATTTAGAGGCCTCCTAATAAATCGGTTGCGTCTTCAGTAGTCCATGTGCCGGAGGAGAAATCTACTCTAGCCAAAATTTCCGGTATAATGTTGTACCAGTTTTCTGGCGCACATTTCCTTAAAAGAGTTGACCTTAGAGCACTAGCCCCTGCCCACCCCCTGCCCACCCAAAGGCTAAAATGTTGCAAATTTTGTCTCAAAAGATTTGCAACACTTCTACTCCAAAAAGAAAAAAACTGGTGTAGGACACGAGTACAACAAGATGCCAGCAAAACCATCACATAAAATGCAGGCGGCTAAAAAAAAACTAAATCCACAATGGCTTATTCTCGTGTTTTTTAATGTTAGAAACACCATAGTCAAATTAATATGTGCAAGGACCCCCAGTACAGTTGTCACTGAGGGTACTGCCTAGCTTTCAGAATAATCTTAGTGGTAGACGTACCTGAGGGTGGTCTAACAGTGGTAGTTATTGTGGGGATTTTCGTGATGTCTTTGTGTGCGTTTTTTAAGGAGGGGTTTTAACTGTGATTTATTATTCTTTTTTATTCTAGATATCATTTTTTATTTGTGCAATTGAGTAAAAAAATTAGATAAAAAACAAAAAAAACAAATAGACAATTTTTGCATGTGTGTCCCTGGAATGCTCCCCCACTGTCCTTGTCTACGATGACTGTCCTTCCTTTGAGAGTTAAGTATAATTGTACATGCTCCTCTGGCTAAAAGCACATCCATCTCCATCTGTCTGGCACCAGGGCCGTCTATCTGACTGTCTGACTCCTCATTTAAGAGGCCTGCCCAGAATGTACAGCTCCGTCCTGCAGGCATGTCACAAAGCTTTGTGTTACTGTCAATCTAATAGGCAGGGAAATGACTACAACATGAACGCTCACATATAAGCATCTGGTGGTGCGGTGACGCACATGCAGGGGCGACACATCATCAAATCATCATTTTTACATAATGTAGATGTTAATCCTTTAAGGACAATTTTCATTTATTCATGTTTTCCTCCCTGCCTTTCAAGGGCCATAACTTTTTAACTTTTCTTTTTTTTCTCATGTAGCTGTATGATGGCTTGTTTTTGTGAGAGAGAAGTTGGTTTCTTTTTTACAGTAAACTTTAATTTACCATATCTTATATTGAAAAAAAAAACGGGAAAAATTATTTGTGGGATGAAATTGAAAAACAAAAATACAATTCAACCATGTTTTTTTGCATTGTTTTGTTTTTACGCTGTTCACTGTGCAGTAGAAACGACATGATACCCTTATTTTGTGGATCAGTGCGATCTTGGCTTACTCACATTTACTGGTATATAGTTTTTATTATGTTTTACTACGTTAACAAAAATAAAAACATTTGAAAAAAAAATCTTGGCATCACCGTATTCTGTTTGACAAAATGTTTTTATGCAGAGAGAGCTA